>NC_133363.1:27520988-27598629 GCF_049309525.1 Garra rufa
AGGGACACAGGAATATTTTCTGATCATAAATTTAGAGGTGTAGTTAAAAAGTCTCAATGGACTAAAACATACAATGTTTCGGTAGTGAAATGGAAAATGCTTAGCACTTTTTTTTTTTTTTCCCAAGGGACAATACTATGGAAATGAAACTTGGATATATTTTAGAATAGTCAACGTGCAGCTTGTATAGAAGTATAGATTTAGTGTCCTCTGAAAATAAGTCAACATACAGCCATTATTGTCAAAATAAAATTACTTTGTGGAATCAAGATGAGAGACCACGGCAATAAAAGCGAAGGTGGATTTACCTAGAAGCTTTTGTTTCTTTAGCTCAGTATACTCTATTTTTTGCTGGAGACTTCTCTTATAGAGCAAATGGATGTCACCCTGTTTCATTTAGAGACAACATTTAATGGTCAATACATGTCATAAAGGAAGTAAAATTAATTACAAGACTGTCCACCTCTGTATCAGGCCTCTCTGCCTGCAACTCACACTGCAGTCAGAAATAGAAGTACACAAGTAGATACAAATTCAGGCCAAATTATGCATGCACTTACAGGTTCTTCCTCCAAACCAGTCTTCTGACAGGGTTGCTTCACTGTCCTGTGCAATGGAAACAAAATGGTTTTACAAAGGGATGTGGTACTGCCCACACACACACTTTTTTTAATTATTTATACCAATAGGCAGTATTGAACTTCAGAGTAAGCAAATTATATATAATCCCAACTTACTGTGTATACTTCAGTCACACAGTGGGAACAGTTAAAAATCATGGAGTGTTATGCAAAACTACACACAAAAAAAATAAATAAATAAATAAATAAATAAAAGTTAAAGTACAAAATGCATTTTAATTAAGGCAACAACCAAATATTTTACATTGTACAAATAGAATTATAAGCTCATTTACCAGTTATGAAGTTATGACCCCGGCTGCTGGTCTAAGGTAGAGCTGCCCCCAGGGATGCCCTCAACAATGGGTCTAGTGGCATTCAACCCTAGGGCCAGCTCCTCTACCGGGGTGTGAGGAGGTGCAGGACCACCACCTATCTTTTTTTGCTCTGCCCTTTTCTTGGTTGCTGTTATAAACAAACAAACAGATTTTTTCAGAGTCTCTTTTCAAGAGACTAAAAGCAATATAAGTGATAAATATTACCATTCTGTAGAATATTCTTATATTTCACTTTTACTTGTTCCTATATTATAGTGGGTCCTGTTGTGACTCTAATGTGAAAGAGGATTCCCTTTTCTCTTCCCTGTAATATAATATAATTCCCTTTAAAATAATATAATTTTAGTCTCTTGAAAAGAGACTCTGAAATAATCTGTTTGTTTGTTTATAACAGCAACCAAAAAAAGGGAAGAGCAAATATAATATAATATAATATAATATAATATAATGTAATATAATATAATAACTTACGAGTTTAATTTGTCTCCTTCGACATGTTCGCCGACCAATCAAAGAGTTGCCGATCAATGTTTCTACTATCGATACGTAGCCCCTTTTAAGCCACCCAGTGATCTCAGATTACTTCATCCAGCTATACTAATCATCAACAACATGTGCGTTCAGAGAACCGGAAAAGCGAGCTCATAGTTAGCGCGATGATTTGATCTTGGATGTGTCATTTGATCTTGGATGTAGTAAGCTGTCACGAGTGAGAAAGGAGGTCTGGGTCCAAATGCAGGAAGAAATGAATTTAATAATAAAACAATAAACAAACAAACAAAAGGCCAACACGGCACAACTGAACATAAACTCAAACACAAAATTAAACAAAATCAAGAACACAACTTAACTCAAAAGAACTAGATCAAGAACCGGAATCTAGAATACAAAAATACACATAGGACAAAAGACAATGCAACCATGAAGCAGGAGAGAAAGGTGAGAGTATTTAAAGACCAGATGATAGTGAACAGATGTGAGTGAATCAGTGTTAATGACAAAGACAGGTGAATGCAATCAGAAAGTGCAGTGTGAACAGCGACCTCAGGAGGCTGAGGGGAGACCCACAGCCCCGATCATGACAGTAAGCGAGGTACGAAGAACAGACCCCAGAGCTGCACAGGTTGTTGCTGGGATCCTCTTCCACTCCTCACGAAGCTGCTGGATGTTAGACACATTGTGCTTTTCCACCCTCTGCTTGAGGATGCCCCACAGGTGCTTAATAGGGTTCAGGTCTGGAGACATACTTTGCCACCCCAGCTTCCTCAGCAAGGCAGTTGTCATCTTGGTGGTGTGTTTGGGGTCGTTATCGTATAAACTGCCGTTCGGCCTAGTTTCTGGGGGAAGGCATCATGTTCTGCTTCAGAATGTACAGTACATAATGGAATTCCATGTTTCCCTCAATAAACTGCAGCTCCCCAGTACAAGCAGCACTCATGCAGCCCCAGACCTTGATGCTACCACCACCATGCTTGACTGTACGCAAAACACAATTTTCTTGGTACTCCTCACCAAGGCATCGCCACACATACTGGACAGCATCAGCTTCAGAAGAGGCTTCCTTCTGGGATGATGCCTATGCAAACCGACTTGTTGCACTGTGCGGAGTATGGTCTGACCACTGACAAGCTTCTGACCTTCTACTTCTGCAACCTTTAAAGCAATGCTGGCAGCACTCATGCATCTGTTTTTTTTAAGCCAGGCTCTGCATCTGATACACAGAACGAGTGCTCAACTTCATTGATCGACCCTTGCAAGGCCTTGGCCATCTTTTTGGAGAGCAACAATTCTAAATCTCAAATCCTCAGAGAGTTCTTTGCCATGAGATGCCATGTTGAACATCCAGTGATCAGTATGAGAGAATTGCACTTAAAGCACCAAATTTCAGCTGCTCTAATACAAGATACACAAGTTTGTATGGTCCTGTCAAGCAGACAAAAACATAAACATGATGAATAGGACATGTGGCCTTGCATGGTTAAACAACATACTGCTGTTATCACTTAGTGTGTACTCACTTTTGTTGCCAGCTATTTTGACAATAATGGCTGTTTGTTGAGTTATTTTCCGAGGACAGTAAATCTATACTGCTATACAAGCTGCACATTGACTACACTAAAATATATCCAAGTTTCATTTCTATAGTATTGTCCCTTGAGAAGATATACTAAAATGGTTGCTGAAATGTGAGGGGTGTACTCACTTTTGTGAGATACTATATATGTTTTTTTTTTATCAAAAAGATATTTTTTAAAACAACAATGTAATAAAACTCACACACACACACACACACACACACACACACACACACACACACACACACACACACATGTTGGGTTTACATGTTTTATGGGGACATTCCATAGGCGTAATGGTTTTTATACTGTACAAACCGTACTTTCTATCGCCCTACACCTACCCTACACCTAAACCTAGCCCTCACAGGAGATTGTGCACACTTTTACTTCATCAAAAAAACTCATTGTGCATGATTTATAAGCCTGTTTCCTCATGGGGACCTGAGAAATGTCCCCACAAGGTCAAAATCTACTGGTATTCCTATCCTTGTGGGGACATTTGGTCCCCACAACGTGATGAATACCAGGTACACACACACACACACACACACACACACACACACACACACACACACACACACACACACACAAAATCAATATTGTTTTCTTAAGTTGAAATTTAGTGGTTACCAATAAATGATGATTATATTAAGCTTACTGATATATTAAATATTATTGTGGGTTTCGATTGATAATAGAAGAATATGACTAAACATCTAAGATTTGAATACTTAAATGATTTTTAAATGTGTTTTTTGGTTGTGGTACAGCAGTTTGAACCAGTTCTGTAGAATGGCTCATTTGTGCAAAGATTACCAAAGTAATCCAATTTTTTGGTTAGGTTGGTATCTTTCTTTTTCCGCTTTGCTTCTTTTTTTCAGCAGCACTGTATTGTTCAATGAAACCTGGCTACAGGAATCAATAGAGTTCTTCTAGACTTTGTTCCTTGTAACTGTGTAATGGGGGAGAAATCCCAAATGCCTGAGTGCAGGAAGGGGAGAGGCCCCACTCTCGTGTATCGATCCTATAGCACAGACTTGAGGCAGACCAAGGGCAACTCCCAGCTCTCGTTCGCTCTCATCATCTCTTTCTCCCAAATACACACACACACATCTTTTACACAAGGGTGTAGCAACGCCAATGAAGAGAAGACCAGCAGGCAGGAAAACTCTTAGAATGTTGAGAAGAGATAAAGGTGCTTTGTTTCCATTACGGATTCACTCTAAAGATAGAACTGAGGGATTATAAAGAGAGAAGAGGGGTGGGAAAAAAGCACAGGTACACATTTATCTACTGTCTGCTTTATCTCGACACTCATGTAGAGTGTACTTGTATAGCGTGGGAACAGAATTCCCCAGCAGAAATGAGACAGCAGCGCTCTTTTGATTTCAGCTACACTACTGCAGTGGCTCTCAACTGGTTTTGCTTCAAGACCCATATTTTACAGCAGATCAAGTGGTGACACAGTGGCAGAGTTGTTTACTCCACAAAGACAAACGAAAATGTCCTTTATGTCCTAAACTTTAAAATGGATACATATTTACAAGAACTGCACAGCTGACATATTTACAAGAACTGCATGACCAACAATATTCAATATATAAGTCTGAGCCTAAACGAAAATGGTAAAAACAGTGGATGTTGTTTCATTTAGTTTGTGGCAAAGTTTTTATTATTGTTACTGTTATTAAATTGGCTTAATTTTCATATTTGTATTAAGTTTCATTTTCTCTGCCATCTGTGACCACATATAATGTACTTTTAAGTCAGTCAAAGGTAACGTGTTAGCTTTAAATTGATATATTATTAATTTAAATTCTATATCATGTGTATACAGTGGTGGCCAAAATTATTAGAACACTTGTATTTTCACCAGCTAAAAAATGGTTTTAACTCAGTTGTTTCTATCTTTAGTTGTAGTGTGTCAGTAGGAAATACTTTACATTTCCAAACATTCATTTTGCCATTAATTGTAATAATCAGATTTTTGTTTGCACAAGGAGTCTGACAACAGCCAGTGCTCCACAAAGAGATCTGATCTCACCATCATCCAGTCTGTCTGGAATGACATGAAGAAACAGAACAAACTGAAACAGACTAAATCCAGGAGAACTGTGGCAAAGTCTTCAAGATGCTTCAAGAAATCTACCTGCATACTGTTAAAAGTTTTAAAAATGCTGTAAAATGAAGATGCTGTCAAAACTAATATAATAAAACGATTTTCTTTAACAGTTAACTTCTATTTACTAAATTAAATCAACATTTGGTGTGACCATCCTTTGCGTTTAAAGCAGCTTTTGCCCTAGGTGCACTTCACGATGCCATAGAAGAACCCGTTTTGTCTAAATGGTTCCATAAAGAAGCTTTAACATTTGAAGAACCTTTCTGTTTTACAAAAGGTTCTTTGCGGCAAAAAATGTCATTCAGGTTATAAAAGGGTAAAAAAAAGAGATGGTTCTTTAAAGAACCTATGAATGTATGGTTCTTTGTGGAACCTTTTAAAGCACCTCTATTTTTAAGAGTGTAGCTTTGCAGGTAGGTCTCTTGAAGCATCTTGGAGACGTTGCCACAGTTGTTCTGGATTTAGTTAATGGCAAAATGAATGTTTGGAACTGATATTTCCTACTGACACACTACAGCAAAAGATATAATAACTGACTTAAAACCATTTTTAGCTGGTGAGTGTTCTAATAATTTTGGCCATCACTGTATGTAACAGTATTTTAACATGCTGCTTTATAAGAATATTTATTTTGAGAGCTCTTAAATAAATGTGAGATGTATTAAAAATGTTTCTTTTGAGGTTTAGGTTCAAGTTTAAAATATATAATTGTTTTTATCCACTATTAAACATAAAAATATACTAAAACTAAATGTATTCTGGGTACTATTTACACATCAGGCTTTAACAAACTAACCATATAAATCCCATTTTAAAATAAAATGCTTCAACAATTTTTTTTCCACTCTTATAAAGATGAAGGGTGTGAAAATACATGATATTAATGTGATATTATAAAGACAGCATTTTATTTTCAATTGGATTTTATATGGCATATATTTGTCTTAAGTAGCACAGGTATATTTGTAGCCAAAAATACATTGTATGGGTCAACATTATCGATTTTTCTTTTATGCCAAAAATCATTAGGATATAAAGTAGAGATCATGTTCCATGAAGATATTTTGTAAATGTCCTATCATAAATATATCAAAACTTATATTTTGATTAGTATGCATTGCTAAGAACTTCATTTGGACAACTTTAATGGCAATGTTTTCAAGATTTTCAAATAGTCCAAATTGCCCTATCCTAACAAACCATACATCAATGGAAAGCTTATTTATCAGCTTTCTATGTGATCTTTCAAAAAAAAAAAGACCCGTATGACTGGTTTTGTGATCCAGGGTTACATATTTGATAAAGGGCTCATCATATTTGGGGGCCATTGGCTTCAAAAACTGGTAGATGTTCACAAAATTACAGTTGTGTTACAAATTACAAACTTCATTATCTAAATTCTTGGATCTTTAGCACAATACAATCATAATACTGTGTAATAAGCTAAAAGACACTTTTTTCTACATTACACAATTTGAAGGCACACACACACACACACACACACACACACACACACACACACACACACACACACACACACACACACACACACACACACACACTATCTGACAGCAAATAGTATATCAGAAAATGTTGCTGATACTTCCGAGTGTCAAATAAATCCCTGTTCGTGTGGCTAAAGGTTAGTCTTTGATCTCGGGAGAGGGTGAGGATTAGTATTTCTCACCTTTAAGAGAAGCAGAGAGAAATGGGGAAGACTAGCCATGTGATTCCTGCCTCGGTAAGGTAATAAGGACAGAATAAAAATGATCTGCGTTTTGTCGTAATAGAGTTGTAATAGACTTGCTCTCTGCAGGAGACACAGAAGAAATAGATTGACGTCCCACAGAGAAAAGTCTCTCCCCGATGGGGTTTCCCCTGGGACGGAATGCACACGTTCATCCAACCTCCGTCTGCCAGAGCAGTCATCTATCATTCTACATTCTACCTTCTTTAGAAAATGGGAACAAACCCGCCACAACGACCTGCATAAAGATTTCTGATTAGCATCAGCTTCCTTTCGCATGTTCAATATGCCTGATGGTGGGGATAGTTTTGTTCGGTTGAGCTTATGAGCTCTCTGAGGTAAAAGTAAGTCTCTATCAGACTGCAGGTGTTTATCTATAATCAGCTCATAATGAATGAGATATATTCCTAGAGAAAGATTCCTGATCCTCCTTGGAGATACTTGATTGGAAAGATATGCTATATGAATCTGCAGCTTTGAAACCTGTTCTTCTGCTCACACATGCTAAAAAAGAAACTTTCCACTTCTTCCTTCTTCCTCACTGTCACTCTCCATCTCACAACACCTTTCTTTTTACAGTCAAAAAATAAAGCTTGAAATAATTAACCAGAAAGTCCCTCTTTTGTTTGGAGTCGCTAACATGTCATACATTACTGAGCTCAGAGCAGTCAGCCAGAACAGCCAAAGACATTTACATCACATCAGCCCATTCCAGGATACAGGTAGCATTGTAACTATTAAAATGCATATGGAATAAGATTAAGTACTACCCTGATGAAATGTGACACACTGTAATGAAAAAGAGACAGAGAGAGAGAGACGAAGAGAGCGAGGTACATACATTCACTATCTATTAATCATTTAACGCCACCTTAATAACACATTTATCAGATGACTGCGAAAATCAAAGAAGTTATGAAATATTAAAGTCGCAAGACCAACATTACACAGCTGAGTCATAAATCATAACAATAATGAATAATTTACATATGTGCATATCATTCCTCTGGTCTTTTTTGGCCTACTGTAGATTGATCACTCAAAGAGCAGGAACCAGTCTCAATGAATTATGATCAATTGAACCATGCATCTCACTTACCTTTAAAGTTAAAATGTCAACGTTTTCGATAGATTCCAGAATGTATTGCATATTTTTGGAAAGGTATCATTCCCTCTGACTAGCATTGCATTGATTATTTGAATAAGAAACGGCTTCGGAAAGCTTGTCTGCGGTGTCTCCCTGATGTGTTGTTCGGGTTCCTTTAAACAAATGCTACCTTTTCTGTTCATTCATTTGGGTTTGATTGAGGGCTTCAGCCACGATGAGATCAATAGCTCACAGTGAATACAAGACTGACAGAGGTAAATTGGGTTCTCTTGTTTAAGTTAACAGAGGACCTCAAAGTGATTTTTACTTCGTGGCTTTTGGCCCAAACAGAATAAAACATTCTCCGACAGACCACCATCTGAGGAGTTACCCTGTTTAATAAATAAGTACTTAAAGGAGAACAGATAAGACACAGCAGTTTCTCAATCTAAAAGGAACTGCAACCGTTGAATTCCACTTCGGAAAATAAAACAAATCGTAGGCTTTCAATATTCATGTCCGCGATCATTGAATCTTTGAATGTGTGACCTCTAAGATTCCCTGATATGCTGAATCAACAGTAATTACAGCTGACTATCGATGGTTAAGGTACAGATCCAGACCCAGCTCCTCATCTTAATGTATACTTTTTTTTTTTTTTTTTTTTTTTAAATAAGACTGAGCAATCAATCGGCAGCATCAATACCCCTTAGCATTGCTTTAACTGTGCGCCTCTGCTAGCTAATGAAATCTGTGCAAAGCTCCTCCAGCTATCGATCGGCGGGAGCTCTAATTTGCCGCTTGAGATCAGGCAGCTCCATCTCTACCTTTTCTCTCTCGTCTCCATCTCTTCCCTAACTCCTCCTTCTTCCACTCTCTTACATAGCAAATAACTGCTGCGAAGACTTGCCTTGAGCAGCATATCGAGCTGGGGTGCAGGACTATGGAAATATTTCATCTGACATTTAACAAAGTATTTAGGGTCAAATAGACAAGTGTAAGAGTAAAAGATGCATCGGATGAAGTACTGAGCTCTGGCAAAATGAGACAGCCTCACAACACAAGTAATAACTGTATCCTGCAGCTATCAATGAAGTCATCCAAAGCTACAGTATGGAGCCGACATTTCGTGACTATCTTATGGTTATTGATATTAAGGTTTTGTAGACTACATACCCTGCTGGTCACAAAATGCAATCAGACACAGAAAAATAGGATACTATATTTTGATTATTTGCTTCAAAGAACATATATAAAAATAAGGTTTGGATTCATGGAAGACAGATGCTGCAGATTAGACATTTATGCATAGACACAAAGTATGCAGAGATACTACTGCAGTGAGAAAACACAAACAGTTTTCCCAACTAATACATAATAAGGAACTCGGTCCCACTTTATATTAGGTGGCCTTAACTACTTACATTTAAAATAATCATTTGATACAATGCACTTATTGTGTACATGCATGTTTTTACATACTTATGTAATTTCATCTGTAACTGATTTCTGTAATTACAATACATTTAAAAGTGCACTGTTTACCCATCCCTTACACCTTAACCCACCCTTAAACCTACCCATACTACCAAACCTGTTCCTAACCTTACTAACATTTAGATTATTCCCTAACCTCCCTAAAATTTTTGCAATACAATATGAACACAATAATTATATTTTTGATGTAAGTAGCCTACATAGTAGTTAAGGCCACCTAATATAAAATGGGACCCTTTATATTTTTTCTGCTAGTTACACAAGTAGCCCTGTAGGTGGCAACAAGTTAAAGTCTTTATGAGTGATTCAGTGAATAATTAATTTAAAAACACTAGGGCTGCATCCAGAATCACATACTTCTACACTACTGTATATAGTAGGTAAAAAGAGTAGAGTATTAAGTCTGAATTTACATTTATAAATGAATTTATAAAACAGTAGGCAAAAAGTTACTATTATGTATGGTGAATGTATTAAATCCAGATTATACAACATACATACTATATCAACAGTACTTTAATAGTGGCCATGAAGTAATTTGCACTTTATTAAAAAGTATGTGTACTTGCATGTGCTTACATTGTACTTACCTAAGAAAGTACTGGTAATATAAAGTAACCACATGGTGTAGGATTAGGTTTAAGGTTGGTTCAGGGTTAGTATTTCGTGACTATCTTATGGTTATTGATATTGAGGTTTGCATTTGTAGACTACACACCCTGATGGTCACAAAATGCAATCAGAAACAGGAAACTCTTACAATATCTAGTTATTTCATAGTTATTACATAGTAATAAGTATTAAGTACATAGTATGTACATTATGAATAGGACTGTAAAATAAAGTGCTACCAGTAATTCCTTGTTCATAAGACATGCCTACAAAAAGAGAATGCAGTTTCGTACACTGTACCCTTATTCACTATTCCCTGCAATACTCTGCAAACATAGACAACTTAGTTAATTTGACACTTAGTGCACTAGAAAAGTTGTGGGTGCCTTTTTCCATCTGCAGAGATGCAGGAATTGCTCGGGACAAGGCTCACAGGGTATTTTCTTGCAAATATCTGTTGAGTCTACATTAATTGTACACTCAGCACTGCAGTGCATTATGGGACAGAATGAATACACACATGAGTGTGATGCTGCTGAAGCAATAGTCGACATTCTGACATAGAACCCAGACATGTTGCCCCTTTTTTACAAGCAGTAGAATGCACACATAAGCACTGTGTGTGAACACGCATCGAAGACTGAAACGGGAGAGAAGAAATTGTTCAATGATGTAATTAATTTTGTTTTCTTTGCACACAAAATGTTTTCTCGTTGCTTCATGGCATTACAGTTAAACCACTGATGTCACATGGACTATTTTAACTATGTCCTTACTACCTTTCTGGGCCTTGAACGTGTCAGTTACGTTGCTGTCTATGCAGGGTCAAAAAGCTCTCGGATTTCATTAAAACATCTTAATTTGTGTTCTGAAGATTTGTTCTACAAGTACATATCACTGCAGGTTCCAAAAGAAATGAACACTCGACGCAGTAAAACTCTGACACCTTTTATTAATTTTCACACAAAGTATGTTTTACAGAGTTTAATAAAGCCTAATTTTCTCACAATTGAAGAATATTATATTATGACTTAAAAACAATTTTAGTATGCTGGGAGATTTGAAAACTGATGTTCTATTTCATTTCAGTCAACACGCCACAGTATGGGTCAGCCTCGTTAAGGATGAGCTGTCAGGAGACGGTATATCAAATTAACCACGCCCCGCTTGCAATCAAGGTCTATAAATACAGGTGTGAAGCAGCCGGCCCTTTCTCTTTTTTGCCTCCTACTTAGCGATGAAAGCTGTTTGATGGTGAGTTTCACTGCACATTCTTTTGTTGTAAAACATTTCTAAGCGGAGTCTCTTTACCCACGAGGGTTTAAACTGCCGTGTTATCTCACGTTTTTCTTTTGTAAACAAACACGTGGGCGAATTAAAGGAGCCTCTTTGCCCGTGAGGGTGAATGCTGCTGAGTATGTGTGTGCTTCACGTTTAAAACATAAGGTAAGTATAATCATAATTATATTGTGCAATTTCATTGGCATTTTATAACAAACAAAGACTGTTTGTGATTACAGTGTGGGAGTCTTGCTGCAATTCAGACAAAGAGGCCTCTTCGTCTCTGGAGACGAAAGCTATCTAACTGAATCAAGTTTGCTTGTTTTATAATGCAAGAGGAGAACACGTCTGGTTTACCCTCTGAGATGCCTGCAGGCAACCAGCCACTTCAGTCTGAGCGAGATCCTCAGGAGGAAGGGGTCAAACGTAAACAAGCACGTAAACGCAAGCATGTAGAAGGGGATATTGGTCACCTTCAGAAGCAAATGCAAGGTATGCAAGAGACTCTGAACACTTTGTTGGAGGCTCAGCAATGGAATGCAGAGCCTCAAGATTTGGTGCCATTATTAAAACGGTCTTGCCACCACCCTGATGAGCTCTCGGTAATAGCTTCTGGAGTGTTTGGAAGGGATGAAAATGCTGGCCCTTCGGATCCAGAGGACATCTCTGAGTCAGAAATGGGGGATAGTGCTTCAGAGACCACAGAAACTACTTCTCTGGACCCTTCAGACAAAGCGGTGATTTCAAGAGCAGCTGAGCGTGCAAAACTGCCTTCTCAGGCTACTTCAACATCAACCTCAGTGTTTGATAGAGGTCCTCAGCGTCATAAATCAGAGGGGTTGCCAATACTTCCTGATTTTATAACGGAGTTGCAGTCTTCCTGGAAGGCCCCTAGTTCCACGGCACTCCCTAAGACACAGCTGGGTAACCTGGCAGGGGCAGCAACTTATGGGCTTGCTACAGCTCCTCAGATTGGACCCACATTTGCTATGTTGGCTGGAGCTATGACCAGGACTGGAAGGGATGCCACACACCCTAGCAAGCAGGGTAGGATAGTTGACAGTCAACTGCGTAAAGCCTATCATGCCTCTGCCTTGTCTGCAAGACTGGCATGCACAAACTCACTTCTCTTAGTTTATTTAGAGAGTCTGCTGCAAGATTTGTCCTCCACTTTGACAGAAGGGGAAAGCATCCCAGAAGCATTGCGAGTGGTGGATATGCTAATCCGAGGGACAAGTGCACATGCACAAGCCCTGGGGCAGTCCATGGCCAATATGGTTCAAGCACCACGTCAGGTATGGCTATCTCAAGCTAATTTGTTGGATCAAGACTGCATGGCAGTCACGGCAGCTCCATTAGTGCCTGGGGAAGTCTTTGGACCCCCTGCCGAAGCCGCCTTGGAGCAGTCTCGTAGAACAAGAGAACTGACTCGATCAGTGGTTAGAGCTCCAGTTACTCGTGGGCTACGCACGTCAGCTGGAAACAGTAAGTGGGTTCGTGCAGAATCATCAAGCCAAGCCTTTATAGGTCACCGCCGTTCTGCTGCCCGAGGGGTATCCACAAGGCCAAGTCAAGGAATCCAGCAGTCCTTTCGTAGATCACGACAGGCTGAGTCCACCAGCACACGTGCAGCAGGCGGGAGAAACCGTCACTGACGGTTATCATCTTCCGGCCCCACATTTTACCAGTCAACATCTCTTCCACTGGCGGCAATGCACTCAATGTCCATGGGTGCTAAGCACCTTGGAGTTCGGATACAGGCTCCAATTCAAATCCAAGCCACCCCAATTTCAAGGTATTGTTCCTACTGTTTTGAAAAAGGAGATGCAGTACAGGTCTCTGAAAGACGAAGTGTCAGTTCTTTTAGGAAAAGGAGCAATAACACGCCTGCCCTCGGGATCGATAAGGCAAGGATTTTATTCAACCTATTTCCTGATTCCAAAGAAAGATGGGGGTCTTCGGCCCATCCTAAATCTCAAGGCGTTCAATCATCATTTGAAGCGGCTGCCCTTCCGTATGCTTTGTCTTTCAACCCTGTTAACTTTCATCAGACAAGGGGACTGGTTCACAACAGTGGATCTCCAAGATGCCTATTTCCACATCCCAATTCACAAAGATCACAAGAAGTACCTCAGGTTTTACTTTCAGGGCAACGCTTACGAGTACAATGTTCTCCCCTTCGGTCTGTCTTTGGCTCCCCGAACCTTCACCAAATGTATGGACGCGGCGCTCATCCCTCTTCGTCGCCAGGGCCTACGTATCGCCAATTACCTGGACGACTGGGTAATTTGCTCTCCTACAGAGCAGCAGGCCAGGAGCAACACAAAGGTGGTCTTAGCCCACTTGCAGAAATTGGGGCTGACACTGAACAGCAAAAAGAGTTGTCTCACTCCCACAAGGGTAGTGGAATACCTAGGCTTGACTTTGAATTCGAGTATAATGAGAGCATCTCTGACTCTACAGAGGCAGTCAGTGTTGAAGGAGTGCCTGTCCGAGTTCCTCAAAAAGGAGCAAGTTACAGTGATGTTGGGTCGGAGACTGCTTGGGCTAATGGCGGCAGCCAGTCAGGTGGTGCCATTAGGATTGCTTCACATGCGCCCATTACAGCGATGGCTGGCAAAGTACAAAGTGAGTCCATACGAGAATGGACAGCGAAGGATTCCAAGAGACCGGGATTGTCTTCCAACAGTCAAGTGGTGGCTCTCAACTCCAGGCCTGAAGGAGGGAGTCCAGTTGGGCCCACTATGTTCAAGGGAGACCATAACAACAGATGCCTCACAAGCAGGCTGGGGTGCTGTCTGGCGAGGCAATCCAGTACAAGGGAAATGGGATGCCTCGTGGATAGGAGCACACATAAACCTCTTAGAGCTGGAGGCAGTATTTCGCGCCTTAATCCATTTTCTTCCTCAGCTTCAGGAGAAGCAAGTGATTGTTCGTTCAGACAGCACATCTGTCGTATCATACATAAATCACCAGGGCGGAGTACGTTCAATATCCCTACACAGGAAGGCCCGGGATCTCCTGTTATGGACACATGCTCGAGGGGTGTCCCTGAGGGCTGTACACTTGCCGGGAGAGGACAACGTAGCAGCAGACCTCTTGTCAAGGGGGGGTCCCAGGCCTGGAGAATGGCGACTTCACCCAGCACTGGTACAGGCCATCTGGCTTCGTTTCGGGAAGGCCAGAGTAGATCTCTTTGCCACACAGGAAACCACACATTGTCCCCTGTGGTATTCAATGGTGGGCCCCAGAGGTCCCTTAGGGGTGGATGCTCTGGCGAACGAATGGCCCCCAGTACTCCTGTATGCATTTCCTCCTTTCCCACTTCTGCCTGCAGTCCTAGCCAAAGTAAGAAATGTGAAGGCCAAAGTCCTGCTGGTGGCACCAGATTGGCCTCAACAGTCATGGATGCCAGATTTAATAGCATTACTGAAAGGGTCACCGTGGCGTCTCCCAGTCAGACAAGATATGCTGTCTCAGGCTCGGGGTCAGATCTCCCATTCGAATCCAGGGAAGTACAGATTACACGTCTGGCCACTAGACGGGAGTCAGACAGAAATCTCGGAGAAGCAGTTCTAACCACTCTACAAGCAGCCAAAGCCCCGTCTACAAGGCGACTTTATGCTTCTAGATGGAAAAGGTTTTCTAATTGGTGTCAGTCCATAGGGATAGACCCATTTTGCTGTGAAGTAGACTCAATCTTGTCATTTCTCCAATCCGTGCTGGAAACAGGAGTAACAGAATCAACCTTGAGAGGGTATGTAGCTGCTATATCTGATCGTCATGAAGGCTACGGAGGTAACACAGTTGGATTTCAACCTCTTGTCAGGCGATATCTAAAGGGGGCTCGCAGACTGTGTCCAACTCGAGCCCGGCTAATTCCCTCATGGGATCTTAATATTGTCTTGAAGGCTCTGACAGAACCACCTTTTGAACCATTACATACGATTGGGTTGGAATTTCTGACATTGAAGACTGCATTTCTTTTGTCTATCTCATCAGTTAAGAGGGTGAGTGAGATTCATGCCTTTTCGATACATCCTGCATGTTTGAGATTAGGAGAAGGCGGCTCATCTATTTCACTTCTGCCAAACCCTGCATTTCTGCCAAAAGGCCCTTGGTTCTAGAACCTTTCCATCCACCACCTCACAATTCAGCGGAGTCGACCAGACTGCATCTAATCTGTCCTGTTAGGGCATTGAGAAGATATATTTCTTGCACGCAACAGATAAGGCGTACGGATCAGTTGTTTATCTGTTATGGAGACTCTGTGCAAGGCCAGGCAGTGTCCAAACAGAGGCTGGCGAAATGGGTGGTCAGGCTGATAGAGCTAGCCTATCACAGTGCAGGGATGCCTCCTCCACAGGGAGTGGTGGCCCATTCAACAAGAGGAGTTGCTGCCTCCTGGGCGGTGTTGAAAGGTGCTTCTCTGGAGGATGTGTGTGCAGCAGCTGGTTGGTCATCATCTATGACATTTGCCAGGTTCTATCGTCTAGATGTTGCTACAACTGTCTCATCGACTGTCTTGCAAACAGCAGAACAGACATGATCTGCCTTATATAGACAATATCAAGGTGCGGAAATCCCTCTGATTTAACTGTGTAAATGACGGGAAAACTAATAAATGTTCTGTTAGCATGAACTAGTTTCCTTGAGTTATTGCCCCACTTGGGTTTTCTCCCCTCCTGACCTTATCTGGTACACAGTTGACCCATACTGTGGCGTGTTGACTGAAATGAAATAGAACGATGGGTTACATGGGTAACCTGGTTCTGTGAATGAAGTCAACACGCCACACGGCGTGGTCACTCGGGGAGCATTGTCACTAGTCGGCAAAAAGAGAAAGGGCCGGCTGCTTCACACCTGTATTTATAGACCTTGATTGCAAGCGGGGCGTGGTTAATTTGATATACCGTCTCCTGACAGCTCATCCTTAACGAGGCTGACCCATACTGTGGCGTGTTGACTTCATTCACAGAACCAGGTTACCCATGTAACCCATCGCTTTAACTGCAGCTTCATATCTATGGGTTTTAATAGACGGTAGGTTTGTTCGGTAGCTCACGCAGCACGGAGATGTACTTGAGAGGTGAAGAGCTCTGGTTTGAATCCTGTGTAACTACGGTTTGACAAAAGAGTTCAAATCTACACACAAGGAAGATTTTATATTGGTTTTGCATTTGTTAACACTATCAGGTAGGTTTAGGGTTGGGTCTGGTGTAAGGCATATTTCCAACACGGTAGAGCATTAACTTTTAGCAATAGTCCCGGATATTTGAACTCTAAACTCTTATGAGACTGAGATGTATATTTCATACCAGTCAAATCAGTTATTCAAGAATGAAACAAGGGAAGGTCTTTAAGTCATCGAATCATTTGTTCAACTGATTTGTTCATAAACATCTATGCATTTGGTATTCACTAATGTGAATAGAGACACAATGATTCAATATTGTGTCTACAGTGTAAGTTACTTAATATTAACTATAAATTTCACAAGAATTGTTTGTATGACAGATTGTTATTGTTGTGACCAGGTTGAAGGGAGCTCATATTGTAGTGATTTAAAATGAATGCTGAACATTAAAAAAGTTGTTTTGGTGAATTGTGGATTTTCTTTCAATAACAATCACATTTCATGTCTGACATCAACTCCTTAGTCTTAGGCTTTTGGCTGAGAAAAAGCTGTGAGGGTTTTGGTCAATGAGGCTTGCAGTAATACCGCTCTCTCCCTTTCAAGGAGAGATCCAACAGTCTGTATCACAAGGGATTAGACCATGGGGAAATGTTCCTAAATACTGCCAAGCAAAACTGCATTAGAATGCACGGTCGACTCTAATTAAGGTGGTTTCTAAAGCATTATGTGGTGCAGTTGAGCAGGCCAA
The DNA here is from genome assembly GCF_049309525.1 of Garra rufa. Classification (NCBI taxonomy): domain Eukaryota; kingdom Metazoa; phylum Chordata; class Actinopteri; order Cypriniformes; family Cyprinidae; genus Garra; species Garra rufa. The sequence continues at coordinate 27,538,256 of NC_133363.1, forward strand.
ATACAAGACGGTGACACTAGGCTATTGCCAGTTGCTCTAGAATGAAGACAAACCTCTCCTTCTGTCTGTAGCTGGCAAACCCACTGATATAGTACTCCTCTGACCACAGAGGCTATCACGGCACCATTAGTGGATGTTTTAACCAGAGATTTTTCACAATCATAATGTACTGTTATCCTCACTCTAGTGTAAAAAGAGATGCTTGTTTCAACTGCACTGGATTGGGAAACCATGGAGACTAAATATCATGTTAAGGAATAAATGTTCTAGATATTCTACGAATGAAACAGCCCTGCAAAAAGACAAACACACACAAGGAAACAAAATTTTAACAACTCATAAATTTAAGATAACAATAAATGTTGATATTTTAAAATATTCCACTGACAAAATCTGTCTAGTAATCACAGTTTTGTCTAAGAATTGCTAAACAATACACCACATTTAAATGGCAAATTGTATTTAGACAGATATTTGTTCTGCAGTGTCCTTCATAATTTGCATCAAACATCATTATTCTAATGTTATGTTCTTCATGCGTCCTCAAATATTTGAGGATGTCTGTAAGATGCAAATATTTATATCTAACAGCAAACACGGGGTTACATTGTTATTATTCTTTTCTTTACTTTGTCTGATACACTCTGTTGACAACATATAGTTTTCCAAGAGAAGATCTATTGCATATTATGGTGGTGCAGCAATAAACATCCCTGACATCCCACATAAATGAAAAGGCCCAGGTTGCATTTATCAGACGAACAGGTCACCCAATACCTCATTCACTGACATTTCGACAGTGGCTAAAGTGCCTGTCTGACCTTTTACTGTTAGTGTTGTTGAGTTCTGCACCAAACTGTGTAAGAGTTATAAACATTAAACAGCATACAGATACACTCCATTCAAAAAAGTAAATAAATACACAAAGTGTAGCATTAAGAAGGACATTTTTAGAACATCCGGTACAAGACCAGTGTTAAGTCTTAATACATGTGGGATGTTCTGAACCATGCTAATAACATATAATCATGGCTTCAAGCTCTAAGCTGCCATTCTGTATTACTAAGCAGCTATATACTGGTGGACAAAGGCTACCGACGTAATAGAGAAAATGGTGTATAATGGATTAATACATTTTAAAGTAGAAAAGCGAGAAGGAAACACAAAAGGTACAAAATAGAAAAAAGGCCATTCTTGAAATGTTGCTCATTTAGCTTTTGAGAGAGCTTGTCCTGTATTTATTTGGAGGGTGTGTAAGTTTGTACTTGTGCACATTTTCATCAGTGTGACTAGACACGGCCAGCATCGGGGTGTAGCATGTGACCCATTTTAGACATCAGAAATATCATGTTACACAGTTTAAAATACTTACTGTTTATGCTCCTGTTACAGGAGTAACACAAAACATGCACACACCATACAAAACAACATGCATCTCTTAAGCACACACTTTTATTTTAAAACTGTTTTAAATTGTATAAAAATTGTGGGGTTTTTTTCATAGTAACTCTACAGTCGTGGCCAAATGTTTTTAGAATGACACAAATATTAGTTTTCACAAAGTTTGCTGCTAAACTGCTTTTAGATCTTTGTTTCAGTTGTTTCTGTGATGTACTGAAATATAATTACAAGCACTTCATACGTTTCAAAGACTTTTATCGACAATTACTGTACATGACATTTATGCAAAGAGTCAGTATTTGCAGTGTTGGCCCTTCTTTTTCAGGACCTCTGCAATTCGACTGGGCATGCTCTCAATCAACTTCTGGGCCAAATCCTGACTGATAGTAACCCATTCTTTCATAATCACTTCTTGGAGTTTGTCAGAATTAGTGGGTTTTGTTTGTCCACCCGCCTCTTGAGGATTGACCACAAGTTCTCAATGGGATTAAGATCTGGGTAGTTTCCAGGCCATGGACCCAAAATTTCAACGTTTTTGTCCCCGAGCCACTTAGTTATCACTTTTCCCTTATGGCACGGTGCTCCATCGTGCTGGAAAATGCATTGTTCTTCACCAAACTGTTGTTGGATTGTTGGAAGAAGTTGCTGTTGGAGGGTGTTTTGGTACCATTCTTTATTCATGGCTGTGTTTTTGGGCAAAATTGTGAGTGAGCCCACTCCCTTGCATGAGAAGCAACCCCACACATGAATGGTCTCAGGATGCTTTACTGTTGGCATGACACAGGACTGATGGTAGCGCTCACCTTTTCTTCTCCGGACAAGCCTTTTTCCAGATGCCTCAAACAATCGGAAAGAGGCTTCATCGGAGAATATGACTTTGTCCCAGTCCTCAGCAGTCCATTCGCCACAATTTTTGCAGAAGATCAGTCTGTGCCTGATGTTTTTTTTTTTTTTTTGGAGAGAAGTGGCTTCTTTGCTGCCCTTCTTGAGACCAGGCCATTTTCCAAAAGTCTTGGCCTCACTGTGCGTGCAGATGCGCTCACACCTGCCTGCTGCCATTCCTGAACAAGCTCTGCACTGGTGGCACTCCGATCCTGCAGCTGAATCCTCTTTAGGAGACAATCCTGGCGCTTGCTGGACTTTCTTGGACTCCCTGAAGCCTTCTTAACAAGAATTGAACCTCTTTCCTTGAAGATCTTGATGATCCTATAAATTGTTGATTTAGGTGCAATCTTAGTAGCCACAATATCCTTGCCTGTGAAGCCATTTTTCTGCAACGCAATGATGGCTGCACACGTTTCTTTGCAGGTCACCATGGTTAACAATGGAAGAACAATGATTTCAAGCATCACCCCCCTTTTAACATGTCAAGTCTGCCATTCTAACCCAATCAGTCTGACATAATGATCTCCAGCCTTGTGCTCGACAACATTCTCACCTGAGTTAACAATACGATTACTGAAATGATCTCAGCAGGTCCTTTAATGACAGCAATGAAATGCAGCGGAAAGTTTTTTTCGGGATTAAGTTAATTTTCATGGCAAAGAAGGACTATGCAATTCATCTGATCACTCTTCATAACATTCTGGAGTATATGCAAATTGCTATTATAAAAACTTAAGCAGCAACTTTTCCAGTTTCCAATATTTATGTAATTTCAAAACTTTTGGCCACGACTGTACATACAAACATCAAATGGCTATATACACACAAAACTACACATATTTGGCAAATGTAAAACACCACTATCTTGTGTATTTTGTTAGCTCAGTGTGCAGTGGAGTGCACAGGAGTTTGTCATAGTGCTCACAGTAAAAAATAAAAAAAATAAAAAGATGAACATTACAGTTATTGAACTAAACTGAATCAACACTGAACTGACTTGAGCTATATAATAACACTATTAGCTTGTTATAGCTGTTTTACAGCAGAATTTGTATTTGTTGCTACTGGTTTGAAACACTGTATACACTGTTGAAATAAAGGTGACTTGACTTGTATGCATATTCAGTATATTTGCAAAGTACTGTAAACAGAAATGCTATGGTGAAAAAAAAAACAGTTTCTCAAAACACTGAAAAAACACAGAAATAAGAATACACAACTATTATATGACGTGTGTGGGTGGAGTATTTATATCTTGTTCTTACAACAGTTGCTTTAAAACCTCAAAATGCAGTCAAAAAAGCAACATAGGCTCATTGGAAATATGTGCCTCTATATACATTTCTGCAAAACTGCAAAAAAAAAACCAAAAACATTCCTATATGTACGAATCACTGCAGTTTCCTGTTGAAATGAACACTAGAGGCAATAAAACTCTAACAACTTTTATTTATTTTCACACAAAATATGATTTACAGGTGCAGAGTTTTGATTATTAAAACCTAATTTTAACACAATTACTTGCAGAATATTATGTTATGACTTCAAAACAATTCTAACATTGTGCACAATTTGAAAATGGCTACTTTTGAACGTTGTCGTCACATATACAGCTTCACATGTATGAGTTTTCTAATACAACGTTGCACATAAGTGATGAAGAGCTCCGGTACAAACCCTGTGAAACTGCGGTTTGACAAAACAGCTCAAATCCGCATAAGGAAGTGCATGGACTTTGAGAAGTGGTGGCAACTATGAGATCTGAAGGGATTCAGGACTGACGCAGAGATGTTCCTTTTTCTGCTGAACAGGTGAAACATTTCAGTGGCTCAGTAGCTAGCTAGACTACCAACACTACAGCACTTGTTCGCTTGTTCATATATCTATCTTCCTTTGTGATCTGATTTGACTGAGCAGTCATTAGAGATAAATGCAAGTAGCTTGATTTATTTTCATACAATTAAGTTTTTTTTTTTTTTATCAGAACATATGCAGCAGATATGTTACTTGTTCAGATGGCATTTGTCTAGTTGGACGTATGTTGATGTACAACAACAGATCCGATCTGTTGTGGTGAATACAGATTCATACAAAATACAGAGAATGCAGTAAAGAAGCATAACCCCCCTTTTTTTAAACAGAGGCAGCGATAGAGAGGGAAAAGTTACTGTAGCTTCAAGACATAATATATCTAAATATTAATGTCTAAGGTGTTTGTGTACTTATGGTACATTTATGGTTTCCATGCATTTCTTATTTTTCTGTATTATCTTTATTGTCATAAAATTACCAAGAAAGTGACAAACTACAATATTTCCATTATAATCACTTTCTACAAAGGAATTCTACTTTCCCCTATCAGTCGAATCACTTCGACGTTACATTGAGATCCCAATGTAACGTCTCCGTTCCCTCCTTCAGGGAACAAGGGTTACCTTCGTAACCTAGACGTTCCCCTATCAGTCGAATCACTTCGACGTTACATTGGGATCTCAATGTAACGTCTCCGTTCCCTCCTTCAGGGAACGAGGGTTACCTTCGTAACCTAGACGTTAGTTATTTACTTATTGCTGCTTTTTTGACTTCTTGGAATTGTATTAAGTAGTGCTGGGCAATGATTAACCGCGATTAATCACATCCAAAATAAAAGTTTTTGTATACCTAATATATATGTATGTGTGTGTGCATATTTATTATGTATATAAATACACACACATGCATGTAAATTTAAGATAGATATGTTTATATTTTAAACATATTTATATATAATATAAATGATATGAATATAAATATATACATGCAAATACATATAAACATTTTCACAATATATACTGTATGTCTGTGTCTTTATATATCCACAATAAATAAACACAGTACACACACACACATATTATATAAACAAAAATAATAATTAATAATAATAAGGGATGCACCGATACAAATCGGCCGATCATGCTTGCGCGTTTTGTCAGTAAAGCCGGTTCTGTAATCAGCGGTAAATGCCATCAGGTGCGTGATTTCACGTTGAGCCGTATATACTACACACAGCCGTTGTTTACCGACGAGCTGCGCAAATCAATGTTCATTATCAGTGTGAATGTGCGCAGCTCGTCAGTGAATAACGGCTGTGTGTAGTATATACGGCTCAACGTGAAATCACGCACCTGATGGCATTTACCACTGATTACAGAACCGGCTTTACTGACAAAACGCGCAAGTGATCGGCCGATACGGATCGGTGCATCCCTAATAATAATAATAATAATAATAATAATAATAATAATAATAATAATAATAATAATAAACATGTTTGCTGCATGAGTTTCAATTACACTCACAAGGTCTGAGACAAGAGCAACACCAACATTAGGTAAAGCCTGATGGCTCTAGAATAACAGCACTACATTCTAAGATAAGTTGTAAAGGTCATGCGTTGGGTTGGTGAATAGTTGCCAGAGGAACTAGATGTGTGAGGTACAACACTGTTTAGCCTATGTATCTTTTTATAGCCTTTCTGTAATTGAGCTACTGAATCATTCATTCTAGTGATTAGTTTAGCAATACTGATTTATTCAGTTTCGAAACACCACTACTGTGTGTTGCTTAGAGATGGAACGGTCAATTCTGCAAGACAGTATGTTATTCAGATTTAATTGGAACTATTTTCGATTTAACAAAGCAAAAATATAAGCAAAGTAAACTCCAAATATTCAGTTTAGGAACTGAATGTTATACAAATGCTATATCTAATTTTATAAACTACATATGCAAAGTGTGATCAGTGACACTTGGTTCATGGCACAAGCTTTAGCTGATAAAAAAAGACATGACGTGTAAACACAAGATACTCTCTGTATGGTTAAAGATGCTAAACCCCGCTGATGTGATGATAACCATGACATTATACTAGGTCAAAAGAAGAATAAAGTGCATCCATCCATGATAAAAAAAAGTGCCTCACATGGCTCTGGGTGGTGAATAAAGGCCTCCTGTAGCCAATCGATGCATTTTTCTGAGAAAATTATCCATATTCAAAACATAATAAGCACTTTTAACTAGCTTGCACTCACTGTTGTACACGAAAGCCGTTGTGGGCGGATGACGTAGGATGTCTGCGTAGTGCATGCGCAGTCTCACGAAGAGTCAGGTTTTCTCATGAAAACCAGTGTTTGTTTACAGAAGCAAAGAAAGCAAAGTTTACTTACTTTAGCAAAGGAAAGCCAGTCTCCTCTTGGCTTATATCTTTATATCTTTTTTACAAATCCGTTGTTTTGTTTTGATCTCTTCATTTGCGAATCTGCATTCTTCTCCTCTGAGTGGTGCATGCGCAACGCCAACATCCTACGTCATCCGCCTAGAGCTGCTTCCTTGCACAACATCTAGTGCAAGCTAGATTTAAGTGATTATTATGTTTTAAATATGCAAAATTTTCTTACAAAAACGCATCAATTCGCTACAGGTGGTTTTTATTCACCCCTGAAGCCGTTTAGGGCACTTTTTGTTATGGATGGATGAGCTTTATTGGACTTCTTTTGACCTGTTGAAGAGAAACACCCACCTGTTGCCATGATAAAGCTTGAAAGAGCCAGGGAATTTTTTATATAACACCGACTGGATTCGTCTGAAAGAAGGAAGTCATATGCACCAAGTATGACTTGAGGATGAGTAAATAATGGGCTCATTTTCATTTTTAGGTGAACTAAACACTTTTGAAACAGATAGTCTACAACAGTCTAATGTAGCAGTGTCTATTCTGTCCTTTATACTTCTGATCTAGCAACTGGTTTTTCATTCATATTTATGTTTCAATTCATAATTACTGTATCTCTCTATCAAATAGATTTTTTTTTTCTGGATGTGTATATATATGTGTCCTTATTGCCTGTGATACTGTGATCTTCATCTTCTCTCTTGCTATTGCCGTAACTTCCTGTTCCTGTTGCTGCAATCCAAAGGTAAACATCATCAAGAATATCAAACAATCAAAAAAAAAAAAAGATGCATAATAAACGCCATGTTGATTCTCTCTCAGTCAACCCCTGTCATGGTCAGTTATGTGACCACAGATTTGCCTGTCAACCATATCGTACAAATGGGCCAGCCAGACCCCTCTGCAGTGGCTGGGCCTGTTAGTTCGATCATGTACATGCTGCCAGTTTCACATGGCCCAGTCCCACCTGTGACTCAGCCAAATGATGGTCCTGTTCAAAATGCATCTACAGTCCAGTACCAACTACACCTCCACCCAACTGCGACAAAGTCTCAGATGCACTTCCACCAAACTACGGTCCAGTTTCCAAATGCACCTCTATCAGCATATGAGATAAACTAAACTAAATCAGAAAATGTACAGTATTTCAAAAATCTTAATACACATCGAAACCCTATAAATAATCTTAACCTTCAAATATATTTGCTTGCTAACCTGTTGTAATTTCTGTACTGCAGAGATCTGTTGTGTTCTGTTATTGCAGCATGAAGATTTACAGACCAGAAAATAAACTGTATCTCAGACACAAAAGGGCATATTTGATGTTTACAAAATTTATGGTATTGGATTTTGGCAAATGGAAAACCAAAAAATATATTTACAAATTTGTAAATCAAACAGATGTGAAACATCAGCAGAGTCTTGTGTTTTCATTGTTTGCTTCATTTGATATGATTTTACATAGTAACAAAATAAATGGTTATTAATTAATTTATTTATTTTTATTTACAATTTTTTTAAGTCAACACAGTAGACACCACAATGAAAATTCCACACAATTGATTCATCCCAGCATTTTCAGACTAAGTTAACATTTAAAATCTTATCAAGCAGTTTTCAGTATGTTCATTTAGAGATAAAATAATGTTCAAATTTGTATCAGTCAAACAAATGGTCTGCAAAGTCAAGTAATATATTGATTATTCATCAACCTCCAGTTTCTAGTCCAACATAGCAGAAATTATTACTAGTACAGAATAACCTGTTAAAAAATATTTTTAGAAGACCTGAAAACAAATCACTGCATATTCACATTATCACTTAAAGGTGCCATAGAATGCATTGATACAATATTTTAAATTGATCTCTAATATCTAGAAGGTATATGGCATGGGAAAGGGCAACAATTCTCCAGAAACAGTTTTACAGGTCCATTTACAACCCTAGGATTTGTCCCTAGAATGAAATGGCCTGTTATTACCTTATTTGGAAGGTTCATGATGATGAGTAATGATGAGCTCTGCTCTGATTGGCTGTTTCACAGAGCGGCTCATTTCAGTAGCTCACACATGGAGGAAAATATATATTTAATCACGGAGCCCGAGCCGCTATTAATATGTGGGTCATTGAAACTGCCGTTTTGAATGGACGATCATTTTACTTTTACTTTTGAGATTTTTTTTTACTTTTACAAGTTTAGATGCTTGTTTGTGATGCTCAGGATCTGTAAATCATTCGTCATTGTCTGCGCAGTCATCTCTGTTTATGTGGTAAGTGAAATCTTATGTACTGCAATGTAACAGGCTACTGCTAGCAAGAAGCTAACCATGTCCCTTTAGTGGCTAGCCTTATTTTATTAGAATGCCTTATTTGTTTTCCTTGCCTTTCTGAGTACAGACACCAACCCTTCCCTGCAATTAACATCCCCTGCACAACCTGGAACATAACATTTATTTCCGTGATCTGCCATTTTCGCTATTGTCCTCAGTTTTTTTTTTTTTTTTTTTTTTTTTTTTACAATAGCCTAGCTGCAGAACTTCTGATGATTCAGCTATGCAAATGTTGGGGGCATAACTATTAATGATCCCAAGACTATAACGTCATAGTCACTGTTATGTTAGGATTAGCCTATTTTTCAGTGGTCTTTTGCAAACACCAGATTTATATAAGGAGGAAACGATGGTGTTTGAGACTCATGGTATGTTATGTCCATGTACAGAATTGTTATTATTTAACTATGCCAAGGTAAATACAGTTTTCCATTCTATAGACCTTTTTCCTGAGTAAACGATGAGCGCCGCCATTACGAATTCTAACGTCAGATTGAATGGGTAAAGTCTAGAAGGGATACAGCTATGGCTACTGGGCATGCGCACATCAGTCTAACGTTATTTTTGTCACACTGTACAACAATAATACTTTTTTTGTATTATAGTAAGGGCTAAGTTTAGGGTTGGGGTAGGTGTAGACGTTAATAAAACACAATCTAATAGGTAGAACAATTAATTTCATTGTTAGTTTCCGGTCTGAGCTGTATACCCTCTAGCCACAACCGATTGAATGCTTTTCTGTTCCGGTTTCCATAGGAACCCATTCAAATAGCGTCCATCTGTTTTTAATGTAGCTAACGTCCGCTGCTTCGTGTCATCCACACACTCATTAAAGTGAGGCACTGACAAATGACGGTCATAGCGACATTGCCAAGTGATGGCGCTATGGAGCCATGTGCTTTTTAAAAACATTTTAATAGGTTTAACATTAGTTTATTAGCTCGGATTATACCATAATTTGACTAGAAACAGTGCAGACCGGAAATGCAAAGCATTCTTTCAGTTAAGAGTCGGACTTACTTCCGTGTTCAGGAAAAACATCTATGGCACCTTTAATCTATGCATTGAAGCAAAGAGGAAGTTGGGTTTAGATGGCTAAAATAATTTTCAACTACTCTGTGGGTTTGATCAGCAGCTCTGTTATTCAGTCAAGATCACAGCTAATAAAACCTGTAAAACTGTTTATGCACTGTAACTAACTTATAAATTAGATTAGAATCTAAATGGATGTTATAGTGTTTTGTGAATTGTAGGGATATCAGCGCGAATCAAACAATTTGGGAGAGTCGATTAGAAGTAAAAACACTACAGACTCACATTCCACAAGAGGCCCCCACCATAAATCTGACTTTGTTAGCCTGGCGCCAGACCGCCAGCCTGAAGCAAACCTTACTAAGAACTCGCAAAATTAACACAAAGAGACTTGTTCATAATTCCAGGGAAGGAGATTGTCAAATTTGGAGCAAGTAACCAAGATTAATGGTCAAAGAGATGCACATTTTGAACATCACATGATTAAAGTCATTAGCGATATGGTTGGTTTTCCCCCACACACAGGACACAACGGAAATTCCTTCCCTAAACTTTTGACCTCCCAGCTTAGAGAACAGACCCTCACAGAAGGGCACAGAAAACTGTCTATTGATGTACATATGCACCCAAAATTATGCTTAAAGGACTCATGAGCAACTCATCATTTCTCTGCATAATTTCCTATTCATATATGTAACCCATACATTTGTCTATTATGTTTTAATCACTCATTGTGTATGTCCCTTTTGATAACTCTTGAATAGTTTAATGGTTTATATTGATGTTTGATATGTCCGAGTTGGAAATCGCATTCTCAAAATGTTCCTGTAATTCAATTCTTTGCGAAATGTATTATAGTCTTGTTATAGAAATCATGTCCAAATTTATCTCTGCAAAGAGCGGGAATTTGGGATCACGGGACTAATAAGATAACATTGTGATTTGTGGTTTGGAAGGTGAAACCAGCAGCCCACCGGAGTTCAGCCAATGTTCTAATTGGTCAAGACATCATTTTGGGAGGTGTCCAAAGGCTGAGTTTAAAAACTCAAGGACACCCTCAAATCTCTCGCTCATCTCTTGCAACTTTTCTTACTCCTTACAACGCTCTTCACGTGCTTCGCGCCTGAATGCCAGCCTCCTCATCTAAAGGAAACATGAGGAGATCATTCCACTTCTGTTTTTTTCTTTAATCCTTTTTTATTTCTTTCCGTTGAGAGTTTCGTGTCTAGTTAAGTTTGTGCAAGCCGCGACCGACTTAAACGTCTTCGCGGACCTGAACTTTAACAGCGCACGCACATCTCTCATATCCAGCCAACGCCCAAGAAGACGTCACATTGACCGACCACCAACCAATCAGCAACCTCGGGAAAACCCTTTCTGGAACGAGCGACGAAAGGAATTCCCTTAACAGACAAAGGCAACGCAAGTAACTTCCAGGTTCTGACTGAACTGGTGCATTTTGATATAAAGTTTAATAACCTCTTTGAGAGACTCAATACGAGGGTTAATTAAGTGATTGATGGTTGTTCAGGTCTAAACAATTGCACATTGCTATAACTTGGGACTTCATATTTTCATTCCTTTAAACTCATTCTTTCCTCACTTTCTCTTTCTGCAACCTGTGTGAATGCGTGTGTTTATGTTAGTTTAGTTTGTATGTGTTAGGTTTATCCAATAAATTCATATTTTTATTAAGTATCTTGTGTTTCGTGCTTACAAGTTACTGCCTTAAACTGCTGATTTTGCTACTGTGCTAATATATAGTGTTTTCACTATATTCTGGATAGTAATATCCATTGCAGAGTGTCTGTTAGACGGCTGCTGAATGAATCGTGGGTCGACTCAAACAGCCGTAAAACAGCGATTCTGTTCAAATTCCCTGAATCATATTCGATTCCCTTTGAGCTAAATTATTATGTAATTAATCCCTATTACAATCTTACATAATTGGTGGAGGACGCGAGACAGTTTAATCTAAATTGTAAGCACAACCAAGTTATTTAATATTTTCTATTTCTGTGGAGTCTGAGTCTAGACTGTATGTGCGTGTGTGTGTGTGTGACGTAAGCAGCGCGGCCGCCCGCTTGAATGAATGAAACCTAGAGTGAATGCAGAGGACGGTAACTCGAGAACGTCTCTCTACTTTTTAAACTGTAGTAAGTGAGTTTAAAGTTAAGGTCTGAGATCGTACAATAAGGTCGAAATTGAGCGTGTCCCTCATTTTCTGTAATGCCTTATCTATAGTTGAATTAATGTCATTGCGTGTTCCAGTGCCATTCAATTGCTATATTCCCGGCAGGGAATCTCAGTCACCGTTAGCTGAACGGAGCTAAACTACAGTAAATAAAAGTGAAAATAAATCGACGGATAAAGAATAGTTTGAGCGTGTCCCTCAATCTATTTTTAAAGGCCTTATTATTCATAGTTTAATTGTCAATGCGTGTTCCATTGTCAAAGCAACTATGTAATTTGACTCCCCTGGTTAAGCATTAGAAATAATGATTGCATGTTTGTGTCTGTTCACTAAGTGAAACAGTGCGATTTAAAAGGGAGTGTTTTAAATCTTGATCAAGTAAAGTTTAACTCTAAACAACAGCGAATAAAATCTGTTGTGTCTACGTGCTCAGAGAAACTGGCACGGAGATTTATGATCCGCCGAGATCATTTATTATTTTGTTTCCTCATTTGCAGCGCCAAGCTGCCACTTAAATAAAGTTTAAATCCAACTCTGAACGAACTAAGAGTTTAAAGCGCCACATCGCAAAACCAACTAGAAGTGATGTTGTTATGTATATAGTGTTGAAATGCGCTGCCATTTCATGTAACATGCTTAACTGAACTTGCAATGTAATGCTTCATGTGCTTAGCTCACTATAGTTTGTTTTGGTTGCCGTAGCTACGGTGGTGACTCGGAAGTCTTAACCTACTTCCGGAGCAACTCTGAACTGCGCGCGCAGCACATTGACGTCATACCATAAACAAACTCCACGGTGTTGCTAAGCTAACGAAACTGTTGCTTTTACATTGAAGTCTATGCTAAAGATTAGCCTCAAAGGTTAGCAGTTAGCATTAACATCCAGTGGTTGAATACAGTGTGTGTGGGCAAAGCTAAAGTGATTTAACCCTTTAAACCTCTGAACTAATACACCTGTTGGTCTATTTTTTCTGTCCTATTTCTCAATTTTCTAACTTTACCACTTTATAGGCATTTTACTAGAAAGGGGAATATTACTTCACAATTATTAATTGTGACAAATTCAAATTTAATTCAAACATTAAATTTATTTGGACTCATTTGAATTTCCTCATCTGGTCATTTCATATGATCATTATTTCTAGTATTCTCTCTTTTAGGTCAATAATTTTAGGTACTAATAAGCCTTGAACTTTGAAAGTTAAGGTTAAATTATTTGTACCTAATTGATTTGTTACCCCTATCAACAGATTCTATTCAGAATCACACTTACTCATTTCTTTAATTGCGTTTTTACCCCTATTGCTTCCTTTCTTGGTTATACAATTAACCTCCATTTTTATTTTATTTTATTTGTTTATTTATTTTCTGTTTTTCCTCATGCACTTAATTTCATTTTGATTATTTTGCCATTTATTACTTTTAATTTCATTCTACTTTACCTTTCTCCTTTACCTCCTTGTATCCTAGCTCGGGAACGACACACCTGAGCTTTAATAGGAGACATTGTTATCCCTCGCTACGAGTTCAAATAAATTAGAAAGACAACTCTCTTTCACTCAAATTTTATTGGTGTTTCATTAGTTGTGCAGCAACTATAAACAACACGCTACTCGTAGTCGGGTATAACAGCCACGCAGCCTGTGAGTGGACCCGATCCACTCAATTTGCTGAGTCTCCTTCCCTTCCCTTCTACCCAAGTCTCTCCTGCTTTCTTCTTTACTCCTCACATTCGCAGGGACCTGTAAGAACCATCAATCGATTCTAAGTGAATGAAATGCAAAATCTTGTCAAAGAACAGTAATCATCCTTATGAATTTGATTGTAATCAAACCCTCCTTCTTCTTCCTAACCTCCCTGAATTTGAAAACGCATTCCAAATTTTTGCATCTCATCCCATACTGAGATCAATTTTTAGAGTTAAGCGTTGAACACCAGTCGCTTTCGAAGCCTCCTTAGTAAGCGGTCCAACTGTAAGGTGTTTTGGTGTCAATCCTGTCAGACTAAGAAAAGAGATACCAGCATTATTATTATATTCTCACGTCTCGAACAGAGATATAATAATATTGTTTACCTTTTTACAAAATCTAAGCAACATTCCTCCCATTGGAAAAGGGAATTGTTTTATTTCACTGAAGTGTTTTCACCTTTTTCTCTTGTTTTCTTTCCTCTTCCTCATTAGAGTGACAAAGTCTTCACATCCCTAGTCTACCTAGACACCCTGAGACCAACACTATCATCGCCACACTTCATTAGGGGTTCACAATCACTGACACAACACTTAGTTGTCCCACCACACATAGGCTTCTACCTCACACAGATCTGTGTCAGTCTCACTTCTCCTCAGTGTGCAAACATGCCGCAGACTGCAGACCCCCTTGCCCACGGGGAAGATGTGAACACTTGGCTGAGAGGCATGACGGACAGCCTCACCCCCAAGACCTTTGAACTGTTATTATTCTTAATGAGAAGGTTCCTGACACAAGATTCAAGCCAGAACAACAACCACGAGGAGCTAGTCAAAATCACCAGCTCCCTAAGCGATGCCTTCACAACCCAGCTGAAACTGAGCGACAAGCACATCACCCATCTTCAAGAGGAGCTGTCACGTGCTCAACGCCGCATAGACAAGCTGGAAGTGAAAGTTCAAGATCAACTCAAAGCACCCAACGAGAGGGAGCAGGAAACAACGGAACAAGTTAAAAAGCTTCAAGCAGCCCTGGCAACAGCTCAACTTGACCAGCAACAAGCAAAGGCTGCCCAGAGAGACCTGGTAAACAGACTCCAATATGCCGAACAGCTACTAGAGAAAGCCCAGAACGACATCAGCGACAAGAATGCTGAAATCAGTGCCTTAGAAAACCACCTTGAAAGGTACAGCACTGACATAGACAATCTGACCCAACATCTAGACAATGCCAACAATGAGCTCTACGTGGTCAGAAAAGAGTTAAAATATGCTTATGAGCTGGAACAAGAGCCAAGAAGAGCGAAGCATATCTCAGCCTCACCACTGCTGAGCAGAGCTAAGTCTCACATCCAAGAACTGACATCCAACGAAAGAAGCGAAGGGCCACCACCCGAAACCTCACTGGCCTTCGCCACACAGCTCTTTCCTGCCACTGAAAGCAGAAACCCCATCCAAGCAGACCTTGGAGCTGCATATGGGTTGACCATCAAAGACCTCAACAAGCTGTCTAAAAGCATCAGCCAGTTTGACCCGAACTCCAAAGAGGGCCACGACATCCAGGCCCACCTGCAAGATATTAATTTTCATTTAGAAATGAGACCTCATGTGACTGACAGAGACAGGTTGTACCTCCTAAGAGCAACGTCAAGTGTCGAAGTACGAAACTTCATAGATCGACAAACTCAGTCACACAAAGCCAAACTACCAGCTACTTTGTGAGGTCCTGATCAAAGAGTTTACAGACCCTGAGTCTGAATATGGACTGTTAACTGCCTTGGAGACCAAACAAGGTCGACAAGAGACGCCACAAGCCTACTATAACCGGCTCCGAAAAGCCTACTTCGGTGCACACAACAAACCTGACCTTGAAGAAGAGGTGAGCTTCAAAAGCCTGTTTCTGAAAAATCTGCACCCTGGAGTCAGTCGTCACCTCTGCGTCATGGCCTGTCCGCGCTCCATGACCATCCAACAGTTGCGCGATCTAACACAGAAGGCCTACACCAAGCAAAAGTTGACCTCAAAGAAAGGTAACAAAACCTCCACACTCTTGAACTCTGTAACCGAAGACTCAAGCCTTGCACTGGACGACACCCAGTGGCATCACAACACCCGAGTCTTCCATCAAGAGCAAAGAGAACGTGAGCCCCATGTCCACAACAGCTATCAGCCCAACCGCTGGGAAAAGCCATGGGACCAGCCACACTTCTCAAGAAGCCCAAAAGAAAGGATCAGCTGGAAACCTAACTGGACGTGCAAAGCCAAACGAACGGCTTATCCAACAGCAACTAGAGTGGGTAAGCAAAGACAGAACCCACATCAGCACCACTTAGACATCCACAGTGCTAAGTCTACACAAGAACAAGACTGTTCACCCTCAGAAGAACAAGTCATGAAACAACTGAAAGAGTTCCTTGAAAACCAGCTAGACAAGAATGACTAGAAACAGAAGTCATGCTCGCTGTGACCAGCGACAGAACGGAAGGCCGACGATCACCTGGTACACCACCGCATCAGAGATGACAAGCACCTGTTCAACAACCACCCAGAACAAACAAGTCTCTCACGGCCAACCGCTGATGAAAACTCTGAGGTACCAAAGAACATCACCTCAGTCACCCATCACTTACAAAGAAACTGTCAAATGAACTTCAACTCCATGAACCACATTCATGTCTGTGCAACAGCAACCACTAAAGCACAGAAGGTCAGAAAGTCTGCCACAACCAGAAGGCATCACAAGTGAAATGCAACATAGGAGACAAAGTTTTGCACCCCAGCTTCACACAGCCATGCCAAACTACCTCCGACTGTCTGCTAAAGAACTTCCTGCCTTGCTGGACTGACCCCCATCTGAACACACCCTCATCCAAGCCAAGGATGCAGAGAGCATCTTCACCGACCTACAAGAAAAGGGGGAGCCAAAACAGACTGAAACAGATCTGACCATACATACACTACACAATTAACTTTCACACCCAGAGGTAACCACACCTACTGATAACACCTTTGACAAACATATTCTTCCCACGAGTAGAATATTCAAATCTCAGTTTAACATAGTTTTACAACATGCAACTAGCCTCACCCCAGGTAGAACACCTGACACTATGTTAAGGTACATGACACATCAGCTGCACCTGCCATCCTAGCTCAATAGTACTCGCAACCCTGACTAGGAAAACCCGCAGCTAATTTTCTTTGTTTTGTTTTTTTCCTCTTGCCTATCGCTTTCCTTCCCCTCTTGCTTTAGCAGGTGAAACTCCTAGCCACCCTACAAGGGTCAAAGGTCTGATATTAGGATTGACTTGCCACACCTAATATCCTGTAGCGGTGGAAAAAAGGGGGAAATGCAAAAGTGAAACCAAAACAATTGTCATGACTGCCAGCGAATAGGAACGTATGTCTAATTTGGGAAGGAAGTGATGTAACTGCATATATAGGGAAGTAGACTCACCATAAGGAGGAGTTTTTCCAAGAAGGAAGAGCAACGGGACAAGTCGCGTTTGTCTAGCGTGCAGTTTACACTGTTGCAGCTGAGCGCACATTCACGCACTGTGTAATGCTGGAGCGATCGCCGGAGGATTTAACAGAAATCAATGTCCGAGCGGCAGGACCAGCGCAGAGGCGTGTGTTGTTTTAGGAGCTGAGGAGAAGTGTATTTACCTGGATGCCGTTTGTTCCTTGGAGTAGATCTTCCTCCATTTGCAGTTTGGAAAACTCTTTCACCCCGAAGTTCGCGAGCGGCCGGTCGGATGGCTCATGGCTTGCCGTAAACACACTTGCACGTTCACCAACACCACATTCACCCACGCACACTATAACGTATAACTCCCCTTAATGTGAGTATTTTATTTTTCCTGTTATTATTTCTGATTCAGTGGGCGATTAACATTAATCTTGTTTGTATTTTACTTTTTTCCCCTTTTCTTTTTCTCTCTTTTTATTGGTTTTGAATTGTAAATGCTCAGAGAACTGGACTATCGAAACTGCCGATCTGAATGCAGTTTTAGATTGGAGCCCGCGGTCGCCGCAGTACTATGGATTATCTAGTGGGTTTTTTTTATTTTATGATGATTTTTTTTTTTCTTTGAATGATTACGGTGTCATGCGAAAACACCTCATTGTGAACTACAATTTGATGGGTTTTTCTTTTGTTTTTGTTTTCATGTGGAAAATACATGTGAACTGAACTGAAACCCTATCTTTTTCTGTGTATTCATTTTCTAATTTATGGTGTATATTCCCCTGTCATTTGGGGATAGTGTATGTAATAGGTGGCTTTTAGAGGCTATCTGGGACTCATTATATATATTTATTTTTTTTTTTTTGACAGGCTTATTCCTGTCTGGCGCCCGAATATTTTTGGTAAACTCATTTTCTATAAAACTGTTTATCTAGGGGGCCGCCACCGTTACAGAAGTGGCGCCCGAACAGGGACTTGAACTGAAAAAAAAAAAAAACTTGAACTGAAAAAAAAAAAAAAAACTTGAACTGAAAAAAAAAAAAACTTGAACTGAAAAAAAAAAAAACTTGAACTGAAAAAAAAAAAACAATTTAAATGTGATCACTTGAATGTCTTTACTTGAATTCTGAACTGTTGAGAAAAAGAAAAATGTGGAACTGTGCATTGTAGTTTATTTGTTTTTTTTTGTTATTTTTCTGGTGCCCCAAATTGCCCCAAAAACCCCACATATACATGCCAGAAAGTCCTTTTTGATTTTTATTTTGATCAACATTTCATATTGCCCACAGATTTACACACCCACACACATACACACTACAAACATGGCCACTACCCCTCCTTCACCTTCGACGTCTGTGGAAATCGAACCTCCAGACATGTCAACTCCCGTCTGGCCACCTGAACCCCCAGATATAGCAACTCCAGTCTGGCCACATGTGCAACCAAGACTAGTTTCTCCTTCTCCTGTTCCCACCTTCCCCTTCACGCCAACTCAGTTCAGCAGTCCCCACCCCAGGACTCAGGTGCACTTTGCTCCTCCACTTCCAGGTGGCACTGTTTCATTCCAGCCGGATCCAATGCAACTCTGCACCTCCACTGAAACTTCACCACCTTCCTCTGTGTCACAGCAGCGTCTGCCAGGTCACCTTCCCACTCCTGGAAAGGAAATTTATCAGCTTACTGCCCATGTACAAGGAAATTGGGATCATTTATTTGACTGTCTAAAACAGCAAGGAAAAGCTGTGAAAGAACTCACCCAAGAATCTGCAAAATCCACTTCCCTGCACAAAGCAAAGCTTGCAACACTGGCCGCCAAAATAGAAGGTAACTATCAGCAAATCTTGGACACGATAACTGCACAGAAACGAGATGAGGGTGAAAGCACAGATCAACTGACTAAAGCCATGAAGGTGATGTTGACAGGAGAACTCCAGAAAAGTGAAAGTACCTTAATTTCTGAAGTTCGCTTTATGGTAGAACAAGTTCAGCTGGAATTGCAAAAGGATATCCAAGCCACACAGGAAGACTCTCGAAAGACCTGTGCACAGCTTTCCAAAGAAATTAGTCACTGTAGTACTCAAATATATGATCTAAGCAATGCTTTTAAAGATCTACGATCAGAAATGAGTAATTATTTCAAATCACTTGAAAAAGCAGTGGTAGACCAGCCAAGAGGTGCTGCGTTACCCTCTCACCACCCAGTCCCATCATCATCTCCACCTCCACCTTCAGAGGCTGTACCCATATCGCACCATACACCAGCTGTCAAAAGTGATCATTTGAAGTTAACTTTTCCAACATTTGGAAGACCCTCAGATGATGCTGATCCACTGTTATATTTAACTCGTTGTCAAGACTTTTTGGCCTTACATCCCCTGACTGATGTTGATATTTTAGCTACTTTCCGCACCGTTCTATACGGCACGGCACGTGATTGGTGGGAAGTTGCTCGATCTGCTATTACCACTTGGAGCGAGTTTGAAACGGCTTTCCTATCAGCTTTCCTCTCTGAAGACTATGAAGATGAGTTGGCAGAGCGAGTCCGAACTAGAACACAGGCAGAAAAAGAATCAATCAGAGACTTTGCTTTCACATACAGAGCCCTATGCAAACGATGGAAGCCCGCTCTAACGGAAAGTGAGTTGGTAAAAATGACCCTTAAGAATATCAAACCTTACCTCGCCAGCCAACTTCGCAGCCGTGTAAGCACTGTGGATGAGTTAGTGAAACTCGGCCATCAGCTAGAAAAAGATCATGTTCAGCAGTTACAGTATGAAGGCCGCATGACTCAACCCTCATCAACCAACCATCCAAGACCCACCTCCAATCGACTTGTTGAAAGACCTCCAGTCCAGTGCTGGAGATGCAAAGGCCAGCACCCACCAGGCAACTGTCCACTCCATTTTTCCCTGCAGTCACCCCAGTCATCTAGTCAGCATCCTTTTGCAGGAAATAAGCGGTCTTTTCAACCTCAGAAGCAAGGCACACCACCGTCTAGCAATGCTCTGTCTATTACACACCCTTCAAAGTCACCCAACAAATCTGCCTCTAATAAGCTTGTTTCCATACCTCAACAGTTAGTTGTACCCATTAGTATTGGAGCTTGGAGAGGAAAAGCCATCTTGGATACAGGAGCAAGTTATACCCTTCTCCATGAAAGCTTGTGGAAGGAAATTGATTCCCTTACCAACCTCCGTCCATGGACCCTCGGTCCACTCTATTTGGCCAATGGAGAAGCCGAAGTACCTATAGGATGGACAGATGTTCAGATCACACTTCACAACAAAGTCTTTCCCACTCATGCAGCCATTCTCACCTCTAAAGCACTGGCTTACTCCATCGTCTTAGGTCTGGACTTCATCTTTTCCAGCGGACTGCAGATAAATGTAGCTGACCAGAAGTATGCATTTAAGTCAAACCTCAGTGATGAGTATCCTTTTCAACCTGGACACGCCAGTGTTCCCCTTGAAAGACCCCAACATTTGGAAAGGACTCCACATCCACAAACTCAACGCTCAAACCAAACACTTTCATTGTTCAGCTCTATCTCTCCATCACAATTTCCACCATCTGAATTACCCCCAATAACTTGCATGGATGACCATA
Organism: Garra rufa; assembly: GCF_049309525.1. Lineage (NCBI taxonomy): Eukaryota > Metazoa > Chordata > Actinopteri > Cypriniformes > Cyprinidae > Garra > Garra rufa. The sequence continues at coordinate 27,559,067 of NC_133363.1, forward strand.
CCTTGATAGAGATGGCTGTAACAGACGCTCACTTACCGCTGGAAGGGAAGCAAAAATTACTTCACTTACTACAATCCAATCCAACAGTCTGTACTCTTCAGCTTGGACGGACAACTGTTCTCCAACACTGTATCTACACCACTCACCCAGTACCCATCAAGCAACGTCCATATCGATTAACTCCTGAAAAACAAACTGTTGTGAGAGAACAATTGAAGGAAATGATGGAAAATGGTATAATAGAACCATCACACTCTGCCTGGGCCTCACCTGTGGTTTTAGTCCCAAAAAAGGATGGGAATTTAAGATTCTGCGTCGATTATCGTAAGGTAAATGCCATCACTGAGAGAGATGCATATCCCTTACCCAATATCACAGAGATCTTGGAGTCACTCTCAGGAGCAGTCATATTTTCCACTATTGATTTAAACAGTGGGTACTGGCAGGTAACAATGGACCCTGAAAGCAAGTCCAAGACCGCTTTCATCACTTCCTCAGGGCTGTACCAGTTTAATGTGATGCCTTTCGGATTGAAAAATGCCCCTGCAACGTTTCAGAGGCTGATGGAAACTGTTCTTGGAGAATTAAGAGGAAAAATATGCTTTGTATATATTGATGATATTATTATATACTCACCATCGCTGAACCAGCATTTCCAGGATCTCCAGACTGTTCTTTCTAGACTCCAAGCTGTTGGATTAACCGTCAATCTGAAAAAAAGCAAGTTTTGTCTTCAGGAACTGTCATTTCTCGGTCATGTGGTGAACATTGAAGGCATTACGGCAGACCCAAGTAAAGTGGAAGCCATTCGATCTTACCCCGTGCCCAGCAACCTGAAAGAAGTTCAGCGTTTTCTGGGACTTGCAGGATGGTACCACCGATTTGTGCCCAACTTCTCTCAAATAGCTGAGCCAATCAATGCTCTAAAGAAAAAAGGACGCTCCTTTCAGTGGTCACCTCAATGTCAGAAAGCCTTCGAACAGCTGAAAGCCTGTCTAATCTCTCCTCCCATACTAGGTCATCCTGACCTGCAACGAGCATTTGTGGTCTATACTGATGCCAGCGACACTGGACTGGGTGCAGTCTTGGCCCAAAGAAAAGACAGCGGCCTAGAGGAGGTCATCGCTTATGGGAGTAGGACCTTAAATAAAGCAGAAATCAATTATTCTGTAACTGAAAAGGAATGTTTGGCAGTAGTTTGGGCACTGGAAAAATGGCAACATTACCTTGAACCCAAGCTATTTACCGTTGTTACTGACCATATAGCCTTACAGTGGGTGATGAGTTCCACTAAGACCACCAGCCGACTGGTTCGATGGGCTCTCCGTCTGCAGAAATTCGATTTTGTGATCGAATATCGCAAAGGAAAACTCAACGTGGCACCTGATGCTCTTTCACGAATGCACTCCAGACCTGAATGCAATCTATACTCCACCCAGAAAGACGATCTAGAGCTTCCAGTTACTGCAGCTGTCATCTGGGATGAACAACACAAAGATACTGAGATTGCACAAATATTTCAAGAATTGGCAAAAGACGGTAATCTTCTGAAAGCACAGTTTGATGTAATTGAAGATAAATTATATCACAAGACTCACCTGCCCAGTGGTCAAGTACATTTTCGTGTGTACATGCCCAGAAGCTTGATTCCAACCATCCTACAGCATTATCATTCTCATCCCTTGAGTGGTCATGTAGGAATATATAAAACTTTCAAGCGGCTGCATGATGTCACTTTCTGGCCAGGAATGTGGACAGATGTGAAACGGCATGTCAAGAGATGTGTGAAATGTCAGACAGTAAAAGGTGGAAATCAAAAACCTGCTGGAAAACTTCAACAAATCACCACCTCACGACCAAATGAAATGTTAGGAGTAGATATTATGGGACCTCTGCCCCGCAGCACTCACCAATACGAATATCTGTTAGTTTTTGTGGATTACTTTACACGATGGGTTGAATTGTTCCCCATACGGAAAGCCACTGCACAGACTGTCGCATCTCTTCTTCGGAAGGAAATTCTCACCCGGTGGGGGGTTCCTGATTTTATCCTGTCCGATCAAGGTACACAGTTTGTTTCTGCTGTATTCAGAGAGATATGTACAAAATGGAGGTTAACACAGAAAACAACAACAGCATATCATCCCCAAACTAACATGACTGAACGAGTAAATCGTACCTTAAAGCAAATGATTGCAGCATATGTTGAGGACAACCACAAAAAATGGGACCAATACCTTCCAGAGCTAAGGTTTGCCATCAATTCAGCTGTCCAAGAAACTATTGGAATGTCCCCAGCCGAGCTCCACCTGGGAAGAAAGATACAGGGTCCAATAGACAAAGTCCTGCACGGCCAAAACCTTTCTCCTGATGCACCCTCTTATGACATTGTTGAACATTTGTCTCAGTTGCAAGCAAGAGCAAAGGAGTGCTGCAGAAAAAGCCAAGTAAGACAACTTAGAAGCTACAACAAAAATAGAAGAGAGAGTTCATTTAAAGAGAGAGACCGTGTATGGGTAAGAAATTTTCCCCAATCAAGTGCACTTCACCACTTCAGTGCTAAACTAGCCCCGAAATGGAAAGGACCTTACCGGGTGATCATGAAGTTGGGCCCGTTGAACTACAGGGTAGCACTGGAGGGCACTGGGGAAGATGTCCGCACTGTCCACGTGTGCAATTTAAAACCCTGTTTCCCTTCAGCTGAAGAGATAGACATCCAAGAAAAACAGAAACTTCGTGAAATCTTCCAGGAATCCCATAATGAAGATGAAGTATTTCTAGGATTTTAAGCTCACTATCTTCTTTTAACAACCATGGGTTGTTTCTTTTGTCGGGGGGGAGAGTGTAGCGGTGGAAAAAAGGGGGAAATGCAAAAGTGAAACCAAAACAATTGTCATGACTGCCAGCGAATAGGAACGTATGTCTAATTTGGGAAGGAAGTGATGTAACTGCATATATAGGGAAGTAGACTCACCATAAGGAGGAGTTTTTCCAAGAAGGAAGAGCAACGGGACAAGTCGCGTTTGTCTAGCGTGCAGTTTACACTGTTGCAGCTGAGCGCACATTCACGCACTGTGTAATGCTGGAGCGATCGCCGGAGGATTTAACAGAAATCAATGTCCGAGCGGCAGGACCAGCGCAGAGGCGTGTGTTGTTTTAGGAGCTGAGGAGAAGTGTATTTACCTGGATGCCGTTTGTTCCTTGGAGTAGATCTTCCTCCATTTGCAGTTTGGAAAACTCTTTCACCCCGAAGTTCGCGAGCGGCCGGTCGGATGGCTCATGGCTTGCCGTAAACACACTTGCACGTTCACCAACACCACATTCACCCACGCACACTATAACGTATAACTCCCCTTAATGTGAGTATTTTATTTTTCCTGTTATTATTTCTGATTCAGTGAGCGATTAACATTAATCTTGTTTGTATTTTACTTTTTTCCCCTTTTCTTTTTCTCTCTTTTTATTGGTTTTGAATTGTAAATGCTCAGAGAACTGGACTATCGAAACTGCCGATCTGAATGCAGTTTTAGATTGGAGCCCGCGGTCGCCGCAGTACTATGGATTATCTAGTGGGTTTTTTTTATTTTATGATGATTTTTTTTTTTCTTTGAATGATTACGGTGTCATGCGAAAACACCTCATTGTGAACTACAATTTGATGGGTTTTTCTTTTGTTTTTGTTTTCATGTGGAAAATACATGTGAACTGAACTGAAACCCTATCTTTTTCTGTGTATTCATTTTCTAATTTATGGTGTATATTCCCCTGTCATTTGGGGATAGTGTATGTAATAGGTGGCTTTTAGAGGCTATCTGGGACTCATTATATATATTTATTTATTTTTTTTTGACAGGCTTATTCCTGTCTGGCGCCCGAATATTTTTGGTAAACTCATTTTCTATAAAACTGTTTATCTAGGGGGCCGCCACCGTTACAATCCGCAAACCATTCTGAACTGAATGGGAGCCAGAGAGCTCCATGCAAGATAGGTCAAATCATTTTACCACAGATGATGTCACCATAAACTAAGGTGAACGTCTCTAAATTTAATACCTAAAATAAACAAACAAATTTAATCACAAAATTTGATCAAAGCATCATTATACGAAACAAATTTGAACAACAATATCTAGGTGAATTCGACCATTTTCCAGGTACTACATGTACCCGAATAACGTAATGCCATGCACCGGTACAGTAACTGTCCTGGAAGTGTTGTCTTGTTGTTTGCTGTGTTTCTGTCTGCTTCTTCTGCCTGTGTTTCTCCAGCGCTCGTCGATGTCTTCTGCCAACAACACATCACCGAGCGAAAGGGGGATATGTAGGGATATCAGCGCGAATCAAACAATTTGGGAGAGTCGATTAGAAGTAAAAACACTACAGACTCACATTCCACAAGAGGCCCCCACCATAAATCTGACTTTGTTAGCCTGGCGCCAGACCGCCAGCCTGAAGCAAACCTTACTAAGAACTCGCAAAATTAACACAAAGAGACTTGTTCATAATTCCAGGGAAGGAGATTGTCAAATTTGGAGCAAGTAACCAAGATTAATGGTCAAAGAGATGCACATTTTGAACATCACATGATTAAAGTCATTAGCGATATGGTTGGTTTTCCCCCACACACAGGACACAACGGAAATTCCTTCCCTAAACTTTTGACCTCCCAGCTTAGAGAACAGACCCTCACAGAAGGGCACAGAAAACTGTCTATTGATGTACATATGCACCCAAAATTATGCTTAAAGGACTCATGAGCAACTCATCATTTCTCTGCATAATTTCCTATTCATATATGTAACCCATACATTTGTCTATTATGTTTTAATCACTCATTGTGTATGTCCCTTTTGATAACTCTTGAATAGTTTAATGGTTTATATTGATGTTTGATATGTCCGAGTTGGAAATCGCATTCTCAAAATGTTCCTGTAATTCAATTCTTTGCGAAATGTATTATAGTCTTGTTATAGAAATCATGTCCAAATTTATCTCTGCAAAGAGCGGGAATTTGGGATCACGGGACTAATAAGATAACATTGTGATTTGTGGTTTGGAAGGTGAAACCAGCAGCCCACCGGAGTTCAGCCAATGTTCTAATTGGTCAAGACATCATTTTGGGAGGTGTCCAAAGGCTGAGTTTAAAAACTCAAGGACACCCTCAAATCTCTCGCTCATCTCTTGCAACTTTTCTTACTCCTTACAACGCTCTTCACGTGCTTCGCGCCTGAATGCCAGCCTCCTCATCTAAAGGAAACATGAGGAGATCATTCCACTTCTGTTTTTTTCTTTAATCCTTTTTTATTTCTTTCCGTTGAGAGTTTCGTGTCTAGTTAAGTTTGTGCAAGCCGCGACCGACTTAAACGTCTTCGCGGACCTGAACTTTAACAGCGCACGCACATCTCTCATATCCAGCCAACGCCCAAGAAGACGTCACATTGACCGACCACCAACCAATCAGCAACCTCGGGAAAACCCTTTCTGGAACGAGCGACGAAAGGAATTCCCTTAACAGACAAAGGCAACGCAAGTAACTTCCAGGTTCTGACTGAACTGGTGCATTTTGATATAAAGTTTAATAACCTCTTTGAGAGACTCAATACGAGGGTTAATTAAGTGATTGATGGTTGTTCAGGTCTAAACAATTGCACATTGCTATAACTTGGGACTTCATATTTTCATTCCTTTAAACTCATTCTTTCCTCACTTTCTCTTTCTGCAACCTGTGTGAATGCGTGTGTTTATGTTAGTTTAGTTTGTATGTGTTAGGTTTATCCAATAAATTCATATTTTTATTAAGTATCTTGTGTTTCGTGCTTACAAGTTACTGCCTTAAACTGCTGATTTTGCTACTGTGCTAATATATAGTGTTTTCACTATATTCTGGATAGTAATATCCATTGCAGAGTGTCTGTTAGACGGCTGCTGAATGAATCGTGGGTCGACTCAAACAGCCGTAAAACAGCGATTCTGTTCAAATTCCCTGAATCATATTCGATTCCCTTTGAGCTAAATTATTATGTAATTAATCCCTATTACAATCTTACAGAATGTATTCGTACAACATTCAGATCTTCTCTTTCCTTTTAATAAATAATCAACCAAAGCCCAACTAATTTAAATAAACAACTTCTTCTTTATGATATGAAAGCTTATTACCACTACAGAATAAAGAATAAAAATGTAATTGTGAGATAAAAATACTTTTATAAATTACTTTTATATTTTACAGACTTTTAAGACTTTAGAATTTAGACTTTTTCCCCATCTCAAAGTAGTATATTATGTATATAAAAGTATAATATAATAAATAAACCTATATATCGCAAAATCCATAAATATCAAAATAACAAAATAATAGAAATAATATTTCTACAGTACAGTTTTCTAAAAAGTGTTGTGTCATGGGTAAGAACACTCCTTACCACTGGCCTCTTGTGGTTTATTGCTTTATTAACATACTGCCATTACAAAAGTGCTGCAAGCTAGACTCCATTAATAAATCTGTCTGATGTTTTTTCCTCACATCCTGAATAGAGGCCTGTCTTATCTTCAATAAGCTGCGCATTGACCTGAAACAAACTCTAACACTGAGCTGAGCAGGTCATCTTACACATGGGCTACATTCACACAGCATTACAATACAGATGTCCGTCTTGTTTCAGGGCGTTAAATACAACCACGTTCAAGCACATTTTGATTAATAACAAGAGTGATAAACGCATAACTGAACAGACTTTCTTACATTTTCAGGATTCACAACCGCATATTGAGTTCATGTACAGAAAATATTCAAGCCACTTCTGTAAGTTGTTATAAGAATAGGTCAATTTGATATAATCATATGAGTGTCAATCCCAAACTGTGTGAATGTATAAGAGTAGTTAAAGAAGTTCACTTCCAGAATGAACATTTTCTGATAATTTATTTACCCCAATGTCATCCAAGATGTTCATGTCTTTCTTTCTTCAGTCAAAAATAAATTAAGTTTTTGAGGAAAACATTCCAGGATTTTTCTCAATATAATGAACTTCAGTGGTGGCCAATGAGTTTAAGGTCCGAATTGCAGTTTCAATGCAGCTTCAAGGGGCTTTACATGAACCCAGTCAAGGAATAAGGGTCTTATCTAGCGAAACAATCTGTCTTTTTCCAAGAAAAATACAAATGTATATACTTTTTAACCACAAATGCTTGTCTTGCACTAGCTCAACCTCACATAAAATGAGATAGAGTTGTTTGCCCTACCCTACCTTTCTGAACTAGAGTACACAGACAAAGAACTAACTGTGCATGACTTTTCCAACGTAATTACACAATGCGTGAAGACATACATGTGCATTGCAGAGCTAGTGCAAGATGAGCATTTGTGGTTAAAAAGTATATACATTTTTATTTTTGTATTTATTTATTTTTAAAAAATGACTAGATAAGACCCTTATTCCTCGGCTGGGATCAAGTACAGCTCTTTGAAGTTGCCCTGAAGCTGAAACATGTACCTTCAACCCTTTGAAGCCACCATTGAATTCTATTATATTGAGAAAATTCCTGGAATGCTTTCCTCAAAATCCTTACTTTCTTTTGGACTAAAAAAGAAACATGAATATCCTGAATGACATGGGAGTGAGTAAATTATCGAAAATTTTCATTCTGGAAGCAAACTCCTCCTTTAATAGATAACATTTCCATTTATTTCTATGGTTTTTACTTTTGCCTGGCAAAATTTTAACACACAGATGCTTCTCCTCTTTTCTTTTAACAATATAGAGAGTCAAATGAATAAACATTACCACAGACTGAGGAAGTAGCTGCTATCATGTCAACAAGCTTACAAATTGCAGTAGTCCAATCTCATGAGGGTTGTTTTGATAGTTTGTTTTATATGTTCCATTTATTTATTTCTCTTCAATTTACTAGATGTATTATACAAAAAAGAAAGAAAAATACTTTAAAAAAATAATAATCTACAGGACTGTGTCTTGACTATTGAACTACACAGCCTGAATGTTTTCAAAAGCTAGGTTATGCTTTCTGTTTTTAATGTTATAGTGAAGACAAGCCTGAAGGAAAAATGTGGAAGATCTCTCAAGGTCACACACAGACATGTGTCCACACACACATTATTGATATATAGATCAATACGAGGCACCTGTCAAAGCTGAAAGTCTGAATGCTTACTATGACATAGAGTGAAAAGAAGCAGACATATCTGTGAAAACAAAAGGAGGATGCATTTCACAGGCCACCATGGTGGACAAGCAGGCAAGACAGATCACCTATCAGTTTTCCAACCATTTTCCAACTATTTTATTATGTTTTGATATAAAAGCCTTAACCCCCATTTATGTTATTTTTTCATTATTTTACAAGACTGAACCAAAATGAAAACATCTGCACATCTGTAAAACATATTAATAGTATTTATAAAGCTTATGTGTGGCTTTATCTGTTGGAAATGCATATACGCATATATTTAAAATGAAATCTACACATTTTATACAAAAGGAATTTATACTATTACTGTGTAGCTTTCGCTTTATGCTCAGGGTCATTGTCTTGCTGGAAAATAAATCTCTCAGGTTGCCAGAGTTTTGCAGACACATCCGGATTTCCTGCAGGATTTACCTGTATTTTGCTGGATTTGCTTTACCATCTACCTCACAAGCCTTTCAGGACCTGCAGCAGAGAAGCATCTCCACAGCATGATGCTGCCACTATCATGCTTCACAGTGGGGATAGTGAGTTTCTGATGATGTGCAGTGTAGCTTATGCCAAACATGCCGTTTAGTCTGACGGCCAAAAAGCTCAATTGTGGTCTCATCAGACCATAAACTCTTCTTCCAGCTGGCTATAGAGTTCCCCACATGCCTTGAGGCAAACTGTAGCTGGGATGTCATATAACATTTTTAACAGTGCCTTTCTTTTCCCCTTAAAACTGTGACTGGCAAAGCACAAGGGCTAAATCTCTTGCATTCACAGGCTAGGTAGATTTACAGCTGTCATAACATTTCATTCTCATCGCATCTATCTCCTTCCTCATCTGGAAAAATACAGACTCATCAGAAGGTGGAATTTCCAGATAAAGGTGTATTTATACTAAAATCAAGTTAAGCATACAAATGCAATATAATGCCCATTGGCTGCATTAGTGATTGCTGTGCTAAACAAAAATAGAATTAAAAGGGGATGAGATCCAAATACATAATACTTTTTGTAATACATTTAGTAAGATTTACTCATGAACATAATCATAATGAAAATTCAAGTTAAATAAGATTGACTAAGCTTGACAAAACTGGGCAAATCTGAATTTTGCCACGTCCTAGATTTCATATTTTAAAGGGGTCATTTATTTGCCCATTTTCCAAGTTCATATGATTCTTTAGGGTCTTAATGAAAAGTCTATAATATACTTTGGTTAAAAATTCTCAATAGTTGTGTAAAAAAACACCCTTTTACCTTGTCAAAATCAATTCTGCAAAAACTCAACTCATTTTATTGCATGGTCCCTTTAAATGCAAATGAGCTCTGCTTGCCCCACCCCTCTCTGCTCCGGGATTATGAGACGTAATGTTTACTTTAGTCGCATTTAGCAGCGTTTAGCCATGTTTAGCCACGTTTAGCCACGCTTAGCCGCATTTAGCGGCGAAACCTGCGAACAAGTACATTATTAACCCTTTGAGAGGTGCGGCCCCACATATGGGATTCTAATTTCTGTGCCCCTGGGAGTACGATCCCACATATGGGATTTAGAATGTTCGGTGACGTCACGCAACTGCCAAATTCAAACTGCGCTTTTGCGCGTTGTCTGGCGCTGAGCAAGCGACGGACGAGCTCTGCGCTTGTCATATGATCACAACTGTGCAGTGTTTTTAACCACATAATGCTTATTTTAGGTTTAAGACATTTAAATACACATAAGTACTAGTAAAACGAGACATTTACAGTTTGTAAAATACACACGTCTGTGGAAGCAGCAAATAGCAATCTATTCAAATATAATTTGCAGATGTGTTTTATTCATATCACATACACATAGTGTAAGTAACTAAAAAGTTCACTCTATTCCTCTTCCAATCACCAGCCACTTACTTGCATGTATTTCGGGAGAAACGGATGAATTTACATGCTGTAAATTTGCGTGACAGGACTCTATGAACGGCAGCGCGAACAAACATGGCGGCGCCCATCTCACATTATAGATCACGATCCAGATAATTTATATAGGGTTTTAAACGACAAAACACACTAATTCACACATATTTGTGAATCGGAATATCTGATAGTTCATGACATGATAAGAAAGTGTGTGAGTATTCTGAATAATAAAAGAAAAACTAAATAAAAGCGATCTATCTGGCATACAGTGTTATTGTGTCTGCGTTGTGTCACGTGACAAGCTTGACGCGTCCCCATGGAAACAATAAGGAGGAACGTTCTAAAATAATTGTAGCTTAAAAAAAACCTCACTCTGGGGGGTCTGCTAGTATATTTTAAACTCTCCAGTGAAAGGGTTAAGAAAGGCCATTCGCAAAGATGCATAAAAAAACCTTTATACTCACTTCTGCTGTGGGTAAAGCTGTATCAGGAATGATTCGCATTAATCATAGAGGCATATGTCGATCGGGATCGGTGCTTTCCTTTTAAAAACGAAAGTAACGTTTTCCTCTGTGCCTTCAGCGGCTCAGATGTCAGGAGTAAATGACGACTGCTGTGTTCATTACTACATCCAACAACAGAACACCTCAATCGCTCAATCAGAGACATTCTTGTCTTCTCCTGCACCTGACACAATAGCGGTCGGAGTCGGACTGTTTCAGCTCGGTGAGGGCGGGTCTAAGGTAAGGCGCTCATGTCAATCAACCAACAAGAAGCTGAGAATGACCTGATTTTAAAAAGGGAATATTACTTTTAAAGATTAAAAAAAAATCCACTGGGTGGATTTTTATCATTGCAGGGTGGTTGTGTACACAAACTGCCAACACACATTAATGTTCAAACAACATGTAAAAGTTAGTTTTGCATCCGATGACCCTTTTAAAACAGCAAAAAGGGTACAATAGACATTGCATTGCTAATAGTAGTAGTAGTAACATCTTACAATAAAGTTCAATTTGTTAGCACTAGTTTACATTTACATTTAGATTTATTAATTTAGCAGACGCTTACAACAAGCGATTCATCCTAAAGAGGCAGATCGACCTAGGAAGTGCTTATAATGCCATATATCAGGCATTGTTTAGGTAAGTACAAGCTAGAAAGGGAAGAATTTATTTATAAATAGCCGGCGTTTTGACATAGAATGTCCGTCTCTCTTAGTACATATTCTGGTTCAAATAAGTAAGACTGGGCACAAAACTGCAAGTTATCCTTTCTGTCTAAATCTTTAGACATGTTTTATGTACAGCGTACGACTTCTTTTGCATCTTGTATTTCTGAATACCAGCTCCTGCATCAGTAGCACCACACGCATGTGTCATGGTACTCGAAGACTAAGGTTTTTGAAGACTGACAGGGAAGTGAAGAAATTGTTGAATAAAGTTTTTTTTTTTCTTTGCACATAAAGTATTCTCGTAGCTTCATAAAATTAATGTATTTTTTTTTTCCCTCCGGAAGAGATGAGTGTACATATAGTACATTTTATGCTGAAGGCTAGTTGGTATAGAGATGTATGGTATAATAATTACTGTTTTTGCATTGTTGTCAGGGGTAGGTATCGACGTTAATAAAACACAGTCTAATAGGTAGAAATTTTAATTTATTGTTAGTTTCTGACCACAGCTGTATCAACCAAGTTTTATGTGACGTTGTGTCACCGCAGTTCTGACCTGGAATGAGTGGCACTATATCTCTAATGCTCCGTGACGTTTTAAAATAATGTAACATCTGCTAGGGATGTGAGGAGATCTTGTGGCACGAGATTTTGCGAGATCCTATGCCGTGACGATATCCTGGCAAAACATTTTGCAGTGTTTACATTAGGGCTGCTCGATTAATCGTTAAAATATTGCGAGATTATTCAAACACCCACGCAATCTTATTCCTGAATGACAACGATTACATGGCGCAGCTCACGCTCCACTGACGCTTACGATGTGAAACAAGTGTTAAAGACATTCAAATGTGCATTTATGCTGCTGCTGATCTAGAAAGAGCAACACAATCTTTTCATAATGATATTATAATATTATTTCTGTGTTACATACATTTAAATAACAGAAGTACTAGGATAAAAGTTTATAGTTTGGGTATAAACACTTATTGTCCACAGTAGCGATCAAAACAAAAGTATCTATTGTAACGCTTATCCTCTTCCGCCAGGAGGTGGTGACAACTGCACGTTTAAAAAAGTATTTATCATTGGAGATTCCAATAGTGATTTAAGTCTTTATCACAGGATTCGTAGTCAAGGATTCCACATCCTAGGTCAAATTCTGTGCTGGCTGAGTTACCAAGCAAGCTTTGTTATATCTGGTGTTCTGACAATTTGTGCTACCCTGTTGTGTACACCTATCCCAACCCTAAACCTATCCTTACAGTAATAAAAATACAGTGTTGGTAGCATAATCTGATAGGTACACTGTAAACAAAATCTGTAGAAATTACAGTATTACTGGCAGCTGGTTGCCAGTAACTTACTGTAGATTTTAATTTATGCTATTTACTGGCAACAGTTTGTTCAAAGTTAATTGAACATTAACATTAACAAGTCTTTATCTTTACAGAATAAAACTAAAATAACAGCCTCATGCAAAGCATTCTGGGAACCAAAATCTGAAGGAAAAAAACAGAAAAAGGTTGATGAAGGTTTCTGGTTCCCAGAATGCTTTGCAGTAGGTTGTTATTTTATAGTTTTATTCTGTAAAGACAAAGACTTGTTAATGTTTAATGTTCATTTAACTTTGAACAAACTGTTGCCAGTAAATAACAAATTAAAAATCTACAGTAAGTTACTGGCAACCAGCTGCAGAACTACAGCAAATTTTTTACAGTGTAGCGTTACTTGTCAGAATAGCGGAAAGTGTAACATATTGAAAGTGAAACATATAACTGTGTATGAAAACAAGTACTTGCTGTTTTACCGCCTCTAGTGTTCCTTTTTTTTTTTTTTTTGGAAACTGCAGTAATATGTACTTATTGGTATGTATTTTGAGTCTTCTGAAAAAGTTTCTACAGGTATGTTTACGTCATGAGACCATATTGCTTTCTATGCCTTGAATGTGTCAGTTGCATTGCTGTCTATGAAGGGTCAGAAATCTTTTGGATTTCATCAAAAATATCTTAATTTGTATTCCAAAGATTAACAAAGGTCTTACGGGTTTGAAATGACATGAGAGTAAGTAATTAATGACATATTTTTATTGTTGGGTAAACTATGCCTTTAAAGCAGGTGCGCTAACAGGAACAAATGAAAATCTTACATTGAACCTGAAAAGATATGCTTACCATATGAATCCACTGGCTACATCTCTAGCACTCAAACACTGTGTAGAGTTCTGGGTACAAAAGAGAGAGAGACACAAGGAATGATGAAAAGTGGGAAAGGGAGAGAAAATAAATGGGAATGATTGCAAAATGCCTGTCTAATGCAGCTACCTTGTCAGCCATTACAGGTGGCATGTTATCCATCACTTGTGACACAGACCTGCCAAGAGATCTTTCTACTCTCTCACCGCGACACTTTTGAGAGCTTCGGGCTATCACACGTGACCTCACCGCTTAAATGTCTCCTTTCCCCCCTCTTTTTCCCCTCTTCCCTCCCTGTTTATTTCTTGATCACCATCCCTAGCAAACGCTGCGCTGGCTGCGGCACAGCAGCTGTTGTTTAGTGATAGATCAGTGAAGCAAGAAATGATGCGGAGCTGAAAAATAGATCTTGAAGCCGCTCTGCCTTCTTGTTTGCGCTCCCTTTTGTTCTGCATTAGTGACGGAACCTCTGGGATTCATTTAGTGGTAATCATTTGTTACTAAGGGGCACCGTGTCTTTCAGACACCGGTGATGAAGTCACCTTTGAAAGGAGTGTAAATGAGTGGGAAATTATTTCTGCTCATATTGCCATTGATAAAGTGTCATCAAGCGGAGATGAATGTCTGTCAAACTGAAAGGTATTATTTATTCCCTGAAATAGCCACCTTTGTTTGCTGCTTCTTTTATCTTGGTCGGTTCTGAATGTGCAGTGATATAACTCTGAAAGTGAGGTGTGTGATAAATAATGTTTATAATGAGCTGACTCTGGCACTTCCTGACGTTGAACGTTTGACGTTTCCCTATAGGCCTGTCTGAATTTTCCCAGAGAGGACCTCAGGAGAGGATTTAACATCGCACCAAAAGGATCAAATCTGTACATCTGCACGTCAAGTTTAATGCTGACACATCTCGTGACCCGTGGCTGACGTTTTGTTAAGCACTGGCCAGATGCGAGGATCTGCGCATCGGTTTGACAGCCCTGTCTCTAATGTCCTCCAAATGCCCCCTCAGGTCTCAGCACACCTGCCTGAGCGCAGCAGGAAGCCACTATGACACCCCCCACAGAGCACCTCAATCACTCAGCGCTATTTTTCTGTAGGTTGCTATGCATGTACAAGACCAAAACACATACAGTATTTGCCACATAAAGTAACATAAATGTCACACACGTCAATTGACTTGTCTAGTCAGCTTGTTTAAATCCTCCTTTTACAACCTCAGCATGATTGATATTGCTTTGTTTTGAAAAAAAAAGTGGTGGGGAAAGGTCTTAATAGAGAAAGACTTGGATCAGCAAATAAACAATAAGGTCTGGTATGACTATAGCTGTTATGCTTTGTGAACAAGGAGTTCTGGATTCTAATCTAAAAGAAAAACATGGTTTTGATTTTACAATCATGCTGTGGAAAAATGTTATAAACAGCTTTGTGCTAGACAGAACATTGTCACTGTTGGTTTCTGCAACACATAAGAACTTTGTTTATCTTTGAAATTAAGATATTTTTGATGAAATCCTGAGCCTTCTGACCCTGCATTAATAGCAACGCAGCTACCACGTTCAAGGCCCAGAAAGGTAGTAAGAACATCATTCAAATAGCTTCATGTGACATTAGTAGTTTAACAATAATTTTATGAAGCTACAAGAATACTCTTTGTGCACAAAGAAAACTGAAAATAATGCCTTTATTCAACAATTTCTTCTATTCCTTGTCAGTCTTCGACGCAAATTCAGGCAAGTTTCACAAAGTATGCGTGTGATGCTGGATGTGCTACGATGATTGCCTTGTTTACAAGCAGAAAAAGATGCACACTGTACATAAAACCTTAATGTCTTAAGATTTCGACACAGACTATTATAAGAATGTCCTTACTACCTTTCTTATAACACACACACACACACACACACACACACACACACTAAAAACTCTATTACTAAACACTTTAGTATAGGGACTAATTCTCACTATTAACTAGTTGCTTATTAGCATGTCTACTTTTAACATAGTGGCTGTTTATTAGTACTTATAAACCACATATTTTGCAAAGATCACATGATCTTACAGAAATCATTCTAATATACCAATTTGGTTCTCAAGAAACATTATTATTATTATTATTATTATTATTATTATTATTATTTTTTTTTTTTTTTTTTTTTTTTTTTTTTTTTACATATACAGACACACACACTACCAGTCAAAATTTTGGGGTCAGTATGATTTTTATTTTTTATTATTATTATTATTTTTTTTTTTCTGAAAGAAGTGTCTGGAACTCAACAAGGCTGCACTGATCAAAAATAAAATTAAAAAGTGAATATTAATAATAAAAGTAAAAAGTGATATTGTGAAATGGGTACCATTTTATATTAGGTGGCCTTAACTATAACTACTATGTACTTACGTTTAAATTAACCATTTGATACAGGTTACTTATTCAGTACATACATGTTTTTTACATTGTACTTAAAAAAAAAAAACCTACCTGCATGTAATTATATCTATAATTAATTTATGTAATTACATTTAGAATTATACTGTTGACCCATCCCTTATACCCTAACCCTAACCTAACCTAACCTTAACCCTAACCCTAACCCTAACCCTAACCTACCCTTAAACCTACCTATACCAGCAAACCTGTCCCTAACATTACCTGTATCCCACCTCAATAGCAGCAAAAGTGACTTGCAATACAATATGAACACAATTGTACATTGTCCTTTTTTATGTTAGTAAAGTAGATAGAGCCACCTAACATAAAGTGGGACCGTGAAATGTTTTCTATTTTAATATATTTCAAAATATAATTTATTCTTGTGCTACAAAGCTGAATTTTCATCAGCCATTACTCTGCAGTGTCACATGATCTTTCAGAAATCATTCTAATACACCGATTTGGTGCTCAAGAAACATTTCTGATTATTACTAATCTTTAAAACAGTTGTTCTGCTTAATATTTTCTTTCTGAAAACCGTGATACTTTCCCCCCTCCTAATTCTCATTCTAAGTCCAACGAATTCATAACAAAAAAGGCATCTTAAATTTTTCAAAAAAGATTTTCCATTAGCGTGCCCCCCTCCAGTTTCTTGGAATGCCCTCGCTCTATCAGTCATGCAGTGTAAAAATTAACATATTCAGTCCAAAGTGCTTCCTGCTCCAAGTTGCATGCCTTTCTCGCTCACCGGGGTGGTATGACACAGAGTATGATCCAAACCTTTTATGATTTTGTGTGGCCACGCAGCCATGAGGCCTGTGGTGTGAGATTGCTTTTGTGGTGACACAGAGGGAGAGAAAATGAGCTGGAGGTGGACTCTGCTGTTCTACACTGCCAATCTATTCTGGCTGAAGCAGAACTCTGACCCCCCCAACCAATTTCTAATGGGTTTTGTGAGTCACAAGCAAACACACAGCTGGGGTCCAAACAAACTTCAGTACGTCGCACGTCTCTATCGCTCTTTCTCTTTTGCACAAGCCTCTTCTTTCCACTAACTAGTTTTCTTTTATCTGTTGTTTGCTATTACGCAATTGTTTAACCAATACTCATGGCTTTCTCTCACATATTACATTTCATGAAAGCGAGTGATGAGAATGGCATCACTGGCATGCTCATGGAATGCAAATAGCTGGCTCATGATTAATACTATAATTGCAAACCTATCAGTTAGCAGTACTACTTGTGATGCAGAAATATGGTTGTGAAAATGCAATTTTTTAGGACAATATTTGTAAAAGAATAGTAAACATGTCATAAATAAATTCTTTACATTTCATGTCAATAATTGAAAAGATGAATATTTTAAAATAATATTTGGTTACCACTTTTTTATTTAGTATTTTTACTTTATTTAGTACTTTATACACTCTTAAAATGCTAGGTTAAAGCGCTGGGTGAAATATAGACAAACCCAGCAATTGGGTTGTTTTGACCCAGCGGTTGGGTTAAATGTCCTTCTGGGTAGTTTTATTATTTTATTATTATTTTATTATTTAATTATCATGTATTTAACTCATTAATAAATGTTCATGTATGGCCAGCAATACAGTAATATATAGTTGATAGTTGAATAGTTGAGTTAAATAAAACTACCCAGAAGGCTGGGTTAAACATTTAACTCAACCCCTGGGTTTGTCTATATTTCACCCAGCACTGGCACTTTTTAGAGAGTAAGTGCCATTAAAGCTAATCAATTTTAGAGTGTAAGCATTTTTAGACTGTAAGTACCATTGATGCAAATCATTTCAATAATTAAACTTATATAAAAATTGGGGGAAGAGTTTTAGGGGTAGTGATTCTAGGGAACCCAGGGGGCTTCCAAAATAATTCCTCAAAATGTCTCCCTATATAATACAAAGCATAATCTATGCTTCAAAACTAGCATGTGTTTTAAATGCAGGAATGCATTGATTAATGATTAGAATTGGAATGTTCACCACTCCAAAAATCTTAATTCATACTATTTAAAAAGACTAAATGTATTCCTTAATTGTTCTTTAAATGTGACTAAAATGATACAAACTAATTGAAGCGGCTGACGAGTCCAGTGTTTCTATATCTCTGCAAAAGTTCAAGGTTATGGTTTATCCTCAGGGAAGCAGATTAAAACAACATGACAATAGTAGATATGCAACAGGAAGCAAGTGGGAAAGTCTGCCCTTAAAGCTGTGTGATTGGTTGTTCTCATCAATCTCTGTCCCCTGTTGTACTGTTAACGCTCCACTTAGAGGAGGCTGGAGGCTATGTACTTCATTGCCAAAGCTTATCCCTTTGAGTTTAGATAATATAAAATAAGGTTGACTGTGGATTTCCATATCCCTTATACTAAGTAACATACTGTTGAAAATATTGTATAATTTTCTACAAGGATAGATAGATGCATTCTCTGTCTTCCCTCCCATAGTTACATGTATCTCAAAATGATTTGCTTCCGTTCATTAATATGTGGATGTGTTGTGTCATACTAGGCTACAAGCAGTTGTTAAAATACCACTGGAAGCAAGGAGACTGCCAAGACCCCTTTAGGCATCTTGCCTTCGTGCTCATTCAACAGCATTACTGCGAAAACAAATTTTGCACGTAATGTGACATGTTTGAATGTGCTCTGAGGCATGGTTATTTTAGAAGTGCTTCCTTGCACTGAAAATGTTAAATCCATATTTTAGGTTGAAAGTCATGAATGATTTTTATCAGGAGATCTCTCTCTGCCCTAAATGACAAGGCATCAGTAAATATTTTCCAAAGCAAAAAAAAAAAAAAAAAGTATCTCTGCAGATTAAGTAAGGTTAAAGAACTGCACATCAGGCTTCCCTGTGAAACCTCACATCAAATAATTAGAGGGGAATTCCACCATGATAGCTGAGTGCCTCTGAAGTTCTGCCAGTGGGCTGCCTTGGGCAGTGAAAAGAAAGAGGGAAAGGGAACCTGATGTGAATATCCAAGCATGAGAATGCAGCCACAAGGGATAAAACAATAAAAAAAAATAATAAAAAAAAACACACATTATAAAATTTGATAAAATAGCACATTTCTAAATGTCTTTTGAATACATTATCAGATTTTTTTGCATATGGGATTTTCATTTCTGTGCAGGATACACAGTAACAATTTGTTTCCCCTCACTTGGGAAACATTCTTGCTCCTTTGGTGATTACTGCAACACATTCCCAATAACTGTAAGGCCAGCTGATTCTCACAACCAGACGAACTTCAAATTGTTAAAACCCACCTACTAGTCTCACATCGCTAACTGACCTCACATGAATAAAGTAATTAAAAACATTTAATCATCTCCAACTGCACTAGAAATGCCCTACAGTCATTCAGTTATGCTTAATAAGCCAACAGAGTTAGATTTTCGCCAATTACCGCTGCACGTAAACACCTTAACTTGTGTTTCGTTGGCTTATTGAAGTATACGTGTGTAATAGGGCCTGTCCCAAATGGGACACTTCAAATGCACTTACAGACTTGTGGTCTTACAGTGGCCGCCGTGTGCATGAGATTGTGAAGCCTGCAAGACCATAGGCCATTTGTCATTTTAGGTTTCAAAAGGGTGCTTGCAAGCACCCCCTTTGCGGTCGATATGGCCCTTCATGTGCACTTTTGCTGAGCCCACACTAAAGCGAGCTCTGCAGAAAACTTCTACCCGATAGTCAAAGTAGCGTTATAGGAAGTGCAGACTCGTAAGAAGACCCTGAGTGTTTAGAGTACCATTTGGGATGAGCCCTCTGTGACAGGAGATTTAAGCATCTCCAAAAAACACAGAGTGTTTTGTCGTTGTTGTTTATTAAATATTATTCAATAAATAATATTTTAATGTAAATAATAGTAGTATTTACAGTGAGGAAAAAAAAATATCCTTTGCAGGTTTTGTATGTTTGCCCATTAGTCAGTCGATATATTTAATGGTAGGTTTATTTGAACAGTGAGAGACAAAATGACCAAAAAAAAAAAAAAAAAAAAAGAAAAACACATTTCACAAAAGTTATAAATTGATTTGCATTTTAATGAGTGAAATAAGTATTTGACCCCTTCGGAAAACATGACTTAGTACTTGGTGGCAAAACCTTTGTTGGCAATCACAGAGGTCAGACGTTTCTTGTAGTTAGCCACCAGGTTTGCACACATCTCAGGAGGGATTTTGTCCCACTCCTCTTTGCAGATCCTCTCAATTCATTAAGGTTTTGAGGCTGACGTTTGGCAACTCGAACCTTCAGCTCCCTACACAGATTCTCTATGGGATTAAGGTCTTTATGGACCTTAATGTGCTTCTTTTTGAGCCACTCAAGACTTGGCCGTGTGTTTTGGGTCATTGTCATGCTGAAATACACATCCATGACTCATTTTCAATAGTTCTCACCCAAGATTTGACGGTCTCTTTAAGAGAGTGCTCCTAATCTCAGCTCGTTGCCAGAAATCTTGCTGATTGATCAGGGGATCAAATACTTATTTCACTTATTAAAATGCAAATCAAAACTTTTTTGAAATGGATTTTTTAGTTATTCTGTTTCTCACTGATCAAATAAACCTACCAGTAAAATTATAGACTGATCTTTTCCTTGTCAGTGGGAAAATCAGCATACAAAACATACAAAATCAGCAGGGGATCAAATATTATATTTTTCCTCACTGTCAGTTATTTATTATTTACTATTGGAAAACTGTGTGTGTTTTTGATGATGATTTTAGTTACATTATTCCACCATTAGAATGCGACATGAGACTCTTTTTATGAGTAAGTCAGCAGTAAAGACTTTTATATTGAAAGAGGCTAAAAACAGGGTTGTAAACAAGGAAGTTATTTTTACTTTCAAGGACAGCTTGTAAGATGCAGCCAACCAATGCAGTGAGCAGCGCTTAAAATACCAAAGGTTGGTACGTCAAAAATATTTTATATTCCTCAGCAGACATTTAAACTAATGTTTTATTGAGAATATGATATTGAGCTAGGGTTGCCACCCGTCCCTTAAAATACGTAATCGTCCCGTATTTGAGAATGAAATTGCGCGTCTAGTTTTGAATCAATACGGGACGGGTTTTGTCCCGTATTTTTTATCATTTTTTAAAGCAGCGTCTCATGCAAATCATCCCACACGCATTTTATGAAGATGCCTCCTTTCCTACTTTTGATTGATGTCATCGTTAGTTTGATTAGTCTTTTTTAACTGTCCAGTGAGGAGGGCGGGTCTTTTAAGCCGGTTTGTCTTGACTGACAATGCAATGCACCCCACCCCCTCTCCAAACAGTATGCGTGCCTTATTTATTTGTATTAAAAGTGGTAACCCTATATTGAGCTGAATAATTAATACTCATATATGCTGTATCAGATGCAGGTAATCACACTCTCTCAGTCTATCTCTCTCTCATAATACAGTGAGCTTTTAATACAGCAATACAATAAGCTCTCAGTGAAACAACTCAGTGTTCCTTCCTTACTTGTTCTAAAGTGACATTTTAGAATTAGTAACGGAGGCTTAGACTCAGATGTTAAACTGCCAACTTGAGATTTGAATCCATGACAGAAGTAGTTCACACAAAAGAGAAATTTTAAAACACTTTGTTGTTGTTTCTTATGTATTTACACACCCCTGCTGTCAAATTGTTATTTAAAAGCAATATCACAGTGCGATATGACTGTATATCGGCACGCTCGTGTAATATTGCTCATGTTCTCATCTCATACAGCCAGGAAAAGTGGTACAGTCAAATATGAGAGGAGAACAAGTCTAAGGAGAACTCTGGGGCTTTATAATGCTTTATGTAACATCACAACTCACATATTAAATGGAATACACTGAGTAGAATAGATGTATGCTTATGTTTTTATGTCACCACAAAAAAATCAGATTTTTTAATTGTCTTGTAAACATTGTTTACTTCAATGCACTTATTGATTTGCATGTTAACAAGTAAAGTGGGTTATTTCAATAAACTGATTTTTGGTAGTTTCTAGCATATGCAATCCATGTAGCTGTATATTTGTATTTAGACTGTCTTAGTTGAGAAATCCAGTTTATTTGCAGTTACTTGGGGTTTCTTATGTAGTACTGGCTTGCAATGTGTATTCCCAGCTACCCTGGTAATTGCATTTTTGTATTTTATTGAATCAATGTGGTAAGTAAGATTATACACCTGTCCATTTTATAAAGCTATTTATTCACGAATGACATAACACAATAGTATAGTAAAAGATCTCCAGATAGTGAATTGCCCTACAAACTTCTATAATGATATTTCGTCACATCTGCCACCTTGACAAACCTAACTTTTGTTTAACTCTGCATTTCCATCCATTATTTCCATGGAGAAAACCTTCAGGGTGCAACATTACCATAGAAACAGACATTGCAGTGGAAGACATATAAATTTCTCCCCTTTAAATTAAATAAACAATTCTCGCTTGAACTGTAAAGACATGTCTTTATTGTAGTGCAGATGTGATGCAGGTCACACATAAAGCAAACAGCTCTGCTTATTGTGTGACCAGCATATCAAGTCTCTTATGAGCTCTCAAGGCATCTCATGCATAAAGGTGATTTGTGTCAGGCTGAATGCATAAGAAAAGATATCACTGTTGCCATGTTTAAGCACTGTGAGGTTTAAAAAGTGAGCTGATGAGATAAAGCTACTTCTTTGCAGATTATGGGTCCAGGATAATGTCAGTGAAAACAGTGGTAGATTATTGCTGAATTAATTATTACAAGAAACAAACAAAATGTAATTTTTTAAGGCCAAAAAAGAGAAAAAAGGAAATCATTAGCATTACTTTATATTTTTTAAACAAATAATTGTATTAATGTTATAATAACTGTATGTGTATACTGTATATATACACACATATGAATTTGCAGAAATTGTGTATGTGTATAGAACTTATGTAACTCACTTTCCTGCTTAGAAAGTATCCCTTCTATTCAGCGTGCCCCATAAAACATTGAGATGCTCTCAATTGCTCTCTCTATGTACTCAATAGCACGATAAAACGTGGTGCCAGGTAATCATCGAGGGACAAGGTTGAGATTTCTAAGCAAATCCCATAGATGGAAAAGAGACTTTAGTGTTGTGATCGTGAAAGCCACAGAACACTTTGACTGCACGTCCAAGGTTTTGTTGCACCCACACTTCAGTCACTGATGTCTTTGATGCTGGCTAATACAGCATGTGACACGCAGAATTATATTCATACAGTATCTCTGTATTTTACAGAGTGCTTCTCATTCACCTTTTTCTCTACTCATTAGTTCACTTCCAAAGACCCCCGTGGTGAGAAAATCATGTCCTTGGCGGGGCTGCCACTATGCTTCTCTCTTGCGTATTCTTTGCCACGAGAGGGAGAGAAGATAATCAGCTTGTCAGACAGCACTTAGGCTTCATTCTCCCCTGTAGGCTCGAGCAGGGATGTCAGTGTAGTGTTGAATGTGCCCTCTCAAGACACTGTGGTGAGCAGATAGCCAGCAAGGCCCCTTGGTCAAACTTGCCAGCCAATTACGGCATCCTGATGTCTCATTGACAAGCATGTCTCTGCTTGTAGGATGCAGAACACAATAACATAGTTGCTGTTTTCCTGACCTATTGCAGTCAGTGCTTTAATAATGAAAGTGTCAAAAGTATGAATCAAGAGCTTGTCGACCTTAATGTTACTCAACGTGGTTGCAATAAACTTCGTTTCGGTAACACTTTATTTTAAGGGTCCAGAATAATGCATTAGTTAAGCATTAATTAACTGTTAATTTGTTCACAGTTAAGCATTAGTTAAGCACAAACACACTAGTAATTAAAGACTAATTTAACATTTTAAGGTTCCCAAATGATGTATTAGTTAATTATTAATAAACTAGTAATTCACGATTAACTTGTTCACAATTATGCATCAGATAAGCATGAACACATACATAAATAATGATTAACTGAACATATAGTAAGGGCTTATTAGCCATTATTTACGAATTATTAAACGTTTAAAAACATAAATAAGCAAAAATAAATAACAAAAATAAGCTAGTAATTAATAAATAACTGAATGTACAGTAAATACATGTTAGCCATTATTTACAAATTAATAAGCCATTATTATTTTAATATTTTTTGTAGTGATGTAAATATATTTCTGTGATTTGCCATCTATTAAGTTAACCAAATAATAAACTAGTAATTATGTTTAATTACTGCTGGTTTGCAATTATATATGGCTAAAATAGTGTAATAAAGACTATTTGATGCATCAGGTTCTACAGTTCTAATGTTAAAGTTATATCCACATTAATTATGGCAATTATTGAGTGATATTCAAGTTTATTCACCAGAATGAATGAGCCAATAATTAAGGCTAACCTTCCATTAATACAGTACTAATAAAGCCGATTTGACCCCCTATTCTGAAGTGAAAGTTATATCCACATTAATTATGGCACTTATTGAGTGATATTCAAGTTTATTTACCAGAATGAGCCAATAATTAAGGCTAACCTTCCATTAATACAGTACTAATAAAGCTGATTTGACCCCCTATTCTGAAGTGAAAGTTATATCCACATTAATTATGGCACTTATTGAGTGATATTCAAGTTTATTTACCAGAATAAGCCAATAATTCAGTCTGATCTCATTGTTTATACATGGGTATTTATACGTAACGTTTAGATTTAGATTTTTTCTAGCACCCTTAACCTACCACCAAAACGAAACCGATTTTATAGCAATTGCAATTTTATAATTTTATTAATAAGCGATTTGGATTTTTAGCCCTCTTAACCTACCCCCAAACCTAAACCTACCCATTTTATAACGAATATAAAAGCATATAAAACGTAACTGACCAAAATATCCAGGGAAATGGCCATTTCAGTAAGAATTTGGAATAAAAATATTTTTTATAATCCCACTCCTACCTCTAAACCTAACGTTAACCATAACTCTCTCTGTACAGTAATAAAAAAAAACAAAACATGACAGACTTAAAAGTGCAATCACAATCGTCGATTTATTGCAAAAATATCAACAGCCGTACCAAAAAGTAATCCAAATGACGATGCATTTGCAGTCGCAGTCCTCTCTGGCAGAATGCAGTAGGTTTGTTTGAGGTGCTGGGCATATTTTAAATTGATAATCGCTGAAAATAATATCCATATTATTGTCTTGATGTCACGTCCACACACACAAGGAGAGGGTAAGTATATTTCAAGGTATTTATTAACAGACGTGCACACTTCAAACAGGTGAAAACAGGTGAGTATAGACTTCGGTATCCGAGTCTTCAAACACAGTCCAAACAGGTAAACATAAGTTCATAGGCAATCGTCAACAAGAGCAACAGTCACTTCCCTTAAAGTGGGTAATATGTGTTTCACAGGTTCACCCAGATGCAGTCCTGGAAGAGCACAGGAGAATCGAGAGAAGGAGGAGAAGATCCACGGAGAGGTGTCCATGTAACTTTGATTCCAGCCGGTGAGTGAATGACAGAGGTGAGTATATAAAGGGAGTGGTGATTGCAGTTCCAGGTGTGGGTGATTAGAACTCTGGTGATGGTTCACGGGCGTGGTGCAGTGGGGATTGGCTGGTTTGTGATGGGTCACGGTGATTGGGACTGAGGGAAGGTGCTGAGGGTGTGACACTTGAATCTTGATCCACTCTGTAGGTGTTTCTCAATGTCAAGGATACGTCCTTGGGAGGACTGGTCCTTCCAAGTCACTTCCTTCAGAGGCTAGGCGAGGCTCCTCTTAAGCATTCGGAGAACACATAAATGGAACAGGCTAACAAGTGCACGTTATTGCGTCATTACCTCAGTGAAAGGTCCGCTCTTATCATTTATTTAAAAATAATTACATCCATTACGTCAAATTGACCCTGCACTGTTTAAACACACTTGACAGTCAAAAAATCAATATGATTAAAAAGGAGTTTATTGATTTAAAAACGATTATATTGCCTGAGTGAACAGAACTGCGTCCATAGCAACGCTCTGTTTTTCATGGCAACCGTGTGCCGTATACTTCGCGGTTGTCTGTTATCAAGAAATAACAGACCGGAATTCAACCAAGCCATTGTAATAATATTTGATATTGAAAAATATTTATAATTTAACAACTATTTGTTAAAGACTTGTCCTATCTCACAAACAAGTTTATTTTTTAATTTCCCCAACTACACTATTTTTACCCTATTGAGCAAAATGATCCCTTCATTCCCTTCATGACTCCGCTAACGTCCGACATTTGTATTTTTGAACAAGATAGCAAAGCTGCGCGCATAGGATTGTGGGTGATTTTAGAGCGCGAAGAGCGCGAAGGCTACACTTATGCATCCTTTCCTGTGTATGGGATATTTTTCGAACGAAGGACGCAGTCCTTGGTTGAAACTCCGAGGATCCTCGACATTGGAACAGTCCTTCGACGGATGTCGATGACGTAGCATCCTCGAAATTCTGGCTTCCGAGGATCCTTCCTTGACATGCGCCCGTGCATCATTCAAACACATCTCACCAGAAACACGTCATGTCGTAATCTGTGACGAAGGCAGGCGAGAACCAATGAGCGTTCGATTTTCCTGCCGTAAAACTTGTCGTTTCTAAATGCGGCAACATTTGAATTTGAAACAAGCACTTCAGCGCGGGGTAAATGCTGTTGCTGCTGGACTCGATGCTCGGGATGGAGGTGAAGATCGCCGGATAAAGGTTTTAATTTGGGTCTGTTCCTCGCAGTCGTATGGATTCTGAAGATTAGCGCACAAATAAAATCTTTTCATTTTGTAATTATGATGCGTGTTCAGTGTATTTTATGGTTCTGTTGTTAGTCACCGCATGTCAGAGAAAACGCCCTTTGTGTCCCACTAGGCAAACGAAGTTAATATTACATGAATGCTTAAACAATTGCAGAAATGTATTTGAGTTTAAAGTGTAGGCTTGCTTAACATTATGTAGACCCGTTGGAAACGAGCTGGCAGCAGAAATCACACAGAACAGTATGAAATGTTATAATTTCATATAAAGTAAACGATTCAACTATTTAATAATGCAAATGAAAACATAAGGCAATTGGTATGACAATTAAAAACAATAATAATGAAATCAATGCTGCGATTTCAGTATTCAAAAGGATTTGTTTTTAGGTGTTGTCAAAACGTATGCATTGTACGTTAAAATGCTAAAAATACGTATGTATTTGTAAGTGTAGATGCTGTAAATACGTAAATATATTATTATTGGCTTATTCTGGTAAATAAACTGGAATATCACTCAATAAGTGCCATAATTAATGTGGATATAACTTTCACTTCAGAATAGGGGGTCAAATCGGCTTTATTAGTACTGTATTAATGGCAGGTTAGCCTTAATTATTGGCTCATTCTAGTAAATAAACTTGAATATCACTCAATAAGTGCCATAATTAATGTGGATATGACGTTCACTTCAGAATAGGGGGTCAAATCGGCTTTATTAGCACTGTATTAATGGCAGGTTAGCCTTAATTATTGGCTTATTCTGGTAAATAAACTTGAATATCACTCAATAAGTGCCATAATTAATGTGGATATAACTTTCACTTCAGAACAGGGGGTCAAATCGGCTTTATTAGTACTGTATTAATGGAAGGTTAGCCTTAATTATTGGCTTATTCTGATAAATAAACTTGAATGTCACTTGCCTATAATTAATGCCTATAATATAATTGCCATAATTAATGTGGATATAACTTTAACATTAAAACTGTAGAACCTGATGCATCAAATAGTCCTTATTACACTATTTTAGCCATATATAATTGCAAACCAGCAGTAATTAAACATAATTACTAGTTTATTATTTGGTTAACTTAATAGATGGTAAATCACAGAAATTTATTTACATCACTACAAAAAATATTAAAATAATAATGGCTTATTAATTTGTAAATAATGGCTAACATGTATTTACTGTACATTCAGTTATTTATTAATTGCTAGCTTATTTTTGTTATCTATTTTTGCTTATTTATGTGTTTTTAAAAATTTAATAATTCGCAAATAATGGCTAATAAGCCCTTACTATATGTTCAGTTAATCATTATTTATGTATGTGTTCATGCTTATCTGATGCATAATTGTGAACAAGTTAATCTTGAATTACTAGTTTATTAATAATTAACTAATACATCATTTGGGAACCTTAAAATGTTAAATTAGTCATTAATTACTAGTGTGTTTGTGCTTAACTAATGCTTAACTGTGAACAAATTAACAGTTAATTAATGCTTAACTAATGCATTATTCTGGACCCTTAAAATAAAGTGTTACCTTTGTTTCAAATCTGTAAGACCTTTGTTCATCTTTGGAACAGACATTGCATATCATAAACACGCAAAAACTATCATATGCATGCCAAGAAATTACGCCAAACATGTGCGTATCATATACACGCCAAAAGTGTTTGGGGTTATGCATTACAAGTATCGTGAGTTATGTAATCCGATTACTTTTTTGAAGTAACTAGTTAAGTAACACATTACTTTTTAATTTACAAGAAATTTTTTACTTTTAAATGTGTTACTTTTTTAAATAAGTACTTTTTTTTTTTTTTGCTATTTATTGATTGAAAGCTCTCCTGTCCCCATGTTAAAAGAAATTGGAAGTAAGATGTTACTTTAGTTCTAGAATTAATGTGAACATGCATTCATTCATCTAAATCACAAAAAAAAAAAAAAAAAAAAAAAAAAAAACAGATTCAGTATTCCTCAAAATGAATAAAAACAGTGAAATGCAACTCAGAATATGACGCAAACCTGCAATAATTAAATATGTTAAATACTACTACTAATAATAATAATTTGATTAACCAGTGTCTTTGCTATTGACCCTCAATGATCCATTTCAACCATACTTATAAGCAAAAATCACTCAAGAATTTAAGTTTTTCTTCTTTTTTTATTGCTGAAGAGTGTTGAAATTTCTTCTTTTGCATTTTACTCTACAGATGTGAATTTACTTTTCCTTTAGCTTGAGGCTTTTGGTGTGAAAGGGCTTTTACATTTGCCAAAAATAGAACTTTTTATATTAAAAACAAACAGGCCCTGCCCAGATTTTAAAAATCATGCAGAAGTAACATAACACACTACTTTACATAAAAAGTAACTAAGTAACATAAACAACACATTATTGTAATGCATTATTTTTAAAAGTAACTTTTCCCAACACTGCACGCCAACAGAAAATCTGAAAATCATGCTATAAATAAGCATTTTTATGAGACCTTGTGGAGAGCCAGACTTTCTGCCCAGGAGTGTATGTGGGACCAGGAATCCTCTTCTGATCGGTAGTGGATTTGGTTCTGCGCACTGCCCTTTGAAGATGATGGTGAGCCTCGTCCCAGACTCTCTCGCTCTCCCGGAACCAGTAATCCACTGCGGGCACCTGTGATGGTTCGCCATTCCAGGGGAAGAGAGGTGGTTGGAAGCCGAGCACACACTGGAATGGCGTGAGTCCTGTGGTGGGTTGCCGCAGTGAATTTTGGGCGTATTCTGCCCAACCCAGGAACTGGTTCCAGGAGTCCTGGTGACCATGACAGAATGTCCGGAGGAACCGCCCCACCTCCTGGATTTTCCTCTCCGTCTGCCCGTTGGTCTCAGGGTGGTATCCAGAGGAGAGGCTAACGGTCACACCTAGGAGTTTGAGAAAAGACTTCCACACCCGTGAAATAAACTGTGGACCCCTGTCTGAGACGATGTCTTCCGGAATGCCATAGTACCTAAAGACTTTGTTGAAGAGCAGTTCGGCAGACTCTAGGGCTGTGGGAAGACCTTTCAGAGGTATCAGTCGGCAGAATTTTGAAAATCGATCAACTATAACAAAGATGCAGGTGTTACCGTCAGATGAGGGGAGATCTGTCATGAAGTCAACTCCCAGGTGTGACCAGGGGCGGTTCGGCACAGGCAAGGGATGGAGTTTCCCAGCAGGCAGATGACGTGGACTCTTGGACATTGCACACTCCTTACATCCCTGGACATACCTCCTCACATCCCTTGCCATGTGCGGCCACCAGAAGCGGTCCGTCAGCAGCGAGAGAGTGTTGTTAGCCCCTGGATGTCCAGTGCCCAGAGAGGTATGTGTTGAATGGATTAGATCTACCCGCTGGGTCCTAGGGATGAATCTGCGACCAGGTGGACAGCCCGGCGGAGATCTGGGTTCCGGAGTGGCGACAGCTGGCGGGTTGGTCCATTCAATGGGTTGAACGATGATGTTTTCGGGGATTATGGTCATGGGTGTGTCAGGCAAGTCGTGAGAATCATGGATGCGAGACAGAGCATCAGCTCGGGTATTCTTGGATCCTGGCCGGTAGGTTATGGTGAAGTTGAATCGGGAAAAGAACAGGGACCATCTTGCCTGACGGGGACAGAGCCGGTTGGCGTCTCGGAGGTACTGTAGGTTCTTGTGATCTGTTATCACCTGGAACGTGTGGTTGGATCCCTCTAACCAATGTCGCCACTCCTCCAGAGCGAGCTTGATGGCAAGGAGCTCGCGGTTGCCGATGTCATAGTTCCTCTCCGCAGGGCTGAGCTTCCGGGAATAGTAGGCACAGGGATGAAGCAATGGAGGAGTACCATGATGTTGTGACAGAATACCTCCCACGCCGGTAGTAGATGCGTCCACCTCTACCACGAAAGGGAGATCAGGGTCAGGATGGGTTAGAAGAGGTGCCTGTGTAAATGCTTCCTTGAGGTTATGGAAGGCTGCGGCCGAGTCAGGGTTCCAGAGTAGAGTTCGTGGTTTTCCAGTAGACTGGTAAGTGGAGCAGTGATGATGCTGTAGTTCTTGATAAACCGGCGGTAGAAATTGGCGAAACCTAAGAATCGTTGAAGCTCTTTGATAGTGGTGGGTTCTGGCCAGGATACAACTGCAGATACCTTCCTCTCGTCCATACGGACCCCCTTCTGGTCGATGACGTATCCAAGGAAGTGTACTGCTGATAGGTGAAATGAACATTTTTCCGCCTTGAGATACAGGTGATGATCCCGTAATCTTTGAAGGACCTCCGCAACGTGGAGGCGATGTTCGGCCTCACTCCGGGAGTAAATCAGGATATCGTCTATGTAGACGACGACAAAGTGGTGCAGAAACTCCCGGAGTACCTCGTGAATGAAGTTCTGAAATACGGAGGGGGCGTTGACCAAACCATAGGGCATGACCAAGTACTCGTAGTGGCCAGTAGGGGTCACGAAGGCAGTCTTCCACTCATCCCCCTCACGTATCCTCACGAGGTTGTACGCGCTGCGGAGGTCCAACTTCGTAAACACCCTGGCAGTGCGTAGTTGTTCGAGGGCCGCAGGGACGAGAGGAAGGGGATACCGGAACTTGATGGTGCCTTGATTGAGTATGCGGTAATCGATGCATGGCCGCAGCCCTCCATCCTTCTTTGCCACGAAGAAAAAACTGGATGCTGCGGGTGATGTTGATGGTCGGATGTAACCCTGATCGAGAGCCTCCTGTATGTACTCCTCCATTGCCTTGGTCTCCGGAAGCGACAGCGGGTAGATCTTACCTCTGGGCATTGGAGCATCCGGAACTAGGTCAATGGCGCAGTCCCATGGCCGATGTGGAGGTAGCTGGGAAGCTCTCTTGGGGCAGAAGACGTCTTGGAACGACGAGTAAATGGCAGGAATCTGGACTGACTGCTTCTCAACAGGACTTTCGACGGAGGTGACGTTGACAGGTAGTGTCTTGTGTCTAGGACGTGGAAGATCTGGGAAACATTGGTTGGTACATTCTTTTCCCCATTTTATCACCTCTCCTGTGCCCCAAGAGAGGATGGGATCATGCTTCACCAGCCACGGGCGCCCCAAGATGATGTCCATAGTGGCTCCCTCCAGAACCAGAAACTGAATCTCCTCACGGTGTAAAACTCCGATCTGTAGGATGATGGGTTCACATTTCCGGTGTATACGGGTCCGTGAGCTGATCCGGTTAGTTATAGGTTGAATCTGGTAGATAGTGGTTGAGGCTTGGGTGCGTAGCTGGAGCTGACGACAGAGGGTGTTTGAGATGAAGTTTCCCGCTGACCCGGAGTCGATGAGGGCTGCGACTGTAACACAGGAAGTGTGGGTGGTTAACTGAACATTGGTAGTCAGAGGATGCATGTTATCCAATTCAGATCGTATTACACTCACCAAAGATCGTATAGGACGTAGAGGACAGTTGAGTCGGACGTGCCCCGCAGCCCCACAGTACATGCAAAGACCCCGGGTCAGCCTTCTCTGTCGCTCAGCTGCAGAGAGTTTTCCTGACTCCAGGATCATTGGTTCTGGTTCTGGAGGGCTGGCGGATGTAACTGGTCGGAGGAGTGCAGTAGTGACGGACTGATCTTGGTAGGATTTTAGACGATCTGAACAACGAAGTGACTGCTGAATGAACTTCTCCAATCCCATGGAATCGTCCAAAGCAGCTAACTGCATCCGGAGATTGGGTTCTAGGCCGAGCCGGTACGTGGTCAGTAACGATCGCTCATTCCATCCGCTGGCAGCGGCCAAAGTGCGGAAACGCAGGGAGTAATCTTGTGTCGTCATACTTCCCTGCTTTAGATGATACAATTGCTCTCCTGCGGATACTTCTGCATCAGAACGTCCGAAAACCTCTTTAAAATGAGCGACGAAAGCCTGGATCGAATGGGTTGCCGGCCCGGCCTGTTGATATAACGTGTCCGCCCATTTGAGAGCTGGTCCGGTAAGCAGAGATGTGATGAAGGCTATTTTCGAAGAATCTGTGGGATAGAGAGCAGGTTGCATTGTGAATATTAATGAACATTGTAACAGGAATCCGCTGCACTCCTCCGCCCCGCCAGAGTAGGGCGCTGGTCGGGCCATGGGACTGGAAGGAACGTTGACGGGAGCCGAAGAAGTGCTGGGTGCCGGTGGTGCGGTGGGATGAACTGAAGTTGGAGTGGTGGCATGACTAGCCAACAAAACCTTCCTGAGTGAGTCCACCAGCTCTTGAAATGGGTCCCGATTGCTCATGCTGATACTGTGTTGGTCCGGGCTAACTGTTACGGAAGCAGACCAAACAAGAGAGGTAAGTGGTAATAATAACAATGTTTATTTTCAGCAGAGCGTTGTGGATAAGATGACGTGCAGAACCGGGTATGTATAAACAGTCCAGGTATGATATACGATGACTTGAGATGAATACTAATGACAGATCCTTTCCTTTCCAGGAACGACGGGAGGAGGACTCTGACCCACACACACACACACACCGTTGGTGATAGACAGACAGGCTTATGGCTGACCACCGCTGACTGGAACAGAGAACAGACTTCGTACTGGAACAAAATGAGAAAGCAGGTAAGTTTCAACAGGTAAGTAGCGAGGTAAGTATATCCTTGAAGTTTGTGAACTCGACAGAGAAACACAATGAGTCCGCTTCGTGCAAACGAGCCCGGACACTGAGTGAGGTGTGTGGTGTGCTTATATGTGGTGCTGGTGATGGGTTTCAGGTGCGTCTGATTAGTAATCAGGTGACTGTGATCGTTGAGTGAGTGAGGGAGTAGAACCTGGCCAATCCGTGACACCAACACCGGCCCTCACAGGCAGAAAAATAAAACGGCCCACCGGGAATTTAGCTAATCTGGACCTGTTTCTGACCCTATATAGACAGTGATGAAAGGTAATAAGTATTATAATAGTCCAGGTGATATTAGTGGTTCAACCTTAATTTTATGAAGCTATGAAAATACTTTTTGTGTGCAAAGAAAACAAAAATAAGGACTTTATTTAACAATTTCCTCTCTTCTGTGTCAGTCTCCACCGCCATTCACAAACTGGCATTCTGACATAGAACATCCATCTCTCATAGCTCATTATCAGTATATTCTGGTTCAAATAAGTAAGGCTGGGCAAAAAATTGCAAGTCATCAGACAGACATGTTGACCAAGACATTGTGCATCTTCATTTGCTTGTAAACAAAGCACAGCACATCCGGGTTCTATGTTAGAACTCCGGCTCCTGCATCAGCAGCATCACACGCATGTGTCATGATACTCTTCTGAACGTGCATCGAAGACTGACAGAGATGAGAAGAAATTGTTGAATAAAGCCAACATTTT
Source organism: Garra rufa (assembly GCF_049309525.1). Lineage (NCBI taxonomy): Eukaryota > Metazoa > Chordata > Actinopteri > Cypriniformes > Cyprinidae > Garra > Garra rufa. Next base: position 27,593,093 of record NC_133363.1, read on the forward strand.
TGTTTTCTTTGCACACAAAAAGTATTCTCGTAGCTTCATAAAATTAAAGTTGAACCACTGATGTCACATGGACTATTATGGGCCTTTGGATTTCATCAGAAATATCTTAATTTGTCTTCCGAAGATGAACGGAGGTCTTACACGTTTGGAACGACATGAGGGTGAATAATTAATGACAGAATTTTAATTTTTTGTCTGAACTATCCCTTTAACACTAATATGCTAATGATCTTCCACTGATCAACACCCATACTCTGCAAAAACATTCAACAAGTTGTGACGACTCATTTAAGAACATTTTCATTATTAATGGGTGGTGGTGACAGTTCTTACAGTATCAGTTATGCTAGTCCCCCAGCCTTTTGCAAAATCCATGTCATTAGCTAAAATGACATTATTTGAACTCCAGCCCCTAATTCTACATCAAATTACTTTCAGAATGGCCTCTAAAGGCATTTAAGATTTTCATTAATGTTTAATCATTGCACTAAAATGATAAAAGACTTTAAAATATCATCTTTTTTTTGAACACACACAAAGATTTTGCCTATACATCAACATACTTGATATTTGTTCTAGCCTTTATTAATCACAGCATTCAATGTCAACTTCTTTCAGCATATTACATTAACATCCTTAATGGCAAAGCAATATTTATCACAATCATGAAGGTTTCAGTGAAAATTCCAAATGTATTCTCATGCAGGCATTTGCATAGCTTGAATGTGAAAAAAATAATGGTCATTGTCAAATTGATGGATGCTTGAGCTGGCGTCTGATTTGCAGGGATGAGCTAATAAGCCAGAGGAACATTCCACCAATCAGCATCATTGCCATTATCATCACCAACACTATGATAATGTGCTTATACAAAGTGCACAGACAGGGAAACATAAATTATTGACACCGCGTGCTTACTGGAAGCCCAGGTGTGGAACAGTATGTATAGTATGTATTATATATACACACACTCAGCTTCCTCAGGCTAATTTCTGGAAAAAGCCATAATTGCTCACTTTATAATTTATGACCGTTAGAGTAAGTCTGGCAAAGCACCATCACCTATTACTCACCAAGCCTCTACCTCTCACTGCCGTGCTGTCAAAACACACGTGCACGCACACACACACACACACACACACACACACACACACACACACACACAAACCCTGCATGGTGGTGTCTTAAATCACAAAGACAATTCTCTCTGCGGAGGGCTGGGTGGGATGTACTTCCCGTGTAAAAATGACATGAAATACAGATAAATACCGGCAATGTGTTTGCTGTCTTTGTAGTAGCTCACTAGGACAGCTGCAATCCTTCTGTTTCGTTTCCCCCACTTCCGAAACCTAGGACAAATCTAATTCATCAAAACTTCATGACAAGCTAAAAATATGGACCTGCCCTAAAAATCACTTTTTGTCTCTTGTGTTTTGTCCTGAACTTTGATTTATTTAAATTTCAAAGCCCTGAAGTCAACTATTGATTTTTTATTTATTTTGAAAACACAAAAGTAATTGAGAAATGGAGAACTGACAAAAAAAACGGGCATTTAAAATGATCTATTGCAATAAATATTTCGGATAAAAGATTTTAAAATATAGAATAAAATATATAATACTTATAAAATATTTGGTCTTATTTAAAACATTAAAATCACATTTTACAATTGTACTTTATTAGAATATTAATTTGTTTCCATGTTAAAAATCATGGAATTTTTTATTTATATTTTTATTTATTTATTTATTTTCCTTTTCCCATTTGTTGGTGTTATTTTCCTTTTTTTACAGATTGCTGTTTTTATCCCATCTGTTGATTAAAGCATATCATGATAAATCAATTTTATTTCATACCACATTGTGTAGCACCTGCTGTTAGTGTCCTCTGCTGGTCTGGACTCCATGTTGGCCTGTTTGTGAATCTGTGCATGCTCTTTCTTTGTACAATGGAATGTTATTGAACATTTTGCAAGTTGAATACAACAAAAAACCCAAGACACAAGCCCTGTTTAATACAAGATGGCTGGCCAATGGAGACACAGTTTAGAAAGAAATCATATACCATAGTAATCAACTAATGCAGCTACAGATTACATAAATGCCCTCTGGAGATTTAGCCAGCTACTTAAGAGGGTTGTTATGTGTTAATTGGACACTAATCTGTTATCAAATCACTTCAGAGACTAAATCTGAATTTTTATTACCCCCCGGTATCTTAGCTGTTATACAATGTATTTGACAATTACTTAAAGCACATTTTTCGACATTTTTACGTGGTGCTCACTAATGCATTTTATTATCCATCTGGTGAACATCTTCAAAGAAAACTAATACCACACCTCTCCCCCATAAGCTGCATGATTCATAAGCATGGTTTGCCCCGAAATGAAAATTCTGTCATACTTTTCTCACCCTTCTGTTGTTCAATAACTGTATGACTTTTTTTTCTCTGCAGGACTGCAAAGATGATATTTTGAAGAATGTTTGAACTGATTTTTTTTTAAACAGTGAAAGTCACCAAGGCATTTTTCAAATATGGCATCCTATTTTGTATTATGCAGAAGAAAGAAATGCATACAGGTTTGGAACAGCATGAGCTTGAGCAAACAACAGAATTCTAATTTTTGGGTAAACCATGCCTTAAGCCATCATGCCAGTAGCACAAACAATGCGAAAGAAGTTTTGAGGCAGAGTTTAATACTTAGACTGAGGTTTTCTCTTGCCCAGTATTATGCAACGTGTATATTTTGAAGAACAACCTGGATGTTCTTTCGAAGTACCTGATCCTTTGAAGTTGTTGCCATCACTGCAGTTTATGACAAGTGGATATCAATGATGCATTCTTAATTGTCCCTTCTCTTTGTCCCATCCACCTTAGTTACTGTTGCTATTTTGGTCAAACTTTCCTACCGGCACTCGTTCTGCTGCCAGCAAAACAGCAAGTTAATTACAGATTAAGTGAATTACTTCAGGAAGTAAATAACACTGACATTTTGAATAAACAGTGAATTTATATCTAATGATACACAGTAAAAGGTCTCCAAGTATGCCCCCGGAAAGATTATAGCCAATGTGTGAAACTGGGTAAAGAAATATGTGAATTAAAGGTAAAAAAAAAAATAATTAAAAACAATACCACAATCTAGGAAAAAGTCTGATTAGATAGTAGTCTAAGCAATGAAATTACATACAGCCAAATCTCACAGCACATCAACCCTCATAGATAATTAACAAAGTGTAGAATAACATGCAAAACGTGTTTAAATTAAATGTAATTATTCTCTTTTCACAATCTATAATAATGATTTATAGCATGACTCCTATGGAAAATAAAGTTGTGTGTCATTATTGTTACTATAACAGATTGATATTCTTTCTAATCAGAGTGTCTTTTGTCTTTTCATGAACTTTTGGGTAAGGATGTCATAAGACCATCTTAGGGTGTGTTCACACTTGTTATGTTTGGGTAGAATAAATAAACTCTGGTGCGATTGCTCTGTGTGAAACCTGCCATCCGAACCCTGGTGCGCACCAAACAAGAACTCTGGTGTGGTTTCCAATGAAATATGAACGAAACAAGGACCAAATACTTTTAAACGAACCAAAAACAGGAAGTATTGACAAGATGCGACGCTATGCGACATGATTTCAAGAAGAGAACGAGCTGTGTGTGCGAGTTAATGTACATTATTCATTATAACAAATGCCTGCAGAGGGCGCCAACGGCATGACGATTGTTTTTACACTTCAATCTTTTTTAATCCTTGTTTAACATTGACTCACCAAACATTTATTTCAAATGTTAAACTTTTATTTTGAAATCGTGATAAGCAGTTAGCATATTAAGAAAGATATTGATGTATTCTCCTGTGTTTGCTTAGGTTTATAAATTATTTTTCTTTACAAATCTGATGAAATAGCACACGTTGGGTTCCAGATTAACATTATTATAAAGTCAAACTCACAACAACATGCAGAGATGGAGTTTGCAGTGTTTTTGCAGGTTTACAGCTTTGGGGAGGTGGGGGGTGCCGGTAGCTAATGGTACGTTTTTTTTTTTTTTTTTTTTTTGGTACTTTAGCACACTTTCTGTGTAATAACGAAAAACTTTATTTCAGTGAAAAAAAAGTCCAAAACTTTTAATTTCAACATTTTGAATGAAAATTAAACCCTTTTATTTTTTGGCAAGCAAACAGAGGTTTACTGTTAAAATTAATACATGGAAGAACAATTGTGTGAATATTCAGTTAAAAAAGTTTTTTTTTTTTTCTATTAAGCCATTAATCTTGTTGAAATATTATTTTTTATTATTTAATTGTTTTATTTAAGTTTGCCAAAAATAGGAATATATAAAGGCCTACATTATACTGTACAAAAATAATAAAAGACTATAGTTTTCTTACATTTATTTTGACAGGTTGACACACTTTTATTTTGATAGGTTGCCAGTGAAGTTTATGTGTGTATACAGTAGCCTATGATATGAAGCTAGTTTTCTCAAATGAAACGGTAAAATTCACATAGATGACACTCTGGAGATTGAGTTTATCTGTTCATGTGAGACGCAAAGGCCGAAAATTACCGGTAGCGTCAGGCATGCTTCAGTATCTGTGTAGTAAACAAACCACGTCTCCGCCATTCATACATTCAGAGGCAAACGAACATGCAGGATTCATATTTAAATCGTCTTTTTGCATTTTAATATTCACAGACATTAGTTCGTATTGTGATTCAAATTAAGTGACAGAACAACTTTTGATCTATTAATCCAAAAAAATCGACAAATTCTATTGCATTCTGAGCTATAGAGTAAATTCTGTTTTTATGAATGGACTCCACGATCCCGTCCCTGATTTCTTCTCGGAGAAATTGTAGACGCGTGACTATGTAGAGACATGGGATGCAGTTGGGGGGATTTTTAAATGGGCTTAATATGTGGAGTGCACCACACATTTTGCCGATCACTGGACATGTGTAAAATGCAATCAAGGATTTTTAAAAATCGAATACTCGAATAGAATCGAGGTATGGTTACAGACCTACATCATTTTTCATTTTGGTCCTGACCAAATGAACCAAACAAACCGAACTGCAAGTGTGAACACACCCTTAAAGACTAATTAAAGGTTTAACTTTAACATCAACTGGTCTATGTTTGGAAGGAACTAGCCAATCTGTACAATGGATTCACCCTGAAGAGTGGTAATGGCTTTGGTTACTGCGCTCAATGTAGTAGCATACACGAGAAAGTGCAAATTCAGCTGGATTGAATTGCAAGTTGGGGGAAAAAAGGATATAAGCAGAGCTATATATACAACAGAGATTCAATGTGCAACAAAACATCTGATGGGCCAAGTAGGCTTGTCAGACAAAACTGCTGTAAGTTTGAATGAAAAAAAAAGAAGAAGAAACATACAGGCCTGTGTGTAATATTCACTTACATATGCACTTTGATGGCTGTACAGTGAGCTCTGATGGCTGTCTCTCCCTTGTCTTTGATTATCCTCAGGAGTCTTTTGGCTGTCGAAAACATTC
>NC_133363.1:27599129-27640446 GCF_049309525.1 Garra rufa
CATAATTAATGTGGATATAACTTTCACTTCAGAACAGGGGGTCAAATCGGCTTTATTAGTACTGTATTAATGGAAGGTTAGCCTTAATTATTGGCTTATTCTGATAAATAAACTTGAATGTCACTTGCCTATAATTAATGCCTATAATATAATTGCCATAATTAATGTGGATATAACTTTAACATTAAAACTGTAGAACCTGATGCATCAAATAGTCCTTATTACACTATTTTAGCCATATATAATTGCAAACCAGCAGTAATTAAACATAATTACTAGTTTATTATTTGGTTAACTTAATAGATGGTAAATCACAGAAATTTATTTACATCACTACAAAAAATATTAAAATAATAATGGCTTATTAATTTGTAAATAATGGCTAACATGTATTTACTGTACATTCAGTTATTTATTAATTGCTAGCTTATTTTTGTTATCTATTTTTGCTTATTTATGTGTTTTTAAAAATTTAATAATTCGCAAATAATGGCTAATAAGCCCTTACTATATGTTCAGTTAATCATTATTTATGTATGTGTTCATGCTTATCTGATGCATAATTGTGAACAAGTTAATCTTGAATTACTAGTTTATTAATAATTAACTAATACATCATTTGGGAACCTTAAAATGTTAAATTAGTCATTAATTACTAGTGTGTTTGTGCTTAACTAATGCTTAACTGTGAACAAATTAACAGTTAATTAATGCTTAACTAATGCATTATTCTGGACCCTTAAAATAAAGTGTTACCTTTGTTTCAAATCTGTAAGACCTTTGTTCATCTTTGGAACAGACATTGCATATCATAAACACGCAAAAACTATCATATGCATGCCAAGAAATTACGCCAAACATGTGCGTATCATATACACGCCAAAAGTGTTTGGGGTTATGCATTACAAGTATCGTGAGTTATGTAATCCGATTACTTTTTTGAAGTAACTAGTTAAGTAACACATTACTTTTTAATTTACAAGAAATTTTTTACTTTTAAATGTGTTACTTTTTAAAATAAGTACTTTTTTTTTTTTTTGCTATTTATTGATTGAAAGCTCTCCTGTCCCCATGTTAAAAGAAATTGGAAGTAAGATGTTACTTTAGTTCTAGAATTAATGTGAACATGCATTCATTCATCTAAATCACAAAAAAAAAAAAAAAAAAAAAAACAGATTCAGTATTCCTCAAAATGAATAAAAACAGTGAAATGCAACTCAGAATATGACGCAAACCTGCAATAATTAAATATGTTAAATACTACTACTAATAATAATAATTTGATTAACCAGTGTCTTTGCTATTGACCCTCAATGATCCATTTCAACCATACTTATAAGCAAAAATCACTCAAGAATTTAAGTTTTTCTTCTTTTTTTATTGCTGAAGAGTGTTGAAATTTCTTCTTTTGCATTTTACTCTACAGATGTGAATTTACTTTTCCTTTAGCTTGAGGCTTTTGGTGTGAAAGGGCTTTTACATTTGCCAAAAATAGAACTTTTTATATTAAAAACAAACAGGCCCTGCCCAGATTTTAAAAATCATGCAGAAGTAACATAACACACTACTTTACATAAAAAGTAACTAAGTAACATAAACAACACATTATTGTAATGCATTATTTTTAAAAGTAACTTTTCCCAACACTGCACGCCAACAGAAAATCTGAAAATCATGCTATAAATAAGCATTTTTATGAGACCTTGTGGAGAGCCAGACTTTCTGCCCAGGAGTGTATGTGGGACCAGGAATCCTCTTCTGATCGGTAGTGGATTTGGTTCTGCGCACTGCCCTTTGAAGATGATGGTGAGCCTCGTCCCAGACTCTCTCGCTCTCCCGGAACCAGTAATCCACTGCGGGCACCTGTGATGGTTCGCCATTCCAGGGGAAGAGAGGTGGTTGGAAGCCGAGCACACACTGGAATGGCGTGAGTCCTGTGGTGGGTTGCCGCAGTGAATTTTGGGCGTATTCTGCCCAACCCAGGAACTGGTTCCAGGAGTCCTGGTGACCATGACAGAATGTCCGGAGGAACCGCCCCACCTCCTGGATTTTCCTCTCCGTCTGCCCGTTGGTCTCAGGGTGGTATCCAGAGGAGAGGCTAACGGTCACACCTAGGAGTTTGAGAAAAGACTTCCACACCCGTGAAATAAACTGTGGACCCCTGTCTGAGACGATGTCTTCCGGAATGCCATAGTACCTAAAGACTTTGTTGAAGAGCAGTTCGGCAGACTCTAGGGCTGTGGGAAGACCTTTCAGAGGTATCAGTCGGCAGAATTTTGAAAATCGATCAACTATAACAAAGATGCAGGTGTTACCGTCAGATGAGGGGAGATCTGTCATGAAGTCAACTCCCAGGTGTGACCAGGGGCGGTTCGGCACAGGCAAGGGATGGAGTTTCCCAGCAGGCAGATGACGTGGACTCTTGGACATTGCACACTCCTTACATCCCTGGACATACCTCCTCACATCCCTTGCCATGTGCGGCCACCAGAAGCGGTCCGTCAGCAGCGAGAGAGTGTTGTTAGCCCCTGGATGTCCAGTGCCCAGAGAGGTATGTGTTGAATGGATTAGATCTACCCGCTGGGTCCTAGGGATGAATCTGCGACCAGGTGGACAGCCCGGCGGAGATCTGGGTTCCGGAGTGGCGACAGCTGGCGGGTTGGTCCATTCAATGGGTTGAACGATGATGTTTTCGGGGATTATGGTCATGGGTGTGTCAGGCAAGTCGTGAGAATCATGGATGCGAGACAGAGCATCAGCTCGGGTATTCTTGGATCCTGGCCGGTAGGTTATGGTGAAGTTGAATCGGGAAAAGAACAGGGACCATCTTGCCTGACGGGGACAGAGCCGGTTGGCGTCTCGGAGGTACTGTAGGTTCTTGTGATCTGTTATCACCTGGAACGTGTGGTTGGATCCCTCTAACCAATGTCGCCACTCCTCCAGAGCGAGCTTGATGGCAAGGAGCTCGCGGTTGCCGATGTCATAGTTCCTCTCCGCAGGGCTGAGCTTCCGGGAATAGTAGGCACAGGGATGAAGCAATGGAGGAGTACCATGATGTTGTGACAGAATACCTCCCACGCCGGTAGTAGATGCGTCCACCTCTACCACGAAAGGGAGATCAGGGTCAGGATGGGTTAGAAGAGGTGCCTGTGTAAATGCTTCCTTGAGGTTATGGAAGGCTGCGGCCGAGTCAGGGTTCCAGAGTAGAGTTCGTGGTTTTCCAGTAGACTGGTAAGTGGAGCAGTGATGATGCTGTAGTTCTTGATAAACCGGCGGTAGAAATTGGCGAAACCTAAGAATCGTTGAAGCTCTTTGATAGTGGTGGGTTCTGGCCAGGATACAACTGCAGATACCTTCCTCTCGTCCATACGGACCCCCTTCTGGTCGATGACGTATCCAAGGAAGTGTACTGCTGATAGGTGAAATGAACATTTTTCCGCCTTGAGATACAGGTGATGATCCCGTAATCTTTGAAGGACCTCCGCAACGTGGAGGCGATGTTCGGCCTCACTCCGGGAGTAAATCAGGATATCGTCTATGTAGACGACGACAAAGTGGTGCAGAAACTCCCGGAGTACCTCGTGAATGAAGTTCTGAAATACGGAGGGGGCGTTGACCAAACCATAGGGCATGACCAAGTACTCGTAGTGGCCAGTAGGGGTCACGAAGGCAGTCTTCCACTCATCCCCCTCACGTATCCTCACGAGGTTGTACGCGCTGCGGAGGTCCAACTTCGTAAACACCCTGGCAGTGCGTAGTTGTTCGAGGGCCGCAGGGACGAGAGGAAGGGGATACCGGAACTTGATGGTGCCTTGATTGAGTATGCGGTAATCGATGCATGGCCGCAGCCCTCCATCCTTCTTTGCCACGAAGAAAAAACTGGATGCTGCGGGTGATGTTGATGGTCGGATGTAACCCTGATCGAGAGCCTCCTGTATGTACTCCTCCATTGCCTTGGTCTCCGGAAGCGACAGCGGGTAGATCTTACCTCTGGGCATTGGAGCATCCGGAACTAGGTCAATGGCGCAGTCCCATGGCCGATGTGGAGGTAGCTGGGAAGCTCTCTTGGGGCAGAAGACGTCTTGGAACGACGAGTAAATGGCAGGAATCTGGACTGACTGCTTCTCAACAGGACTTTCGACGGAGGTGACGTTGACAGGTAGTGTCTTGTGTCTAGGACGTGGAAGATCTGGGAAACATTGGTTGGTACATTCTTTTCCCCATTTTATCACCTCTCCTGTGCCCCAAGAGAGGATGGGATCATGCTTCACCAGCCACGGGCGCCCCAAGATGATGTCCATAGTGGCTCCCTCCAGAACCAGAAACTGAATCTCCTCACGGTGTAAAACTCCGATCTGTAGGATGATGGGTTCACATTTCCGGTGTATACGGGTCCGTGAGCTGATCCGGTTAGTTATAGGTTGAATCTGGTAGATAGTGGTTGAGGCTTGGGTGCGTAGCTGGAGCTGACGACAGAGGGTGTTTGAGATGAAGTTTCCCGCTGACCCGGAGTCGATGAGGGCTGCGACTGTAACACAGGAAGTGTGGGTGGTTAACTGAACATTGGTAGTCAGAGGATGCATGTTATCCAATTCAGATCGTATTACACTCACCAAAGATCGTATAGGACGTAGAGGACAGTTGAGTCGGACGTGCCCCGCAGCCCCACAGTACATGCAAAGACCCCGGGTCAGCCTTCTCTGTCGCTCAGCTGCAGAGAGTTTTCCTGACTCCAGGATCATTGGTTCTGGTTCTGGAGGGCTGGCGGATGTAACTGGTCGGAGGAGTGCAGTAGTGACGGACTGATCTTGGTAGGATTTTAGACGATCTGAACAACGAAGTGACTGCTGAATGAACTTCTCCAATCCCATGGAATCGTCCAAAGCAGCTAACTGCATCCGGAGATTGGGTTCTAGGCCGAGCCGGTACGTGGTCAGTAACGATCGCTCATTCCATCCGCTGGCAGCGGCCAAAGTGCGGAAACGCAGGGAGTAATCTTGTGTCGTCATACTTCCCTGCTTTAGATGATACAATTGCTCTCCTGCGGATACTTCTGCATCAGAACGTCCGAAAACCTCTTTAAAATGAGCGACGAAAGCCTGGATCGAATGGGTTGCCGGCCCGGCCTGTTGATATAACGTGTCCGCCCATTTGAGAGCTGGTCCGGTAAGCAGAGATGTGATGAAGGCTATTTTCGAAGAATCTGTGGGATAGAGAGCAGGTTGCATTGTGAATATTAATGAACATTGTAACAGGAATCCGCTGCACTCCTCCGCCCCGCCAGAGTAGGGCGCTGGTCGGGCCATGGGACTGGAAGGAACGTTGACGGGAGCCGAAGAAGTGCTGGGTGCCGGTGGTGCGGTGGGATGAACTGAAGTTGGAGTGGTGGCATGACTAGCCAACAAAACCTTCCTGAGTGAGTCCACCAGCTCTTGAAATGGGTCCCGATTGCTCATGCTGATACTGTGTTGGTCCGGGCTAACTGTTACGGAAGCAGACCAAACAAGAGAGGTAAGTGGTAATAATAACAATGTTTATTTTCAGCAGAGCGTTGTGGATAAGATGACGTGCAGAACCGGGTATGTATAAACAGTCCAGGTATGATATACGATGACTTGAGATGAATACTAATGACAGATCCTTTCCTTTCCAGGAACGACGGGAGGAGGACTCTGACCCACACACACACACACACCGTTGGTGATAGACAGACAGGCTTATGGCTGACCACCGCTGACTGGAACAGAGAACAGACTTCGTACTGGAACAAAATGAGAAAGCAGGTAAGTTTCAACAGGTAAGTAGCGAGGTAAGTATATCCTTGAAGTTTGTGAACTCGACAGAGAAACACAATGAGTCCGCTTCGTGCAAACGAGCCCGGACACTGAGTGAGGTGTGTGGTGTGCTTATATGTGGTGCTGGTGATGGGTTTCAGGTGCGTCTGATTAGTAATCAGGTGACTGTGATCGTTGAGTGAGTGAGGGAGTAGAACCTGGCCAATCCGTGACACCAACACCGGCCCTCACAGGCAGAAAAATAAAACGGCCCACCGGGAATTTAGCTAATCTGGACCTGTTTCTGACCCTATATAGACAGTGATGAAAGGTAATAAGTATTATAATAGTCCAGGTGATATTAGTGGTTCAACCTTAATTTTATGAAGCTATGAAAATACTTTTTGTGTGCAAAGAAAACAAAAATAAGGACTTTATTTAACAATTTCCTCTCTTCTGTGTCAGTCTCCACCGCCATTCACAAACTGGCATTCTGACATAGAACATCCATCTCTCATAGCTCATTATCAGTATATTCTGGTTCAAATAAGTAAGGCTGGGCAAAAAATTGCAAGTCATCAGACAGACATGTTGACCAAGACATTGTGCATCTTCATTTGCTTGTAAACAAAGCACAGCACATCCGGGTTCTATGTTAGAACTCCGGCTCCTGCATCAGCAGCATCACACGCATGTGTCATGATACTCTTCTGAACGTGCATCGAAGACTGACAGAGATGAGAAGAAATTGTTGAATAAAGCCAACATTTTTGTTTTCTTTGCACACAAAAAGTATTCTCGTAGCTTCATAAAATTAAAGTTGAACCACTGATGTCACATGGACTATTATGGGCCTTTGGATTTCATCAGAAATATCTTAATTTGTCTTCCGAAGATGAACGGAGGTCTTACACGTTTGGAACGACATGAGGGTGAATAATTAATGACAGAATTTTAATTTTTTGTCTGAACTATCCCTTTAACACTAATATGCTAATGATCTTCCACTGATCAACACCCATACTCTGCAAAAACATTCAACAAGTTGTGACGACTCATTTAAGAACATTTTCATTATTAATGGGTGGTGGTGACAGTTCTTACAGTATCAGTTATGCTAGTCCCCCAGCCTTTTGCAAAATCCATGTCATTAGCTAAAATGACATTATTTGAACTCCAGCCCCTAATTCTACATCAAATTACTTTCAGAATGGCCTCTAAAGGCATTTAAGATTTTCATTAATGTTTAATCATTGCACTAAAATGATAAAAGACTTTAAAATATCATCTTTTTTTTGAACACACACAAAGATTTTGCCTATACATCAACATACTTGATATTTGTTCTAGCCTTTATTAATCACAGCATTCAATGTCAACTTCTTTCAGCATATTACATTAACATCCTTAATGGCAAAGCAATATTTATCACAATCATGAAGGTTTCAGTGAAAATTCCAAATGTATTCTCATGCAGGCATTTGCATAGCTTGAATGTGAAAAAAATAATGGTCATTGTCAAATTGATGGATGCTTGAGCTGGCGTCTGATTTGCAGGGATGAGCTAATAAGCCAGAGGAACATTCCACCAATCAGCATCATTGCCATTATCATCACCAACACTATGATAATGTGCTTATACAAAGTGCACAGACAGGGAAACATAAATTATTGACACCGCGTGCTTACTGGAAGCCCAGGTGTGGAACAGTATGTATAGTATGTATTATATATACACACACTCAGCTTCCTCAGGCTAATTTCTGGAAAAAGCCATAATTGCTCACTTTATAATTTATGACCGTTAGAGTAAGTCTGGCAAAGCACCATCACCTATTACTCACCAAGCCTCTACCTCTCACTGCCGTGCTGTCAAAACACACGTGCACGCACACACACACACACACACACACACACACACACACACACACACACAAACCCTGCATGGTGGTGTCTTAAATCACAAAGACAATTCTCTCTGCGGAGGGCTGGGTGGGATGTACTTCCCGTGTAAAAATGACATGAAATACAGATAAATACCGGCAATGTGTTTGCTGTCTTTGTAGTAGCTCACTAGGACAGCTGCAATCCTTCTGTTTCGTTTCCCCCACTTCCGAAACCTAGGACAAATCTAATTCATCAAAACTTCATGACAAGCTAAAAATATGGACCTGCCCTAAAAATCACTTTTTGTCTCTTGTGTTTTGTCCTGAACTTTGATTTATTTAAATTTCAAAGCCCTGAAGTCAACTATTGATTTTTTATTTATTTTGAAAACACAAAAGTAATTGAGAAATGGAGAACTGACAAAAAAAACGGGCATTTAAAATGATCTATTGCAATAAATATTTCGGATAAAAGATTTTAAAATATAGAATAAAATATATAATACTTATAAAATATTTGGTCTTATTTAAAACATTAAAATCACATTTTACAATTGTACTTTATTAGAATATTAATTTGTTTCCATGTTAAAAATCATGGAATTTTTTATTTATATTTTTATTTATTTATTTATTTTCCTTTTCCCATTTGTTGGTGTTATTTTCCTTTTTTTACAGATTGCTGTTTTTATCCCATCTGTTGATTAAAGCATATCATGATAAATCAATTTTATTTCATACCACATTGTGTAGCACCTGCTGTTAGTGTCCTCTGCTGGTCTGGACTCCATGTTGGCCTGTTTGTGAATCTGTGCATGCTCTTTCTTTGTACAATGGAATGTTATTGAACATTTTGCAAGTTGAATACAACAAAAAACCCAAGACACAAGCCCTGTTTAATACAAGATGGCTGGCCAATGGAGACACAGTTTAGAAAGAAATCATATACCATAGTAATCAACTAATGCAGCTACAGATTACATAAATGCCCTCTGGAGATTTAGCCAGCTACTTAAGAGGGTTGTTATGTGTTAATTGGACACTAATCTGTTATCAAATCACTTCAGAGACTAAATCTGAATTTTTATTACCCCCCGGTATCTTAGCTGTTATACAATGTATTTGACAATTACTTAAAGCACATTTTTCGACATTTTTACGTGGTGCTCACTAATGCATTTTATTATCCATCTGGTGAACATCTTCAAAGAAAACTAATACCACACCTCTCCCCCATAAGCTGCATGATTCATAAGCATGGTTTGCCCCGAAATGAAAATTCTGTCATACTTTTCTCACCCTTCTGTTGTTCAATAACTGTATGACTTTTTTTTCTCTGCAGGACTGCAAAGATGATATTTTGAAGAATGTTTGAACTGATTTTTTTTTAAACAGTGAAAGTCACCAAGGCATTTTTCAAATATGGCATCCTATTTTGTATTATGCAGAAGAAAGAAATGCATACAGGTTTGGAACAGCATGAGCTTGAGCAAACAACAGAATTCTAATTTTTGGGTAAACCATGCCTTAAGCCATCATGCCAGTAGCACAAACAATGCGAAAGAAGTTTTGAGGCAGAGTTTAATACTTAGACTGAGGTTTTCTCTTGCCCAGTATTATGCAACGTGTATATTTTGAAGAACAACCTGGATGTTCTTTCGAAGTACCTGATCCTTTGAAGTTGTTGCCATCACTGCAGTTTATGACAAGTGGATATCAATGATGCATTCTTAATTGTCCCTTCTCTTTGTCCCATCCACCTTAGTTACTGTTGCTATTTTGGTCAAACTTTCCTACCGGCACTCGTTCTGCTGCCAGCAAAACAGCAAGTTAATTACAGATTAAGTGAATTACTTCAGGAAGTAAATAACACTGACATTTTGAATAAACAGTGAATTTATATCTAATGATACACAGTAAAAGGTCTCCAAGTATGCCCCCGGAAAGATTATAGCCAATGTGTGAAACTGGGTAAAGAAATATGTGAATTAAAGGTAAAAAAAAAAATAATTAAAAACAATACCACAATCTAGGAAAAAGTCTGATTAGATAGTAGTCTAAGCAATGAAATTACATACAGCCAAATCTCACAGCACATCAACCCTCATAGATAATTAACAAAGTGTAGAATAACATGCAAAACGTGTTTAAATTAAATGTAATTATTCTCTTTTCACAATCTATAATAATGATTTATAGCATGACTCCTATGGAAAATAAAGTTGTGTGTCATTATTGTTACTATAACAGATTGATATTCTTTCTAATCAGAGTGTCTTTTGTCTTTTCATGAACTTTTGGGTAAGGATGTCATAAGACCATCTTAGGGTGTGTTCACACTTGTTATGTTTGGGTAGAATAAATAAACTCTGGTGCGATTGCTCTGTGTGAAACCTGCCATCCGAACCCTGGTGCGCACCAAACAAGAACTCTGGTGTGGTTTCCAATGAAATATGAACGAAACAAGGACCAAATACTTTTAAACGAACCAAAAACAGGAAGTATTGACAAGATGCGACGCTATGCGACATGATTTCAAGAAGAGAACGAGCTGTGTGTGCGAGTTAATGTACATTATTCATTATAACAAATGCCTGCAGAGGGCGCCAACGGCATGACGATTGTTTTTACACTTCAATCTTTTTTAATCCTTGTTTAACATTGACTCACCAAACATTTATTTCAAATGTTAAACTTTTATTTTGAAATCGTGATAAGCAGTTAGCATATTAAGAAAGATATTGATGTATTCTCCTGTGTTTGCTTAGGTTTATAAATTATTTTTCTTTACAAATCTGATGAAATAGCACACGTTGGGTTCCAGATTAACATTATTATAAAGTCAAACTCACAACAACATGCAGAGATGGAGTTTGCAGTGTTTTTGCAGGTTTACAGCTTTGGGGAGGTGGGGGGTGCCGGTAGCTAATGGTACGTTTTTTTTTTTTTTTTTTTTTTGGTACTTTAGCACACTTTCTGTGTAATAACGAAAAACTTTATTTCAGTGAAAAAAAAGTCCAAAACTTTTAATTTCAACATTTTGAATGAAAATTAAACCCTTTTATTTTTTGGCAAGCAAACAGAGGTTTACTGTTAAAATTAATACATGGAAGAACAATTGTGTGAATATTCAGTTAAAAAAGTTTTTTTTTTTTTCTATTAAGCCATTAATCTTGTTGAAATATTATTTTTTATTATTTAATTGTTTTATTTAAGTTTGCCAAAAATAGGAATATATAAAGGCCTACATTATACTGTACAAAAATAATAAAAGACTATAGTTTTCTTACATTTATTTTGACAGGTTGACACACTTTTATTTTGATAGGTTGCCAGTGAAGTTTATGTGTGTATACAGTAGCCTATGATATGAAGCTAGTTTTCTCAAATGAAACGGTAAAATTCACATAGATGACACTCTGGAGATTGAGTTTATCTGTTCATGTGAGACGCAAAGGCCGAAAATTACCGGTAGCGTCAGGCATGCTTCAGTATCTGTGTAGTAAACAAACCACGTCTCCGCCATTCATACATTCAGAGGCAAACGAACATGCAGGATTCATATTTAAATCGTCTTTTTGCATTTTAATATTCACAGACATTAGTTCGTATTGTGATTCAAATTAAGTGACAGAACAACTTTTGATCTATTAATCCAAAAAAATCGACAAATTCTATTGCATTCTGAGCTATAGAGTAAATTCTGTTTTTATGAATGGACTCCACGATCCCGTCCCTGATTTCTTCTCGGAGAAATTGTAGACGCGTGACTATGTAGAGACATGGGATGCAGTTGGGGGGATTTTTAAATGGGCTTAATATGTGGAGTGCACCACACATTTTGCCGATCACTGGACATGTGTAAAATGCAATCAAGGATTTTTAAAAATCGAATACTCGAATAGAATCGAGGTATGGTTACAGACCTACATCATTTTTCATTTTGGTCCTGACCAAATGAACCAAACAAACCGAACTGCAAGTGTGAACACACCCTTAAAGACTAATTAAAGGTTTAACTTTAACATCAACTGGTCTATGTTTGGAAGGAACTAGCCAATCTGTACAATGGATTCACCCTGAAGAGTGGTAATGGCTTTGGTTACTGCGCTCAATGTAGTAGCATACACGAGAAAGTGCAAATTCAGCTGGATTGAATTGCAAGTTGGGGGAAAAAAGGATATAAGCAGAGCTATATATACAACAGAGATTCAATGTGCAACAAAACATCTGATGGGCCAAGTAGGCTTGTCAGACAAAACTGCTGTAAGTTTGAATGAAAAAAAAAGAAGAAGAAACATACAGGCCTGTGTGTAATATTCACTTACATATGCACTTTGATGGCTGTACAGTGAGCTCTGATGGCTGTCTCTCCCTTGTCTTTGATTATCCTCAGGAGTCTTTTGGCTGTCGAAAACATTCCACCTGGTAGCATTTGGGCGCACAAGCTGGAAGAAGCAGAAAACTGCAAGGAGTAGACATATTCTAGTGTCAGATATGCAAATCTTTCAAAGGACACTTACTAAATGTTTGAACAACACATTTTTCTTCACTTTTTGCTTTCAGGACATCAACTGAAGATTCATCTTCTTTAGCAATTGCTGATACACCAGGAAGGTATCTTCAGTCCTGGAACATAAGGTAAATATCTTTCTAATAAGACAACTCTCAGACGATTTTAGCATGGTGATGGATATGACAATGATAATGTATTTGGTCTGGGCAGAATATATCTACTAAACTGCCGAACTGCTGCTGCTGTTGGTCATTGCTATTGTTGTAGATTATTGCTGCTACTGCAAAGCAAGTGCAGGAACGTGCTACTGCCGATACATACGCCAATATGATAACTCGTAGGAGATCTATACAGGTGGAACTGGGGAGGTGGAGGAAGTCTAAAGAGTGCACTGCGAAATGCTCTAGTGGATAACCAGCCATTTAAATAGCATTTAGTGTATCATTGGTTTGTGGTGAGGACCCATCAGCCTGCACCATCTAGAGTTTCATCACAGAACTTAATTTATCTTGTGAAAATTATTTTCAGACAGCCACTGAAGTGCCATAGAGATGTCTGTGTAGTGTTGCCAAACTTTTTTCTCTGAAAACATATTAGCACAAAGTATTGTTTTGCAGTATTTGCAGAAAGCTTGTCATATTTCTCATTAAGGACTGGAGCCAGTGTTTAAATACAGGATCTCAAGCAGCTATCTCTGAAATGCTGCTCATACTTTTTTTATCTGCCATCTTGCTGCTGAAATAGTCAAATGTGTAGTGACCCACTGTGCAGGGCACACAGCTTGACTGAGCATGAACATAAGGTCATGGCAGGGCGTGGCAACCCAACAGGCACAGTTTATCTTGTCATATAGAATATTTTAATAGCATTTTATTATTTTTTTGGAGCATGGCAACCACAGTTAGTTTTGACCCAAAGCAGCTTTGACCCTTAACAAGGGTTTGGATGGACTGTTTTTTACAGGTTTCAGTCATCGATGTTGTGTTTCTTAGAGAATGTAATCTATGAATCATAACCCTCTAAAAATGAGTAGTGGCTTAACAGCATTATACCAACCACAATTGATTTTCATCTGCATTTTGTGAGTTGGCAGGTTTTAAATCCAAATCCTGTGTGCCATGTATTACTCTCTGGTCTGTCTATCCACTTGCATTCATGTCAGAAGTTAAGTGTTGTCTGTGCCCACGTGCAATAAACATTTGTCCACATGTACAATACCAGTTATGGAGAGTGAGAGAATACTGTAATATATCTGGAATGTATACCTCATATTGACCCAAGTATGAATATTCTGTCATTATTTACCTTTTCATTCTTTATTTTTTCAAAAATCATGCAACTAGTGTGCAACAGACATTCATAATGATCATAGCTGTCAAAAAAATCTCTTGCACTTAAGCTCTCATCCCACCTCTCTATTGCATATTCAGTTTTGACATTTACAAAAACTTCACATATTGCGAAAAAGTTTTTTGGAAAAATAAAATTTGGCCGTGGGTACAGTTTGTGTGACATCCGGTTTAGTTTTCAGTTGTTATGAACAAAAAAATGAATCACGATTGATGACGTAATATTCACATGTTTGCATACTCTTGGTTACACTTATAATATTATGCATTTCTCATAGCATACTTTCAGAACAAACTGCCTTGGGAGAGCAGATCTTCTTCACATCTCTTGCAATACACTAGTGGCAGAAAAAAACAAGTGCTGTTCTGTGTATATAAAGTTTTGGTGGTAAATCCAAAGTGACAAAAACATGAATAAAACAATGAAGCTGACATCTCGCACTGAATCATCACCTAGTTACAGTGGTAAACAGCTGCTGCTAGTTCTCACGTTAATGATGCAAATGTACCAAAAATGTATGTAAAATTAAAAAGGCAAAAGGGTTAAATGAGGCCAATGCAATAATATTAAATGAAGTCCAGTATATTA
Source organism: Garra rufa (assembly GCF_049309525.1). Lineage (NCBI taxonomy): Eukaryota > Metazoa > Chordata > Actinopteri > Cypriniformes > Cyprinidae > Garra > Garra rufa. The sequence continues at coordinate 27,613,244 of NC_133363.1, forward strand.
TGAGTTCAAAGGAACTTTTATATTTAGTGAGGATGAAGAAACCAAGTGCAACATAATGATTACGAAACTGCTAGATAACTAAATAAAACTAAGGATAGTACAAAAAAAATAATTAAATCAAATGTAGTATTTTAGTATCATAATATCACACTGAAATCTGTAAGCAATCAAATCAATTAGCATCCACATGACAAAGAGTAGGGAGAAAACTAGGAGGAAGTACAAGAAAAATACAGACAAGAAAAGCAGGGACAGATTTGTATAATCGGGACAAGAGTGTGAATTCATGCTAAAGGCACACTAAAACACATTTCAAAATAAGAGCACACAACAACCACCACCACACAAAATACACAATTCATATCTTGTGATCACTAGTGGTTGTTAGAGCAGAGTCTCTGAGTCAGACAGGGGTGTCCAAACCTGTTCTTGGAGGACCATTCTCCTGCAGAGTTTAGATCCTTAATGAAACACACGTGAACCAGCTACTCATGAGGTGTGTTCGACTTGAAGCTGTGCTGCGCAGGCCAATCAGTGTGTGACATCAAAGTACTGCGAGTGCAATTCGAAAGCATAAGGAGCTGTCTGCTCTCTATAGCTCTCACGGAACTTTGATGTCATACACCGATCAGTCTGCACAGCGCTGCCTCAAGTCGAACACACCTAATGTCTTCAGACTCACTAGAAACTTTCAGGCAAGTGTGTTGAAGCTGGTTGGAGCTAAACTCTGCAGGATGTTGGCCCACCAGGAGCAGGATTGGACACGTTTGGTCTTAGATAAGGTGTGGAAATGAGTGCAACATACAGTAGAATCATAGAAAGAGTCAAACATAGAGAGTTCCCTGCTGAAAAAAAAAAACAGCTAAAACCAGCCAGGGCTGGTGGGCTGGTTTTAGCTGGTCATAGCTGGTCAACAGGCTGGTTTTAGAAGGGCTTTGGCCACTTTCCCAGCCTGGCCAGGCTGGTCTTAGCTGGTCAGACTGGGAGAACACCAGCTAAAACCAGCCTGACCAGCCTGGCCAGGCTGGGAGACCAGCTAAAACCAGCTACTACCACCTTAAACCAGCTAAGACCAGCCAACCAGCCTAGGCTGGTTTTAGTTGGTATTTTCAGCAGGGTTTAGCTCCAACACTGAACATCCTGCTTCATTAGCTTGTCCAGGTGTGTTTGATTAGGGTCGGAGCTAAAGGAAAGTGGATTATGAATATTGTTTGACTTTTTAAATTTAATCCATACATATGGTATGTTTGGGGGGAAAAGATAAAAAAGCGAAATATTCAGATTGTGGACACATGCAGCTCTTTCCTCATAACGGATCATAGAGAGGCACAGTGTTGAAAAAACAAACTGTCATCTCTCTTCTGTAGCGTAGCACAGGAGATCGAGGACAAGAACTGAACGTGCTGCTTTGAAGCAGTCTAGCTAGCAACATATAATCCAAATGATCAAACAAAATAAGAACACTGATAAAAACGAAGATGTGATGTTTTGAGACAAAACATTAAAAAAAAAAGGGGGGGGGGGGACTTGAAGCTATTAAAGTGGGACATCTCATATTCAGTGGAGAGCTGGAGGCTGCTGCCATCAATCAATTCAACTGGCTTTAGCAGGTGCGGAAATTGAGAAGCTGTGTATAGCTGCATATTAAACACTGACATTCAGCCATTTAATTTAGGAAGATATAGATAACAGGCAACCATTCATACATCTAATTCATTTCCGTGAACCAGATCTTCTAAACTGTTCATTTTAAACATTTTGCTTTGTCAAATGCAAAGGAATAGGATTTTCATTTTAGCTAATTTAGCAACATCCTACTTTTATGGCACCTATGATTCAGCTCATTAGCAACTTCAATATGATTTATGATAATTATGAAGTCTAGAAGTAGACCCATGTTGGCCAGTTGAGCCCCCATAACAAGCAACAGGAGATATTCTTCCACAGTTGTTTGCACTTGTCTATACTCCACAAAAACACATCCAATTTAGGGCCTGTATTGAATCACTGCCACAAACCAAATTCAGGTGAGAGTGATGTTAGGAGCGCTCAGAATTGCACTGTTACTGATGACTGGAAATATTTCCCATACGGCAGTTCACTGAGTTAAACATCTCCTTTCACAATTTGTTGAAAAAAAGACTTTCAGAAAAAGGGCTTCAGATTTCAGACCCTATTTTATACCCTGTTCGTGGAAAGTGCCATTTATTTTCACAATAAGTATTGATTTTCTTTTTTAATGTGTGTCCTCTGTAGTTGAGAGCATGTAGTGGACCTTAATTAAAGGATGTTGAAATAGAGGATGGCAGAAGGACTGGAGGTTTGGACAGTGTTCAAGAACAGTACAGAAGGGTATAATCTCCTATGTTGACATGGTTAATTAGCCCAGGTTAGAGGGAAGTGAGGTTGATCATATATCACACTCTTATTCACAGCTCCATTTGCTATCCTGCTTTAGGGAATTCTTTTCTCTTTACCCCTCACCATAAGAGGGTTCGAGGAGATGAGCATTGTGTGTCTGGGTGGAGAGGACACATGCGAAAGTCAAATATTCATTTGTCTAATTTCATAATGAGCAGGAACAGAGGAAAAACAGGGCTAATATTCCAGTGGGCCTAATTAAAATTGGTGAGAGCTCGAGAAAAGCAGTTGCACTGAGGTGATTTTAGACTCAGCTCAAATGAGAAGACCTAATTACGGAGACTGATGGCCTTTACTTAGAAGCCGCCTGAGATGTGTCGAGCACTTTGTGTTTGTCCCCACAGCAGATCACTTTGATTAACCACTGTCTGTATCAAATCTGGCAGGACAATTAATAAATAAGGTCCAGTTAGAAAAAAAAAAAAGAAAGAAATAGAAAACAATTATAATAATTATGATGATTGTGATGATAATAAATATAGCTGCAAGTTGCAATTACGAGGCCATGCACAATAAAACCTTCAGCTCATAAGCTCAAACTACACTGATCTCAGTGTGAGGCAAAGTCAAGAAAAACAAAACTAAGCCACACCGGACATGACTTTGGAACGTTTCCAAAAAGATGTAAGCACACAAAAGATACTGCTGTAAACAGGTTTTAATATGCAGGCCTAAACAGCAAACAGCTAATTACAGACAATATGGCCAAATTTGGGCAATTTGATTGTGTTGTACCCTTCATGACTCAAGAAATCTAAAGAGCAAGTTCATCAGCGGGCCAAATTATTTCAAAATTATAACCACAGTTACGACCTTTCGTTTTTAATAGGCCCCACTCCAGAAAGGTTTTGTTGATGCAGTACAAGAGAAAGCTTTTAATAACTTTTATCCAGCATAGTCAAATTAAATTTATTTACAAAAAGTATTGACATGTTTAACTATTTTTATATTTGTTTAGCACAAGGTGGCGCTATGTCTAAACTTCTCAGCTACACACAGAGAAAGTGCAAATTTAAGTATTGGTAATTAAAATGTGTATATAATTCCCTTTAAAACCTTTTTTTTTTTGCCTTTTTAAAACACTGTCTTTATTTATATATAAACTTTATTTATTTATTTATTTATTGTTTGTTTATAATATCAGTATCAGGCAAACAAGTTTAAAATGATTTTTTATTCATTTATATGGATGTCACAAATTAGACAATGGGTACTGCTACTGCTATTTCTATGAAAGATTTGGTGTCAAGAATTTATTTATTTATTTACGATAATGACATTCACATAAAGAAGAGCTGAGAATAGCAAAGAACATTTTTTACTCTGTCGAGGCAAAGTGAACATCCACTTCCTTCAGATTACAAACTGAAAATTGGAGGGTTCCAGGAAAAGGAAACAACAAGCTTGGTGAGCTCAATACTTTTTTTTTTTTCTTTCAGGGAAAATTACTTTTTTTTTTTTTTTTTCAAGTACTTTTGTGCAAGTCTTTAATGCAAAATGGTGGGGTTACCACTCCTTTAAAATAGACTGGTTATTTTTGAGCATAGTTGAGAAAACAAATAGATTGTCATGACAATAGCAAAGTTTATAGTGGTTCTCATGAGAAGTGTTGCGAATGTAGGGTAGATTGCTGACCGTACAAGATGGAGTGCCATTAAAAAAGCAAAAATATAGTTTGAGACAGTGTTTAATAAGAGTAATTATAAATAATAATAATAATAATAATAATAATAATAAAGTTTTTTTGGGGATTGTTCATATGCTCAAACAATGATTAAACAAGAAATCATACTCAATGAATTGCTTCTGCTACTGTACCCTGTTTTTTTAATTTGCCATTAATCAGTTTTGAAGGGCCACACATCCAAATAATGGGCCTTAAAAGTGATTAATCATCTAACTGAGAAAGAATGAGAGAGGATTTGGGATGTTAGCCCCAAAGCAATAAATCACCCGCATAGTACTTGGGGAAATATTTAAATAGTGACACCAATAAAACAATACAGCTCTCCCTCTCTGACCTAGCATGACAAATTCATAATCATTATCAACTTCCATTTGCTATGAAGGAAGGAAAGATTCAGCTGTCAGAAATTCTGAAGGATATCAGGGTGTCAGTGATGCTGACTGATCGATTTCATCCCACAGTTTACAACATGAATAAACAGAGAATGAAGGGCAAGGTTAACAGTTTTAACATAATGTGTTGGTTCTTTTACAGTGAAAATATTTAAGGTATTTCAACTGCTCCTAGATCCATTAAAACACTCTATGTGAACATTAGAAGAAGATAATTAAGCTTGGATTGTTATTAAGTACTTTTTAAGGATCCCTGCTCTTATGATTCTTAGCCATGACTCTGTGAGGGCTGGTATTTCTTGTCTGTGTTTCGTTGGCGGAGTATAGATTGAGCAGCTTTTTCATTCTGATTAATCACTTAATGTCTTTATCCATTATAAATTAATTTTACACTTAAATAATCTATCTTTGCCATAATCCACCCATATGTCTGATCTCTGTTGCTTTTCAAGGCACTGCTACTCTATGTGTAGTGCAAATCAAGGTTCACAGTGACTTTCATGAGTAATTTTGAGGCATTCCAGTGTGGCTTTCTTACCGTGTAAACAGTATAAACATTATTAAGCGAGATGTGAACCTCATAATTATTTTTATATATTTTAGCAAAACAGTTTGTTTTGATCTGACAGAGTTCAGCTTGCCTTGGGAGAAAGCTAACTCCCTAATTTTTCTCAGGGGTTTTAGATGAGGTTTCATCTTGTAAAGAGAACATCAATTGCTGAATCCTCTCACTGCCAAGCGAGCTGTGTCACTCACATCCATCAAGCGGTGGAGGCTTGAGTAGTTTATTAATACACCGCATTATGTATATGAGATGTTTGCTTCTCTTTCTCTCTCTATCTTTCACACACTCATTTTATTTTCCTTTTTACCTTTTTTATCATTCCTACAGTTCCTCTTATGTTCGACATTGAAGGAGTAGTATCTTTGTGTTTCTTTATGACACAATGCTAGAACTGGCGCTAATCTTAATCGATGACACCGTTACTCATCTGCTAAAAGCTACCTAAATTTATCCACTAGCAGAGCATACTCAGACTAATAGCGATTGCTTTCTGACACTCGTCCTTGGGAGGATGCCGGGAATGCAGCGAGAGGGCAGGAAGTATCATCTTAATGCCTTAAAGCTGTGCTATATATCTCCGTGAAGAGTACACACGCCCCACAGGCATTAATGCAGCTGTATACATGCTCACACGCAAGCAAGACTCTTCACATCTGCATCAAACATATACCGTAATGTTCAAAAAGAGCACTTTAAAAGCAGGCCATGCGAGCAGATGTACACTTTAATGTAAATATGTGATTTTATGTTTGAGACTTGAGTATGGGAATGTGTTTTAGTGGTACTTAACACATCACACGATTTGCATTTTGTATTTTAAAACATTAAGTGCCAGAAACAGTTATTCCTGAACTCTGAACTCCTGAATTGCTGAAAATACCAACTTAGACATTATTAAAGACCAGGCTGGTTTATTCTAGTTTGGTGTTGTTAAAATCACAATGAAATGGAAGTAGCGGCAGATCTTTTCTTCCATATTGTGACATGCATCTGAGTACAGATTATTGAAAAAGCCTCTTCATTTTTATAATTTATATTGATAGGACTCATTGGGTGGGGCATATGGAAAGTTTGGTGGTGTTGAAGTCACAATGAAATGGAAGTAGTGACAGATATTTTTATTCTGTACAGTGATCCGTACTGTACAGTATGTATGTATTATTCAAAATGGAAAAAAGGGGTTGGCCAAGAACTTGGTTCTATTCATCTATCCATCCATTGTTAATTGAACTTTAAAGGGGATATCGGATGCCCATTTTCCACAAGTTAATATGATTCTTTTGGGTCTTCATGAAATGTCTGCAACATACTTTGGATAAAATTCCTCAATGGTCATGAAAAAAACAAACAAAAAAAAAAACAGTTTTTACCTTGTCAAAAAAAGCTCTGTTCACAGCGTCCTGTTTTGGTGCATATCTCTTTAAATGATAATGAGCTACTGCTCACTCCACCCCTCTCTTCCATTTTTTTGTGTATTTGGTTACCATCAAAAACAAAACTAGTCCACTGTGTCCTCAGTGGCTTTTATGTCAGGAGAAATTTAAGACTCTTACGTTCACTTTTACATCCAACTACAAGACACCTGCATTGCTTATGAGACATTGTTGTTACTACAGCTGCTTTAGTGCAGAGAAAATGGTGGAAGGTGGAAATATGCTAATATGGGACAGTCCATCAGTGGTCATAGGTAGGGACTGAGCAGTATGATGTCATACTATTTAGAAAATCGAAATGAATTGAGACTGTTTGGGGATCTTGTGTACACACTGTTTTTTTTTTTTTTTAGTAGGGCTGTCATGCTGGGGTAAAATGCTGTTTAGTGCTATAGCATTATCAAGGTTGGGAATTCATTTTTTTTTTTTTTCCCATGGGAACCCGTTTGGTTTCCTACTCTAATATAGTGGTCTTTGATCCTCTTTGATTTCTGAATTCTGCAATTGTTGGGTGCTTCTCTTCGGGGTATTTTTTACCCCAAATGACTTTTGCTAAAAATTAAAAAAATGTTTTCTTTTCCAAGAGGCATACGACTTTGTAAAATTGTCAACACTTTCTAGATATACAAATAAAAAAAAAAAAAATGGAATGATAGCATGATTTTATGTTGGTGTAAAAAAAAAAAGTCACACTCGTGGTCAAAATGCAATTTTGTAACAAAATAATAGTTAGAAAAAATATAATAATGTTATTTTCCTGTTTATTAATGTTTTTGCTCCGCTTTTTTTTTTTTTTTTTTATGTAAAATTCACTTTATAAAAGACCCACATGTCTAACTTCCATTCATGGGGATAACATGGATAATTTCACATGGTTTAGTGTAAGATTTTTGCACATCTTTTGGAAAATCCAGTTTTAAAAGTAAAAAAATAATAATAATAATTTTACCACTAGATGGCTGCCGAGCTCCACTACTGTATTTTTGCTATTTGACCAACTGAAAGATATCTTTTCACAAGTTTTTTTTTTTTTTTTTTTTTTTCTTCAGTTGAGTTCATATCTACATATTATGAAATACACAGGGCACACAGAAATACATTTGTGAGACCATAAAAACTGCTCTCTTATAATTTGTCAAAAAAAAAAAAAAAAAAAAAAATTGCTGTTTTTGCATTCTTATGTTCATTTTGTGTACTGCTACACAATATGTAATAGAACTGATTTGTTTCGGTGCAAAAAAATCCTGAACTTTGACAAAAAGTAATTTTTATTGTTAGAATTGTGATTTCATAATATGTAGCTATGAACTCAACTGAAAAAACTTGTGAAAAGATATGTTTCGGGTGGGCAAACAGCAAATAGCATATAGTGGAGCTCTGCAGCCATCTAGTGGTAAAAATTATGTTTTTTTTTTTTTTTACTTTTAAAACTGGATTTTCCAAAAGATGGGCAAAAATCTTACACCAAACCATGTGAAATGATCCATGTTATCCCCATGAATTAAAGTTAGAAATGTGGGTCTTTTATAAACTGAATTTTACATAAAAAAACTGTTTTTGTATAAAAACCCATTTAAAAAAGATTTATTTATTTATTTATATATATTTAAAAAATATGATTAAACCACTGAAAACTGAACAAATGTCGAGTAAAAACTTTATTAAACAGAAAAAAAAAAAAAAAAATATATATATATATATATATATTAGTGGTGGGCCGTTATCAGCGTTAACGTGCTGTGTTAACGTGAGACTCTTATCGGGCTATAAAAAAATATCGCCGTTAATCTATTCTCAAAGTTGGGTTGGGAGCTGGGTCTAAACTACGTAAGCTGTGATGACTTTCACCTTGATATTTTAGCGCGGATGACGTATACCTAGTCGAATTGCACTGTAGGAGGCGAGAACGAGTCTTCAACTTCTGTGAAATTACCACATCAAATGAGACGTGCAAACATGGATGCAGTTATGAAGCCGCTTCAGGGCAGGTGCGTGCGTTGCTAGACCCTTTTTACTGGGGCACGTGCCCCAGTGAAAATCTGCTGTGCCCCAGTAAAATCTCAAGTTTGAGTTATAATTTACTTTGATAATCCCGAAATAAAGACATTAAACTATATGCAATAACTGAATTGACGCTTCTAAAAGCAACACAGTTTAATTGAAGACTATGCACGCAGATAGGCTATCCATTCCCATGCACGTCTGTGTATTTAACGGCAACGCGCACGTCGTGCAGCCTTTTGCGCAGAAGTACTTGGTTACACAAGTTTGTATAGGTAAATATGTTGTAAATGCAATTGTCAAGCAGTTTGTGATGCATTTTGGAAACAGGAGATCTAATGCGCCTGATCTAATGCGCCACCTGGCCCGTTCTCGAAGACTTACTTTTAGTCATTATTTGGGTAGCACCCATATTCTGAATGCCTTCAGCAGAATTCAAATTAGCCATTTTAATCTAGATTAATCTAGATTAATTCCAAGATTTAATCTAGATTAATCTAGATTAAAAAAATTAATCTATGCCCACCCCTAATATATATATATATATATATATATATATATATATATATATATATATATATATATATTAAACAATTATTTTGTTACAAAATTGCATTTTGTTTACCGGGGTAAAAAAGGACCCCGAAAACCCTGAGTGTGATTTGAAAAAGAGGACCACATAAGGGTTAAGTACAAGCAATGCAGACTCAGAGATTTGCTAGATAGGTTGGCACCCCAAGGTTTTCTCACTTTGATATCGTTAATTATCACTCAAAATATGCAGTAGCATTGTTAAACTTCGTGCATCTTTATGCTTTGATGGAATTAGGGGTGAAATGCCTAGCACATACTATTCTAACTAGCACAGTATAGAAAATGTGAACATGAACTCAATTCCAGCATGTGAGCGTCATGGTGATTGACAGCACTTGCCTCTCTGTACTCCTCCCACGCTGTAATTGACTTGGCTGGGGCAGCTGTGTGTCTGTGTGAGTGTCTTTCTTAAATGGCTATTAATTAGCATTAGAGAGCGCAGTCTGCTCACACCTCGCCTCTCTTAATCCTGAGCGTGTGGCTTTTCGTGAATCCATTAGCCACGGCGTGGAAGTCGCTTCTGCGCCAGAGTCAATTACTTTATTCATGCCGCTTTGCTGTTTTGGAGACTCAGCTTTGACATTGTCAGCAGCCAGACTGAAACAAAAGCATAAAAAGAACCAGCCACTTTTACATTTCAGACCTCGTTTGATTGATTTCACATTTGCCTTTCATATTATTTGTTATTGGCCATTAGCCTCTTCATTCTCATTAGATATAGTGCTTTACCCCCTCCATTTTCAGTGTACAAACAGTCACTTTCATAAGTTATGTAAGATTTTTTTTCTCCTGTCTTAAGAAACTGCAAATATGCTCTTCCTCGTCTAATGGAAGAACGTGCGTGTGGTGGATTTTCAAGCGTTATTTTAAGTGTGAGCAGGTTACATTCTGTGTCGCATGTTTGGTGTAGCTACTAAAAGGCACGTCTTTCAGCTTTTGGCTGAGCTCCCAAATCCAAACCCCATTAAGAAGTACATCTAAAAGCTTTCAGATTGCCAGTGAGGGGAAGCCCATCCCCTTGGTATGAAATTAGATTGTGGCGTGCAACTATAAGGCAACACGTGTTTCTTCATTCCCAGGAGGAGCTGTCACTTTCCCGACGTTATGATTTGCCATGTGGGACCTGTGGCTGTTTATGTTGTCCGTAGCTGTTTGTGGGGCAATATTTCCTACTTTACCGCCAACCTTCCATTTATTAGTGACAAAGCTCGCTGCAATAGTCTGTTCTGACCTATTCGTGACTGGCACTGGCATTTAAGAAATACCAACAAGAAGGCAGTGCAAACTGACAGGGTGGACTGGAGGAGTAGCGCATAGCATTTTAAACGGCAATTGTTGGAGAGGACATGCTGTCACACTGTTCCTTCCCACTAGGCCTTCAACCCGAAGGGTTAGCAGGGCTCATCGGTAGATGATGAGCACCATGGGAGGTCACATGCACCGCTGGGAATGCTCACCGGTAGGCTTTGGAATTCTCCTTTGGCTATTGCGTGGTGGCTAAAGTGAAACTGCAGTTAGAGAAGGTCAGATCTTCGTGCTTGGAATGGCTCCATCTACATTACAACTTATCAGTCACAGATGAACTCATTAACATTGATGTGCATGGCTTTTACCATGGGGTTACCGTGTTCAGTAGGAAGAGGGCTACAGACAAGGCTCTGTTTGGGTTAGTGAGAGTTGACTGTGGATTTAGGGGAAAAGGCTCTAGTGGCAGGCTGGAAGATGATGGAGGGGCTGTAGGTGGCGTGTTCATAATGCTGGCTGTATGCTCCCTTTGCTCTGATACCCCTATGAGAGGCATAAGATCCTCACTCTGGACTCTAGGCTTTAAGATCAATAGGATTATGGGACTTGTGCTAAAAGCTTGTCTTAGTTCTCCCTGCAGCTTGCGTGGCACTTTCATGCCAACTTCACTTCTTCACGAACATCATCTCGGACTCAGTGCAGGGGATCATAGAGTATGTGGACTGTAAGTACTGTCACTATATTTGACTTCTCTGGGATATTGAGCATCACTTGTGTGCCTTTAAATAAGAAGTGTTAAAACTTTTTAACAGATGAGTTAGAAAAAATGGGAAATGTTGAGGCGGTAAGCCACTAAAGATCAATTCTAAAAATAAATGCTCAAATGAATACAACAAAATTAAAATACTAATATTGCAAATGTGTGTATATATATATAAGTCAATAATAAATATAATTAGACTTGGAGGTGACACATGAAAAGTATTCCACATAAAAGATGCATAAACTACAGCACTGCTTATTTGTGAAGTGTCCTTGGGTTTCAGAATGGTGCAAATAATGTTCCTTTCACCTAATCAAAACCTAGTACACATATTCTACTGCTTTCACTGTAAAATGCATACAACAAAGTAGGGTTTGCTTTCTAGATAAATGTAACTGATATTCATTCAATTGACTGTTACTATATATAAGACAGGGCAAAAATGATCAGATACAAGCCTTTTTTTTTACATTTTCAAGCTTAAAATGACCAGTCATATTACCTAACATACATACATACATAACCTTAGGTGTTATGCAATGGATTATAACATGTATTAGCGCGATCATTGACTAAAGTATCCGCGAACTGCTCCGGTAGCCGTGCTGGAGCCGCGCCGTTGACATGCATTTTTGTAAGAAAAATATCAATATTTAAAACATAAAAATCACTTTAATCTAGCTTGGGCAGTTGTACACAGAATAGCTGCTTTGGGAAGGGGCATGGCAGGACTAAAACGTTGCCTAAGCTGTTCGCCAATCGCAACTTAGTGGAACTGCTAACCAATCACAACACATTTCGTTTTTCAGAAGGCAAAATCTTTATCAAACTCGGAACTAATCGAGCCATTTGTGCCAGCCTGGAGAGAAAGCTATTGTAATAATGTAAATTATGTGAAAAATAATGCGTTTGTAAAAGAGTATAATAGGACCCCTTTAAACCAACCTGATCTCATGACAAAAACATACCTGTGGTAACTTTTTCGCAAGATACGAAATACGTTCCAATATATACAGAAACAGAAATAAACACTAGAGGCGGTAAAACAGCGAGCACTTGTAATCATTTTCGTACAATGTTATGATTACTGCTCCATATGTTTTGCTTTCCGGAGATATCAAGCTTGCTCATTACACAGAATTGGACTTCCTTGAGAAATCCTTGGGTACGAATCCCTTAAAAACATGACTTATAGTTAAAGAGCTGAAAGATGAGAGATTCAAAACGAGCTAAAATTCATGCTTGTGATTGCGTTTTTACATCACATGTATTTTTCATGTATTTTGAATTACGCATTAAATTGTATAACAGGGCAACTTTTTTGAGCAATGTTGCAGAGCGATGTTGCTTTGGCACTTTCCCACTGAGAATGGGCAACAAATTTCTATCTGGATACTTTAGATTGGTTGTGGGCCCTGTGTTTCACCTGGTTGACGGCAACATTACCCAGCAACATTGCTCAAAAAGTTGCCCAGGGTATCATCAGCCTTACAGTTTTAAGGATGTCTGGGTACTGGTCCACCTTGCAGCATACTCTCAAAATTGTGTTCAAATATTTCTCTTAGCCTCAAAATATTGGTGTATCTCTGTAAGGTTGAGTTGGGTATAATGGGATTCTATCTCATAAATCATGTTTCTTAAAGAATTTAGATTCTGTGAATAAGACCTGCACCTATTTGCCCACACAAAGTCCTCTCTTAGTCCCAGTGGTCTTCTCCCAATGGATCTGCTACCATCCATTTCCCAAGGATTGCTACGCTTTAAATGCTGTTATATGGAACCCTTCATTTATAACGCTGCTGGTCAAAACATCCAGTTAAAAAAAATAAAATAAAATAAAATATTGAACAGGAATACATGAGAGACTTGTAACCAAAACTGTCTTGTAACAATGAAAAATGGTGGTAGAATTGAGAATGTGTGTGTTTGTGTGAAAAGAGTGAGAAAGGAGAGAGACTCTTGTTTCACTGGTGCGGTGTTTGAGGCCAGATTCAAAGAGGAATTGTGCATTATGATTCTGTGACTGTTATGTGTTGTACACTTCAAAGATCTTATTACAACACAAATTAGTATTCATGTGCCATTCAAAATGCAAGTCCAACACCTGCATTGCTAACAGGGTGCTAGCAAAGGGACACAAAAAGAGAAACAGCAGCCAAAGGCAATGCTTTCTGCAGTCCCTTATTTTGACTGACTGTCCAATGCAATATTTCAGTGTATAGCAGCAGTAGCAAACACAGGCTCACTGAAACAAGGAAATAAGCAGAACCAGATTTAACAGTCTAGTTATACAAGTGATGTCCCTTCACGTCTACTGGAACATACAAATTTGAGGTTGGTAAGGTTTATTTAATATTTTTAAACCAATAACCATTTTCTATTTTCATGTATTTTAAAGTGTAATTTATTCCTGTCATAACAAAGCTTAATTTATTTCAGTGATTAAGTCATTACTGTAGTCTTCAGTGTCACATAATCCTTCAGAAATCATTTTAATATGCTGATTTACAGCTCAAGAAATATTTCTTATGATTATCAATGTTGAAAACACTTGTGCTGCTTTATTTTTGTTGACCATGGTAATTAAAAAAGGTAACTTTTTAATCTTACAATTCTGACTCACAATTGAGTTTACATCTTGCAATTCTCACTTTTTTTTCTCAGAATTGCATGATACAATCTCGTAATTGTGGCTTTTTTCTCAAAATTGTGAGATATAAAATCGCAATTGCATGTTATAACATCAGAATTGTGATATAAACTCACAATTCTGACTTTATTTTTCAGAAGTACGTGATATAAACTCACAATTGCAAGAAATAGAGTCAGACTTCTGACATTTTTTTCTTGCAATTGCAAGTTTGTAACTCGCAATTCTGACAATTTTCTGACAATTATGAGTTATACAAACCAATTTTGAGGGAAAAATAGACTGATGTTTTTAGAATTGTGAGTTCATATCTCACAATTATGACTTAATAACTTGCAATTTTGAGTAAAAAAAAAAAACTGAATTTAGAGTTTATATCTTTCAAAGTAAAGTGTAAAAAGTGAAATGAATTTAGCACTAAAAGACCGTAAAAATGCTACATTAAAAAGCTGTTGGTTAACCGTAAGTTCCCCTACTATATACGGTAAAAACTGCATTGGACATTGCATGTAATTTTATGGTAGTATACCGTTTTCGGAAGTGAAAAAGAATATAAAATTTACAGTGAATAACCGTAAATTGACATTCCAAAATTCCCTGCCTTACATTTTAATGTTTATTGTAGGGATGCACCGATACCAATCGGTCGATAAAGCTTGCGCGTTTTGTCAGTAAAGCCGGTTCTGTAATCAGCGGTAAATGCCATCAGGTGTGTGATTTCACGTTGAGCCGTATATACTACACACAGCCGTTGTTTACCGACGAGCTGCGCATAGCAATGTTCATTATCAGTGTGAATGTGCGCAGCTCGTCTGTAAACAACGGCTGTGTGTAGTATATACGTGAAATCACGCACCTGATGGCATTTACCGCTGATTACAGAACCGGCTTTACTGACAAAACGCGCAAGTTATCGACCGATAAGGATCGGTGCATCCCTAGTTTATTGCATTATTTCAGTTTCATGTGTGTTACCATAATGGTGTTTAATGTTTGTGTGAATGACACAACGCACCTTCTATATATGTTAGTATTTTAAAGCTGCTTGTGATGGGCTTTGGTTTATCATGTGACTTTCTCATCACCACCTGCTTTTGGTGGCTATCAGTGTATTACAAAGGTACAAAACAGATTTCAGAACATCAATAGATTGGTATATTAACATTATATCAGGTAATAACGTTATGGTATTTTAATGTAAATTTAAGGTAAAACCTAAAACGTTGCTACTGTATTTTTTACAGTAAAATTCTGGCAACTACAGCAGTCTTTTTGTTTACCGTACATTTTACAGAATTTTGTTTTACAGTGTTCAATTCTGACTTTGTAACTCGCAATTGTGAGTTTATATCTCACAGTTCTGAAAAAAAGGTCGCAATTACAAGAAAAAAAGTCAGAATTGTGAGATAAAAAGTCACGATTACCTTTTTTCTATTTTTTATTTAGTGGTGGAAACAGGCTTAAAAAATTAAATGCTTACTTGTTGAAAAAGTATATCATTTTGTTCAATCTGAATTTGGGTGAAAAATTATTTAATCAGTGTCTTGCTTTTAACCTTACTTCCTTTGAATCATTTAACCATTTAATGATCATTTAATGAATCAAATAACTTCAATTTAATCTTTTTTTATTATTATTCATTAGTGTTAGTGACATTACTGACCATCTATAAACTTACAGTACAACAACATCAGTTAGATATCAGCTAACATTCTGAGTAATATGGGATTGCTGTGAGCTTTTGATTGTTGGCTGGTTGATAGGGAGTTGCTAGACATTTGTTCTAGGTGATTTCAAGGGTGTTGGATGGATGCTAACAGAGTATTGTTGGTTACTATGGTGTTACTTAGAATTGTATAATACAAATATATGAGATAAATAATAAACTATGAACTGCGTTTTCCTACAGTAAAAAAGGTGGAAAGCAGATTTGGACACGGAGCTTCCCGGTAACTGCCCTGTTGTATTGTCTTTACCATTCGGGAAACCGCAAACAGCACTCAGTCGATATTACTGCTTTGGTGTGACTGCCCATCTGCTATGGCCCACAAGCCGCTTGCGGTGGTTAATTAGCTTTTTGTCAAGTCCGCTGTTTACAGTTGAAATTGTCACAGACCCCATCCTCACGTGTTGCCACTGGCTGTACATAGATTGATAGAGAAGCATGTGCTGTGCCTGGGAGACACACTTTCTGTGCTTCACAGTTTAAATCTAGAAGGACACTTTCAAAAAACCAACTGCAGTTTAGATTTCAGTTTGCAGTTCAAAGGCATTTCTTTAAAGGTATGGTATTTCAAATCTAAATATATCTGATGGTATAATTGCCTGTGGGTGAAAATATAAAGTAGCCAAGGATCTTCATTCATAGACGGAACAACTCGCTCTGCAGGGACGAATGAGAATCAGTAGAAATGTGTTGTGAAAAGGTGATGAATAAAGTACTTTTAAATTCTTTGTGAGTACTTGAGAATATTACTCACACCAAGGTATTTGTACATTTCAAGTTCAAGTTTCAAGTTCATACAGTGCAAAGAAAAATATGGGTGGGATTAAAAGTAGACCTACTTTTTTACTGTAAGCATTTTGCTCTGTTGTGAAGCTGTACTTGCAGAAAAACAAATCCTGTCCAGAAATACAAACTGCATGCACAAATGAGCTTGACAGTCCATATAAATCTTGCTGGGCTGTCCCCAGTGAGGTGAAGTCTGGGCTGCTGGCCTGTTATCAGCTTGTTTACATTAAACTGCATTATAAGACCCTTGGGATGGATAGTGACAAATACAATGGCGTCATGATCAGACACCACATTTGTCTGCAGATCTTTCTCCTCATTTGGAGACTTTCGGGACTTTTTTCCCCCCATGTTCTCATGAATTCTTAAACATAGGCCTCGACATTTGAAAATATAACATTTTATTGTGGTGATACAAAAGAGCTAGTGTGTTTTCTATTGCTGGCTTTTGTTGTATGATGCAAAACTATTCTAAATGTTACATGTAAATCAAAGCAGATGTGGAGAACAGAAATAAAATAGAATAGAGTACATTTCCCATTTTATTTGATCTAAAACTAGGACTTCCTTTAAACATCCTTTGTTGTTGCATGTTACTTTTAGTTTTTTCTCTTTTTCTAAGAACTTGGTTTACTGATGAATCAACTGTGACAAAACGGACAGCCCAAGTTGTACTACATCTTGCTGACTCAATGCCTGACTAATTGGTCAGAGACCAGAGAACTGTATGAGGTAACAGTGTTTTAGTTAGTGTTGCCTCTGCATTTCATTGCCTGTTGGTTCGTTTTTCAGTTATTTATTACTACTTTATTATTCAAAGAGAAAGCATTGTTTATTATTATCTGTTGTTAGCATCCAATTAGTGTCTAAGCTGATAATTTAATTTTATTCTCAGTGTTCCTTTATAGCTGTGCACTTCTGTGGTCGTGCAATTCTGATACTGCTCTCTAACAGACACAACAAAATCATTTCAGACGACAGAGGAAAAAAATATATGCAAAAAGTTAAACAGTCTTGTAGTCAGAATTGTTAACCACTTGTGGTAAGTGCTAAATTCTACCTGGAACATTGTAAACCAGGCTTTGTTTCCAAGAAAACACATTGAGTTTACTTCATCCTCAGTCATTATTCTTTCCACTATCTGTGGGATGTCGTCTGAGGCTGAGGTCTGGTTGGTACTTTAAATGTGTAACTTCCTTACTTTACTCACCTGGTTGTAATTTGTTTGGCTTGATTGCTGTTGCTTGTCTGTTGGAAAAATCTCATCACTCTTACTGTAAAATCCTCTGTTGTAAGTTTTACATTCCTTTTTAAATCCAACATGGATTGAATTTTAAAGTTTTCTGTTTAAACATGACTTGGGGGACTTGTAGTTTATGTTTCCTCGTACCATAATTAACATTTTGAGTGCATAGATTATGAAAACAGCTTAGGGCGCCTACACTAGAAGCTTTGACAGAGCATCTGATGGATATGAATTTTCAAAATCATTTTAAGTCTGTGAAAAGAATTTGACATTAAGCAGGAAAATGCTTAGATTTACGAAAGCACATTCCCTTTTGAAATGCTCACTGGTTGGTGTATGTCTACGTTAGTGTTGCAGCATCCCAATGGCTGACTTCTTTCAGATGAATCCAGTCAGAGTTATATTAAAGGGGGCATAACAAACACAGTGTCACCCAATCTCATCTTAATCTTGGGAACCTATAGAGTAGTACTGCAACCTTCATATCTCCAAAAAGTTTTTAGTTTTATCATATTTACAAAAGAAGCCTTACGATTCTCTCCGAAAACAGCTGAGCTCCTAGAGGCCCGCCGTGGGCGGAGCTAAAGATTGATGAGCATTCGCACGCCGATTGCCAACAAAACACGGACATTTGATGCTGTTTCAGTTACATCTGCAGTTCTGAATCATGACCAGGGGCCTCATGTATCAACGCTGCGTACGCACAAAAACTTTGCGTACGCCAGATTTCACGCTCACGTTTGGATTTACTAACGATGAAATTAACGTGAGAATGTGCGTTAATCCACGCCAACTCCATGTCTGGCGTACGTGTATTTTTTGTGCGTGTGTTTGTTTTATTTCCCTTGGCGACTCCTAGAGGCAATTATTTTAAATTGCACACTACAAAGTATCGCACCAACACATGTGGGAAAACATTGCTATTAATTTATAATTGATAAAATGGGTTAATTGAGACAATATTTTTCTACCAATTATGTGATTTAGAACATATAAAAGCATTTGCAAATGTATACATCCCTTAGTCTATGGCAATGGCAGTGTTGGCCTTATTGGAGGACATTGTCAATGGCCAAATCCGAAGGGAACGCGTTTTTAGGGATCACAGTGATTTTCTGGCCCACGATGATGACTGGCTTATAAACTGTTTCAGATTTCCAAGAGCTATCCTCTTGGAGCTCTTTGCTGAGTTGGGTCCAAATTTGGAGACAGCGAGGAGCCACGCATTACCCGTTCCCTTACAGGTGCTGATAACGCTTGGTTTCCTGGCAAATGGTTCTTTCCGAAGGGAACTGGCAGACCGCTCGGGGTTAAGCCAGTCGTCTTTGAGCCGTGCAATGCCAGCTGTATGGGACGGGATCATCCGCATGTCTAGCAGGTATATAAGATTTCCATACCATGCAGTTGACCAGCCAAACAAAGCGCAATTTGCAGCGATCACCGGTTATCCTAATGTAAGCGCAAGCGATCGACTGCACGGACATTGCTATAAAGGCGCCATCTGAAGAACAATTTGGATACGTGAATCGGAAACAGCTAAGTTTTACTTTATTTGATTTTATTGAGCGTAATTATTTAACTGCATATCAGGAGACCGCGGTTATCCATTAAAGACGTGGCTGTTAACCCCCCTCAACAACCCACAAACTGACCAAGAGCGCAGATACAATGATGCCCATTCTCGCACTTGTAGAGCGGGCGATTGGGCAGCTGAAATGCCGGTGGCACCAGAGCCGTGCACAGACCTTTTGAGGGGCATGTGCTGAAACTGAAAAAAGGGCACCCCCCCCCCCACCCAACCCCTCCACCACCAAAAAAATAACACACAATAATATTCTTATTTTATATTTAATTAGTATTAATAACTTTTATACAGATAATATACATATAGAGGGTATGTAAATATCTTATGTATATATATATATATATATATATATATATATATATATCTTATGTAAACTAATTCAAACAACACTGCGATCCACTGGGATGTCCCTCTCAATGGCTATATAGGCTATATAATATGATGAAATGTTAATAAATTACATCATGTAATTTACAAGCATCAGCAAATTCAGCAGATAACCATAAAATCAAAATAGAAATTTCTTATAAAATATTTTACCTAGCTGACAAGGATCACTCGGTTGCTTTGTGTCAAACTAAATCACATTATGTCAACATCACACCGTGTGGTGAGGCATTATATGAACCTTTATAGACATAGGCCTACTATTGTTTATTTCATAAAGACAACGTTGCACTTATTCAAACAAGATATTTTACCGTGACAAGACAACGTTCATCTGCTTGCGCTCTATGACTCTGACTGATGCGCTGAAACGTAGGCTAAGTCGCCGCTGTTCTCCACCTGCACCTTTGCATCGGACCATTTCTTTTTTAATTCGTTCACAGTGCGATGTTCAAACCCCACTGCGTTAACCGCGTCAGCTAAACTCTCCCACTCTATTTTTTTTTTTTTTTTTTACAAACTTGCAAATAACAGTTTTTCTCCGGTCTACCGGTGAGGAGCACCTTCAAATCACATTCTGTTAAGTTTCTCTTGCTTGCTTTTTCGTTTGGTTTTGCCAAAGTGGAGTCATTACCATATTAATACGGGGGAGGAGGCAGGGAGGGGTTTTGCGCTCGTGCATGTGCGCTCAAATTCACGTTAATTCAGATGTACAAAGAGATATGCATGGAATTCCGCGTACGCAGTG
The DNA here is from genome assembly GCF_049309525.1 of Garra rufa. Classification (NCBI taxonomy): domain Eukaryota; kingdom Metazoa; phylum Chordata; class Actinopteri; order Cypriniformes; family Cyprinidae; genus Garra; species Garra rufa. The sequence continues at coordinate 27,633,473 of NC_133363.1, forward strand.
TTTCATACATCTGATTTTTTTACTGCGTACGCACATTTACAGCTTTGTCCGTACGCTATGTTTTAGTATGAATTCAACGCAAGTCTTTGTACATGAGGCCCCTGGATCTTTTATAACTGGAAACCGCTCCGTCTTTCAGTATCAAAGATGTGCAAATCCAACGTTGAACTGGGCCTTGTTTATAAAATGTTCGTCAACAAACACACTTGCAAAACTCTGTTTCTGCCCCGGAAAAACAAACTGCATCCGCTGTTCACATAACGCTGGGTTCTTCAGGAAGCTGAGCAAGGTTATCTTTGCCTTACAACCAATACCACACTTCTTTAGAGACATTCTTCCTGAGTGAGTCCCGTGCAGCAGTGCAGCCGAATAAAGCACGTTGATGGGCGTGCACTTGCTCTCGCTCTGGTCGATGTGTGCACGGGCACGCTCTTCTGGGAGAAATGCCGATACAGATCTGGCCATTAAAAATGCGTCTTTTTTCACGCGGCAGCCTGCAATTCAGCACGCGTCGCCACGCGGCGGCCTGCAGGGGCTTTTTTAGGTTTTTTTAAAACGTTGTTGCGCTTCATATAATATCCACCAGGTGGCGCAAGGAACAACATTCTGTGGCCAAGCCCTGCACAAAGAGGGCTATTTGGACAGTATTTATGTCTGTTGTTTCAATATCTGGCGCCATAATCGGTAATTCATTCTGTATGTAACGGCAAAGTATTTATAATTTCGTTTCCTTTTTATTAAGTTAATTTAGAAAAAAAAATTGGAGCATTTTTGTTCGTTAAACGTAAGCTTTTTGTTTCTTAAAGACCAAGCGGCAGACAGTGAGTTGACCTACTCTTTCAATTTGCCTTCTCAAATCACGAATTGGCTAAACTAAAATCCATAGATGTAAAATAAAAGAAATAAATAATAATAGATATAAATATGCGCTATTAGGTGCATATCCAATCGTTTGTGCGGAGAGAGCAAAACACATTTTTAGGACATGAAGGCTCAAGCTCGATCAGTTACATTTTTTTTTCAGTGGAAAATATTTAACCGTTATTTTTTTGTCAGACATGATAAATAAATATGTAGAAAGACTTAAATTACTACTTAACGAAAAAAACAAATAGAAAACAAAAACTGTTTTTATTATGTAGCTAGTCCATAGAGATGCATTTCTCTCTAAAGGCGCGCGTCCAACGAGGATATGAGGACTGTTAACTGCATCATCACTGACTCAGAAAACAGTAGTTTCTAAATAAATAATTAAAATATCTCCTTACTATTAGACAGTCATGGTATTTACTTTTGCCAGTGTTTTGTGGTAAGCTTTAAACAAGGAACCCTTCCAAGCTGTGCTGAACGTGCGCTCAATGCTGCTAACAGGACCGTCATGGTAGCCTGGTCTCGTGGTTCCTCCAGCGCTGCAATTTTTTTTTAAATCACCACTGAATGTCTAAAATATAATTTTAGCCCGCATTTGATCTTTGACGGACTAAAATGCAGGGCTGTAATACGTCTTAAAAGTGGAACATGGAAATATAATGGATGTACTGCGAAAAAAGTTTTATACTCGACATTGTTTCCAAATGGTTAAATGTGAGATTCTGGAAATGAGAATTAAATTTAGCGTGTCGGGTCGGGAAGAAAATTATTCTAAGTGGGTATATATAGGCTATATATTCTAAGGGTATATATATAGTTAGTATCATAGGCGGAGCGTGTGTAAGGCTGGGGAAGGCTTGACCTGGGGCCAAAAAATGCCACTAAATTGGACATATTCCCCTGCCCAAACAAAATCAATATATTACGTCTGTTGACAATAAAATGAAAATGAATAGAAAATGTAAATTGCGGCATTACATTAAGATCAGATAATCTGCACCGTAATTCTTTTTAGGCGTTTTTACAGTGTTATAACGAACCACACACGATTCTGTTGGGTTAGGAATGCAATGTCTATCAGAAGCGTTCAAATGAGTCTTGTCAGTTTTGTTGAGTGCGCGCAACTCTTGATTTTTAAAAAAATCATAAACAACAAAGCTCAGACGCACCTAAAATGTAGCTATAAGTAAGAGATTCGTTACACAGGGAATACAACGAAATCATGGTTTACATTTAAGATACAAGTTCATTTAAGATATAAGATAACATGTATATTGAAAAGTTCTTTAAAAGCATCTGGATGCAAAAATAGTATTTTTTAAAGGTGTTTTTAAAGCATTTGCTTTATGGATTAAAATACTAATAGGCTAATAAATAATTTGCATATCGGACAAAATTGCGTTGCAGCAAATCCTCTAAATTTTAAGATATATAGAACAGAGAAACATAAAATCTGAAAATATAAGCAGCTACAATTATTAAAGTTTTACATATACTCTATGCCAGTATAATTTGTAATTATAATTATTTTATAGTATATTCTATAACATTATAATTTTAATAGAATTATAAAATAAATATAATCAGCCCTGTTTTAGGCTTTTCCTTACTTTTATATTTTAGACATTCATCAATAATGGAGATAAATAGAAAAATTTCTCGCCATTTCTAAATTGGACGTGCCTTTATATAGAAATATCTTTAAATCTTTAGGCCTACAGATTACATAATGAACGTTTCTATTTTCGATTTGAATTATTTCGTTTTAAAGTGGTAATTTAAAGCTTTTGTTCATTGTGAAGCGATGTTCAAGAACAGACGGCAGAAAGCGCATCTTCTGTTTTCCTTTATTTTATAAACGCATGAGTTGTTTATAGGCTATTGTGAGTGCACTAAAATAAAAATGGACCCGTTACAGGTCAGAATGATGTATTACTCCTATACCTTTATAAGCAAAAATGAAGAAATTATTTATTTATTTTCACACAAAAAAAGTGATTGCACTGGTGCCTCCATTTTTTTCACAACCTTTCAAACATCTAACCTCACAATTGTTAATGAGGGTCGTTCGTGTCACTTTTAAACTTGCCATTTCACCTTTCACCTTCCCCCCAACCTATGAATAAAGGTGAGAAGAGCTGGCTTGGCTCCGGGGGGGGGTGAAGTGCTAGGGGTGTCTCATTTCTCGTTAGGTTGGAAGGGTAGGGGGAAGGGGAAGGGCCAGATAGGCCTCCAAACAAAGAATTTTCGGGACCTCATTTCAAACGAAGGGCTAAGAGAAATTTCCATTTTCCAACATGCCTGCTCACTCGAGCAAGCAGACTTATAAATATAGGTAATTTTTGCCATTAATAAGGATATTTATGACAATTTTTCATTATATGTATATTACCTTTAATCTTGTGTTTGTGTTTATGGTGTTGTTCTGTAAATAAACGTTTGCAAAAAATCGCTAAAGTTTGCTAGCAGATAGCACTGTTTGCACTGATTGATATTACAAAATATATTTTTATGTCATATACACTTGACTGCAAGTTAGAAACATGGAAGGCCATGTGGCGAGGGAATTTCCCACACCCCAGTCATTTAAATCAGTACATAATAATGAAAAAAAAAAAAATACCTTACAATTAAAAAGAAGCAGATTTTTACCATCTGAAATTTCTTAAACCAGTGAACCCCTGTAAACATTTCAGTCCAAGGATCCAGTAAACCAATGCGCTCAAATTGAAAGTTCAAAAGGAAATTCAATGGAGTAGAATTTAACACTTTCTCAGAGTTAGATTTTAACACTTTCTGGAGTTAAAATATTAATCATTTGGAGAGTAATTTTAACTCTAAAATTTAGTTAATTATAATTTAAACTCTTTAACCAGTGTTAAAAACACTTCTTAGGGTAAACACAATATGTTTTATGTGGAAATGACTACACTGAAAGCCATACTCTCAACTAGCTGCTTTTATTTCAGGAAATACATAGATTGGATTTTGAAATTCCATGCATGTAAACACTTTGAAATTAACTGCTGTCATAAAATACTGTAAAATCTAACAGCAAAACATTTACATTTAATACATGTCTGCAGTGCCAACAAGAAATGTTTAGTAAAATTGTATACAGCATAGTCAAAAACACATCATTGCATTATATAAAATCAAACCTGAATAATTATAAAATAGTGCAGTAGTATTGTGTAACCAGAGGTAGATATACATCAGATGAAGTAACAAGAAACAACTCCACAGTGATACCAGGATACATTCCATGAATTAGTTTGAGGCGCCTGAATAAAAACAAAACTGAAAGCTGAAGGATGGAGCACAGAGGACAGAACTTAACATTTTGCTTAAATAAGAATACTGCTTGTTCAACTGCCTTGCTCTCAGTTCTTTGACTTCAGTTCTACCTATATCATTATTATATACATTTGTCTTTAAAAAAAAATATGTACAGGCTGGACAGAGCATCATGATACTTTACTTTACTTGAACAGCTCTTCAACAATACCCAAGGTTTCACATGACTGACAAGGCGAAACTTCTCAGTCCAAGACGATGTAAAAGGTGGAAACCTGTGCTTTTGATGTCCCTGAGGAAAGATGATATGGCTGAGGGTTTTCTTTAGTGGCCAGATGATGGTCATCAATACTTTGGCATGACCGAAACACAAGATAAACATCCCTTTATAAACAATAGGCATTAAAGGAAGAGTCCACTTCCAGAACAAAAAAATACAGATAATTTACTCACCCGCTTGTCATCCAAGAGGTTCATGTCTTTCTTTTCTTTCTTCAGTCACAAAGAAATTGTTTTTTTTTTTTAAGAAAAGATAATCGTTCAGACAAATGTAAAAATATATATTTTTTTCAATAACATTTTGAAGTATTATTTAATACTTACCAGTCCTTTGACATCCAAAAAGCAAGAAAACATGTAGTACATCAGCTGAGCCCTGGTCATCTTTTTTCAGTGTTGTTTTATCTCAAAAACTTCTGCTGGACTACACAATAACATCAACAACATGTTATTTACAAAATAAATCATAAAATTACAGTCACTTACTCTTTATTAACTGATTACTAAACACATAACTCACCTGAATTGAGAAAATCTGAGAAACAAATTTCGTCCAGTTTTACTACTACTTCCCTCCATCCAGCACTTCTGTCAACATCCTGACAATGAAGAGAAAACATGTAATTTAAAACAACCTGTTAGTGTGATTGAAAATGCAAAATGTTTAATATGAAAGCCACGAACTCTCATAGGTCACGAGTCACTACTAAAACATTTGTAACGTTAGCCGTTACGACTCAAAACATTGCAGGCATTACTTTACACGTTCATGGCTAAACTATGATCGTTTTTAGCCAGGGTAAAGTTAGACTTAGACACTTCAGTTTACTGACATTGCTAGATATTACCTCGTCTCGTCGGCATGACATTATGGAAGCTTAACAGAATGTTTCTTGAGCGAGTCGCAACTTAAATTTGACAGCAAAACACTCGTTTACAAAAAAATAAGGTGAACAGAAAGACGTAAGCTAATATTAGCTTGTTCACATCGAAAAAAAGTCCGCTCAAAACAGCCATGTTTTGCATCGGAGATTCATTCAACACAAAGTTCGCCGCGGTTATTGGCGTCAGTACACTAACGTAACAGCTATAATCAGCTGTCTGTCAGAAGATAAAGAACATTTTGGAGTTAGTTTTTTACCTACCTCATGACGAAGTAGACAACTTCATCAGTCGATCGTGTGGCAGAACCAGGCTCGTGTCATGGCGCGCTCCTGATGTAACGTTATTGTTAAAACGTGCCCCTGAACACCAATGAATGAACTCCGAAATACAACACAGCCAGGGAGTATCCCGTAACACAAACTGTTGTGAAAGTTAAAGAATAAACTCCAAAAATTTAACTCTTTCACACTTTTTTGCCTAACTCCTGATTTTCGAACTCCAGCAATTTGCTGTACACAAATGAAGCATTTACCCACTTCTCAAGGCACCACTACACCACAGATTTGCAATTTGCCGTGCATGTGATAACGCATTGTTTGTTTTGCTTACGGCCATATGTGTACATGTGAATGAACGGTGCGTACACCGTACATTTGTACTTTTTGCAACGCTACAACATTTTTTTCAACATCTTGAAATGTGTGATAAACATCGGCGCATGTCCTCTGATGTAACATTAAGAACTAGCGACAACGTATGATGACGTATAACAGTGTTGTAGTGGTTTCCCATTCCTTAGCTAAGCTAAGCTACAGCAGCAACACGGCAAAAGTAGTTTACTACATCTAAGCTATTTTTCAAAATGTAATTTTTCTACATGGTATGAACCATCATCTTACCAAATCAATGCTTTCTCAGTGGTCAATAAAATTGTCAGTCATACAGGCATAAAAGTTCAGTTTAACGTTACTTGTTTATTCAACAACGCTTCCAAACCAATTTGGCAACAAAAATCAGCATCATTTACAGGGCTGGATTTATCTCATATTGTGACATAGGCAAACAAAATTTTGGAGGGTTGAATTCTTTCTTTTAAAAAATGTTTTGAAAAAAAAAAGGCACTTGTTTCTGAATATTAAACGAATAAAACAGGGGAAACACAACAATACTGAATAACTGAATAAACTAGCCATACAAAGATTGATTTCAAAGATTTCATGAGAGCCTGATTTTTTTAATTCTCAAAATTTATAGAACAGAACATGGAAGTTTGAAGTATCAAGAATATTATATCCGCTCCTCGAGTACAATACCTTTTTGGACGCCTTGAGAGAGAAATTTATCTTTACGGATTACATAAACGAGTTTTTGTTTTCAATTTGTTTTATTTCGTTAAGTAATAATTTAAAGCTTCCTATAGATATGATTATCATCTCTGTAGAAATTAATACAATATTAAATAATTATATAGGCGATGCTGTATATGCTAATGATGTCTGTGCGCAATGTAGACAGCATTCACAAGTTTATCATGAATAAACATTACATAAAGTACTTAAAATTTAATAGCCTCACAAGAAACATTTTATGCATCCCAGAGTCTTGTCCATTAACTGACCTTCTTTTTTTCCATAATATTTGTA
>NC_133363.1:27640946-27668040 GCF_049309525.1 Garra rufa
ATTTCGATTCTGAATGTTAAAAGAGATCGAAATGATAGGAAAATTAACGAATATAAACGAATAATGTCCGAAGAAGATGTCCTCTCCAGGTCACCGTACAAACGAGTCATTCGGGCTTAGAGCGATGTTTGCTGCCGCTTCAGTTCAGTGCTTTACATGACTGCCCCCTACTGATCATGTCTTTCCTATGTCATTGTATTTTCCGTGTTCCCTTGGAATACACCGGCGTCACGCGAGACCACTTTACTTCCCGCGCGCATTTTAAATGGCCAGATCTGTACATGGAGTTCCACCCTACAGGACGTCATGAAGAGCCATGATCGGAAAAAAAATTCCGAAACTTGTAAGAAACCCGGGAGTGTGTATTCGGCACAGAAATACTCCAAAATACAAACTGTTTTTTTTTTTTTTACTTTGGCCATGTTTAGCATTTGAATCCAACTCTTTAACAATGTAAATAACTTAACATGCATAAAACAGCATTGGACCCCTCCTGGCACTTATAACTCTTATAATACATAATTATCCTGGCATTTCCAAGCTTTAGAATGGCATAGGTGGGTGTTTCTCTTCATCAGTCCAAAACAAGTCCAATAAAGTGCACCCATCCATAATAAAAATTGCCTCACATGGCTCCGGGAGGTGAATAAAGACCTCCTGTAGATGAAGAGAAACACCCGCCAAGAAAAAATTGAACATAACTCAGATTGGATTGATCTGAAAGAAGGTAGTCATACACCTAGGATGCCTGAAGGATGAGTTAATCATAGGCTAATTTTCATTTTTGGGTGAACTAACCCTTTAAGCACTCATTGTCATAGCTGTAAACACAACTGCTTTCTTTGTACATTAGGGGGTTTGGCATCACGGCATCTTTGTTTCCAAGCAGAACATTAAAGAATGTGACACATACATCTCCTGGAAACCCTTTATATTTCAACCAATCTGGTGTGGACTTTGAAACTCCTAAAGTGTTTTCAATTTTGTCCGACATATGCATCAGACATTTAGCCAACAGTCAATGAGTGTGAAGTCTGAGCTGAAAAGTTGAAACTGACTAAAAATGTATTTTTACAGCCCTCAGATAAAAGGTAGCTAGTAGCTGCCCTCTCTTGATATTTGGATTTATTTTTTTATTCTATTCTGTATTTATTTATTTTTTTAATATTAACTCTTGTATTTGAAACAGTTTTAAAAACAATGAATACAAAATAGGGTCTTAGTGGAATATTTGGGTCTTCTGAAGCTCTTGTCATGTCATACGCTATCAGCAGCATGACCATCACTATCATTATTTTACACGCAAGACTGATTACAAGCTATATTAAAAATGCTTAGATCAGGCATTACCTGCTAATCTGAAGTTGATACATATTCTTCACATTTGCCTTTTGTTCTTTTAGAATTTTAGTATGACATTTTCTTATAACTCATTTATGATACTATGATTATAGGACATTTTTTATACTTGTGTGCCGCAGCAGTACTATAAAGTAGAATAATCCTCACAAGATAGTTTTTTAAATGAAATGTCACACATCAGGGTTTTTACATTAGGAACAGGAAAGTGGAGAAAACCAGCGTGAGTTTTAAGTATTTCAGCTCTCTATTCCACTTTCTTTCTTTCTTCATATTTCAGTTTCTACCTTCTTATTTTTAGGCTTAAAATTAAGGATAAAATTTGACTGCATTATAGCATGCTTTTAAAGTGGAGTTGAAAGTCAGTGGCTCATGCACTAAGGTGGTTAGTGTTCGCTCAGGGAGTTCAGAAACAATAAAAGCTCTTCAAAACACACACACTGCCACAGAAACTAAAGAGGTTTGTGGTTTTCCGTTTCTTGATATTAGACCAGTTTTACCACAGACTGTGTCTGACTTTGGACTTATGGAAAAGTATAAACTCAGGGCACCTCCTGGGGAACTTTGAGACTTTTAATCTGTGGTGGAACTGATCGCAGTTGACCAAATAATCTGCCAATTCCCTTCACCGGACTGCAACGGCAACAGAGGCTAAGTCCCTGGCCCTCTCATCCCAGAGAGCTTGCTCAGCACTATAAAGAAGCATTAAATCCCAGGAAGAGAAAATGAGAGGTTTCAAAGTAAGAAGATGATGAGTGGACATATATAGGTTGGGGTAAGGTTTTCATACTATCTGGACGTATTATAGCTGTCACAACTTTCTCTGGGAGATTATTTGGCAGTTTTAGGTTACATATTTGACATTTGAGCTCTTCCGCCTACGCTGGATGATCGTGACGATGACATGAAGTACATGGGAGGTTGTTTGGGGGAAATGTACATACCATCTATAGCTGATGACAGCTAAAATGCTTGTTACACACCAGTCGGTTGTCAGGTCACAGAGAAAATTGGATATTCGATATGCCTACATGAGTAATAGGGATGAGTAGAATAGCTGCTCACGTCACAGTACAGATACTTGTGTTTTAATAAGTTGTTTTCTAATTCGTTTAGAGTAAAATATAAATAATATCATAAGTGGAGAAATGAAAAAGAAGTGAACAGTGTGTACAAATGCAGTAGTTGTGGAGATACAGTACTTCTCCTTCCTCCTCCTCCTCCTCCTCCTCTCTCCGCTAATTTTATCATGTACAAATGTTGAAAATGCAAACAGGCAGTGCATGTTCACAGCCCACATTTATACAGGGAGTCGTTCTTGCCAGAAGCAATGACAATGGGGGAAATAGAGGTTCATCTATAGTTATTTCACTCTACCAAATAACGACAAATGTAAATGTCATATTTATTTTAAAAGGTTTATGTGGGTTTTATTTTTGTTTCAATGTTCTATACAATGAATAATGTAAGTATACATATATATATACTCTTGAAAATGTATGTACACACACATACACATACAGAGATATAATAATAATATGTGACATTGTGAGACATGCGCTTACACCTATATTTAGCTTAGCTTTTTTTGTCTCCTCCGTCTGCTTCATTAATTGGTGCTTGAGTTGTGCAATGTGCTAATATATAAAATTGACTGAACAAAAAAATCTGTACTCAGCTGCCTACCATACACTGTCAAAAATGATTATATCATTAAGAGACTGTAAAAATGCTAATATCAAAAGCTGTTAATTTTTTAGCAGTACACTCCCGTAAGGTGAAAAACTGTTATAGGTCTGGGTCATTCTGTGGAAATGTCAATGTTTATTTTTTAATTAATTCTATGAAATTCCAAGCATCACAAAACTGCTCATCCCCACAGCCATGTACAGAGGGAAAATGTTTTATTTTGAGATCCAAACTAGGTTATTCTACCGTTTAAAATACAATAATGTATTCATAACTATCAAAAATATAATATAAATACCATAAAAAAATGCTGAATAAATCATTTAAAATATACAGGTGCTGGTCATATAATTAGAATATCTTCAAAAAGTTGATTTATTTCACTAATTCCGTTCAAGATGTGAAACTTGTATAATGTATACATTCATTCCACACAGACTGATGTATTTCAAGTGTTTATTTCTTTTAATTTTGATGATTATAACTGACAACTAATGAAAACCCCAATTCAGTATCTCAGAAAATTAGAATATTGTGAAAAGTTTCAGTATTGAAGACACCTGGTGCCACACTCTAATCAGCTAATTTACTCAAAACACCTGCAAAGGCCTTTAAATGGTCTCTCAGTCTAGTTCTGTAGGTTACACATACATGGGGAAGACTGCTGATTTGACAGTTGTCCAAAAGACGACCATTGACACCTTGCACAAGGAGGGCAAGACACAAAAGGTCATTGCAAAAGAGGCTGGCTGTTCACAGAGCTCTGTGTCCAAGCACATTAATAGAGAGGGGAAGGAAAGGAAAAGATGTTGTGGAAAAAAGTATACAAGCAATAGGGGTAACTGCACCCTGGAGAGAATTGTGAAACAAAACCCATTCAAAAATGTGGGGGAGATTCACCAAGAGCAGCTGGAGTCAGTGCTTCAAGAACCACTACGCTACAGACATATGCAAGACATGGGTTTCAGCTATCACATTCCTTGTGTCAAGCCACTCTTGAACAACAGACAGCGTCAGAAGCGTCTCGCCTGGGCTAAAGACAAAAAGGACTGGACTGCTGCTGAGTAGTCCAAAGTTATGTTTTCTGATGAAAGTAAATTTTGCATTTCCTTTGGAAATCAGGGTCCCAGAGTCTGGAGGAAGAGAGGAGAAGCACAGAATCCATGTTGCTTGAGGTCCAGTGTAAAGTTTCCACAGTGTAGTGGAACGAGCATTCCAGGGCCCCAGTTTATGGCAAGGGCCTCTCCCTGACCACAATAGTGGACAAAGGTTTGCTACATTTTGATTGGATCTTGGTGGACTAACATAAGCAAACTGTCCAACACCATCAGATAAGGATGCCAGGACAACTGCCAGACACCTCTTAGAGGGCAAGAAGAGACCTTTGGTACAAAAACTCGGGAAGGACGGAACTTCCTATTGGCCAAGAAACAGTTTCTGCCCTTCGCCCACCTTAAGACTGTTCACTAAGGTTTGGTCCTGTAATGGCCATAAAAATTCCTTAGGATCTCCAGACGCAGCAGCAGTGGGTGAAACAAAGAGAGATCACAAAGATTCATCCAAATCCATTCAGAACTATGTTTTCAAACCTTGAACTGATGCGAACCATAACACACACATCATATACTTATTCATAGAAATAAGTATTCTCACCAACAGCAACGTGTATTGCAACATCTTACACAACCTCAGCTGTTAAGGGACAAATGAATGCATGCATGACAGTTCAATCTTTTCCCATCATGTTTGGACTTAATGTGTTCATAACATTGCCAAATGTTTTCTGATTGTGTTTTGGAAAGTGAGAAATGCACCAGTAAAACATTATTGACACTTTTCTAACTCTGTGTTTGGACTATGCAAATGACTTCCACAAGAGGAAAGAAGGGTGGGCTACCCCATGTCCCCCCGCTCTGATGGAACCAGCCAATCACAGCATGGAAATGGAGAAGCACCAAATTGCAATCTCCTCCTCATCGGAAAGGTATAAAGGTACCTCTCCAAAAGACACTCCTTGTACTGAGTCTGACCAAGGGTGAGACAATAACAGCTACACCTCCGTTCTGAGTCTCCGGCACGTCCAGGGGACGTTAACAGATCAAACTTCGTTCTGAGTCTGCAGCCTGTGAAGGAAGAGACACTAACAGAGCACCAAAGTTCTGAGTCTGCGGCCCGTTACTGGGAAGGCAGCTACAGATACCTCCATTCTGAGTCTCTAGCTCTACAAGAGAGAGACACTAACAGACACAACCATTCTGAGCCTACTGTCCAGAGAGACAGAAACAGACGCTCCACGCTTCGAGTCTCCAGCTTTGAGGCAGCAGCAGATACGACCACGTTCTGTCTGTGAAGAAAGAGATATTTTCCACGTTCAGAGTCTTCATCCAGCGAGGCAACAACAGATGCAGCACGTCCTAAGTCTCCATCCGAGAGAGACAAAGCGGATTGAACAAGTTCTGAGTCTCTAGCCAAGAGAGGCAGAAGACCAACAGACATTTGCAACAAGGTTAAGCTCCATCGAGCAAACCTTCACTTCAGGTACCTTTGCTTGCGTGTTCCAAGCTAAGGGCCTTCAGCACCTACACCAGGGCCACATCTGCGTGCTCCAGATCTTAGGACCCTTAGGTGCTCCAGGAGATCAGCATCCTACAGCGCTTCATGCTCAAGGCTGTCGAAACGGATTCCTGCTCCTTTTCCCACTGACTGCTCCCAGCACAACCAGTGGAAGAATTCACCGCCACCGGACTGCTCAATCAACCACAGAGAACGTAAATATCACTTCCAATCCTCTTCCAGAGACCTTGGCATTGTTGTGTACTATCAGTATATGATCTTTCTAATTTACATTAGATATTATATAGCTGATTGCAGTTGATAACAAATAATAGCTCATTTATTTGTTTGATGCATAATAAGGTTCTTTACCTTATTTGTTTCAGAGTAGCAACAGTTTATCTTTCCATAAGATAACAATAGCTATGACATAGTAACACCCAACTGAATCACATTTTATGCATCTTATGCACTTTATTCCTTTTGCATTTATTGTAGTCATTTAATAGTTGATTACTCTTGTCTATCATTCGTTAATAAATTAATTTTATTACACTTGTGTCTTCCTTGTGTTGATAATACAGTGAGAGGTTCTACAAGCTAGATATCCCACCAATCTTTCTTATGTGATGTACTCATAACCGCACATTAAGTGACATGTGATCCAAGAATCATAACGTCATCGGTGATACGAGTACCCATCACTACACTATTTCGCCTTCCTAGTGGGCGAAAGCAGAACTCACTACATAATTGGCATCCCTAGGTGGGCCAAGTTAAAATGAGATGAGTCTCCTGTAAAATTCACTACATTAATTGGCGTCCCTGGGTGGGCTAGCTTAGAATGAAATGAGCCTCCTGTTTTATCAACTCAAGTCAATACACTAAAGATAGCAATAGAAGTAACTTTAGCAGGCAACTAAGTCTTTCACTGAGTCAAAAACCAATTGCATAGCAAGAGTGTTTTCCTCTAAGCCTGATTGATAGTTTCCCTGCTCAACTTTGGTACTATTTATGAATAGGATTGGTTGCAAAGTGTATAGAATTGTGATTTTTATTGCTGCACAGAACTTGCAGATATTTTTCCCAAAATTGTTGTTAGCCAAGTTGTAATTGTTAATTATAACTAATTGCTACTAGAAATATAGCATAGGGTTCCCACCTTGTAAGTCTATCATATTTCTATAGAATTTTTATGTGAATGTGTCAGGTAAGGGAAACACCCTCTGGCAAAATTATAGACGTGTGCTAGAATTTGCACCCCTTGTCTGTGTGTGACATTCATTGTCCTATTAGCTCGGATCTGCTCACACTTGTGGTGAACTTTAAGAGCTAAACTAATACAAGTAGTGTATTTATTTATTTATTATATACATACAGACAAGTATTTATATACTAAATAAATATGGCTGACTTGAACACTGAAGCAGTGAACCAGGCCTTAAAGGGCGCTTCACTTATAAAGCTTCTGTCCAGCCTAGCTCTAAACTGGCCTATCCAACCAAACCAGGCCATAGACAAATTATCCCTTGCCCATGACCAAGATAAAGATAGGGATTTAAAGTTTCAGGAACTCAAAAACGAGTTGGCTGAGTTGCGTAAGGACAATTTGAAGTTAAGAGCTAAAGTATGCAGATTGTCTTCAGATACTAAATACTTGAAGTCCTTTACTGACAGTCAGGAAGCAGAGCTGAAAGAGCTGAAAACTGACGTGGCCACTCTGCAAACAGAGTTGACCCATTCCCATAAAGACATGTCAATACAGACAGAGAGATTAAGTGCAGTAAGTACTAATCTAAATGAGACCAAAGCTGAGTTAAGGTCAGCATTGCTTGAAATTTCTGAGCTGAAAAGGCAACAAGAAATTAGATGCAAGACTTGTGATCTGCTCAGGCAACAACCTTCTAACTCAAACGTTACCCAAATCCAGCATAGGGAACACTTGAGTAGAGTACGAGCTTTAGCGAGAACATCTGTGATGGCTAATAAAGATGGCATTACAGAACAGAGATGTGAAGTAATAGGAACAAGCATGAGTGAATTGGAGATAGACAGGCACCTCCCCCACAAACAACCTGAACCACAGAGGGTGCATACCCACTCCACCAGTTCAGCTGTGAGGGGACCCCTGGTGAATAATCTTTCACAGGGACAGTCTTACCAGGAAAATGGTAATTTTACAGCCTCTAACAGCCTCACCATGAGTGCTGATTTCACTCACTCCTATAATGCAGCTTCTAACTCCACCCTAGGTGGAAAAGCTAGCTATTCCTTACCTGAGTCTCCTAGCACACAGCCATCTAAAGACAGCTGCCTGCATATTCTTAGAGAATTAGCATGTGACATAGATGTATTTAACCCTGAGACTTCTGATAACAACATAGAGTTGTATTTGAAGGATGTTAATGCAGCTTTGACTTACTTCCCTGAGGCAAGTATGGCTGACAAAGTCTTTCTTCTGAGAAAGACCACCACACGAACCGTCCATGGTTTCATAGATAGACAGAGCCCAGCTATCGCTAACAATTATGACGAATTGTGTAAAGCCCTTCTGTCAGAGTATACTCTGTATCAGAACCCATCTGCCTCTCGTTTCTCAGCTTTCCGAATCAAGCAAGGCCGTCATGAATCTCCCAGAGAGTACTATGAGCGCTTGAGGAAAATGTATTTTGCTGGTAGAGATGACCCCAGGGCAGAGGAGGATGTCATGTTTAAGAGTTTGTTTGTGAGTAATCTATACCCAACTGTTAGAAAACCACTCATACTTCTGGTAGATGTTGACCGTATGTCTGCAGGAGAACTGAGACAGCTTGCAGTGCGAGCATGGGACAGTGAGAGGGTAGGCACAAACAGGAAAGACAGAGAGCCAGATACATCTGTGCTCGAACCAGGAAATGACTGTAAGGCTCCCCTGCAAATGGAAGTGTCAGAACTTCCCAGGAACAGGTTTGTCCATTCCAGCAATCTCCAGCAGAACAGCTAGAGCCCTAGGTTCTCAGGTTACAGGGGACATAACAGTCACAGACATTCCCCGAGGAAGGAGAACAGACAGTGGGAGGACAGAGAGCAAGGACAGAAGAAGGGTAGAGATGGCTATGAGAATGGCCACAAACATTGTAGTAATTACAGAAGTATGAAATCTAGAGGACCTGAGAGTAAGGATGCTGAGAACATAGCAGAGATCCAGCACCTACTTCATAAAGCCCTCAAAGACCTCAAGTCAGAGGAGAATACCTCCACTGACAGACACCTGGTCTTCTCAGCATAACCAGGTTGGGGCCCCTCCCCCTCCACCTAACATCAGAGTGTTGACAAGAGACATGGGGAAAGGGGGGGGTACCCCATAGTTGAACAAGGTCTATCCGTGTCAGCAGACACCCAGTCCTTGTATCACACAAGACATCACCTTCAACCAAAGTAGGGTTCTTTACTTTCCACTTCAGTTTGTTTCTGGTTTAGACTTTTCAGTAAGTGTTATAACCTACAAGGTTATAATTTTATATGCCCATGACAATCCCTTTGGATGTCAGGTAAAGGGGGGTCAAGCCCCTATGAGACTACTGATCAACTAGTTTACTTGCCACATGTAAAGTAAAACATTGCAGATCACAGTCAGTGTTGTTCTAATTTGTTGTTGTCAGTTCTAACCAATCTCCCTTATAAGGCATCCTTCCAAAGAGAGGTATAGTTTGATTGGACCTGTGAGGCAGCCCTCTAGAAGCAGCTGCAGATTTTAGACAGGACACTCAAATTTACAACCTCTACTGCTGGTCAATATACAGCCCCTTGAGTTGCACCATTCACCGGGTAGCCAGGATAATGAATGTCATACAACATGACCACTCTCATTAATTGGTCTGTATATTAATGCAATATATACTTATGATTTGAGTGAGCTTTGCTCCCGATAATTAGACAATATAAACAATCTTGTCATATGTGGTACCAAGCGAACAAGTTGAGGATTCTCTATTCAGGCATTGCAAGGAACTATGTAAACATTGCAGGTGCACATAGCTTACAGCTTCAAGAGTGCCATACCAAATTATGTCAATCCAGACACTTAAGGAATTGGTTTCCTGCTAAATCTGCTCAAACAGTTTTGATGTTTACTCTTACTCGCTCCACGCTTCGAGTCTCCAGCTTTGAGGCAGCAGCAGATACGACCACGTTCTGTCTGTGAAGAAAGAGATATTTTCCGCGTTCAGAGTCTTCATCCAGCGAGGCAACAACAGATGCAGCACGTCCTAAGTCTCCATCCGAGAGAGACAAAGCGGATTGAACAAGTTCTGAGTCTCTAGCCAAGAGAAGCAGAAGACCAACAGACATTTGCAACAAGGTTAAGCTCCATCGAGCAAACCTTCACTTCAGGTACCTTTGCTTGCGTGTTCCAAGCTAAGGGCCTTCAGCACCTACACCAGGGCCACATCTGCGTGCTCCAGATCTTAGGACCCTTAGGTGCTCCAGGAGATCAGCATCCTACAGCGCTTCATGCTCAAGGCTGTCGAAACGGATTCCTGCTCCTTTTCCCACTGACTGCTCCCAGCACAACCAGTGGAAGAATTCACCGCCACCGGACTGCTCAATCAACCACAGAGAACGTAAATATCACTTCCAATCCTCTTCCAGAGACCTTGGCATTGTTGTGTACTATCAGTATATGATCTTTCTAATTTACATTAGATATTATATAGCTGATTGCAGTTGATAACAAATAATAGCTCATTTATTTGTTTGATGCATAATAAGGTTCTTTACCTTATTTGTTTCAGAGTAGCAACAGTTTATCTTTCCATAAGATAACATAGCTATGACATAGTAACACCCAACTGAATCACATTTTATGCATCTTATGCACTTTATTCCTTTTGCATTTATTGTAGTCATTTAATAGTTGATTACTCTTGTCTATCATTCGTTAATAAATTAATTTTATTACACTTGTGTCTTCCTTGTGTTGATAATACAGTGAGAGGTTCTACAAGCTAGATATCCCACCAATCTTTCTTATGTAATGTACTCATAACCGCACATTAAGTGACATGTGATCCAAGAATCATAACGTCATCGGTGATACGAGTACCCATCACTACACTATTTCGCCTTCCTAGTGGGCGAAAGCAGAACTCACTACATAATTGGCATCCCTAGGTGGGCCAAGTTAAAATGAGATGAGTCTCCTGTAAAATTCACTACAACAGTCAGTGATGGTTTGGGGTGCCATGTCATCTGCTGGTGTTGGTCCACTGTGTTTTCTGAAGTCCAAGGTCAACGCAGCTGTTTACCAGGACGTTTTAGAGCACTTCATGCTTCCTGCTGCTGACCAACTTTATGGAGATGCAGATTTAATTTTCCAATAGGTCTTGGCACCTGCACACAGTGCCAAAGCTACCAGAACCTGGTTTAAGGACCATGGTATCCCTGTTCTTAATTGGCCAGCAAACTCGCCTGAACTTAACCCCATAGAAAATCTATGGGGTATTGTGAAGAGGAAGATGCGATATGCCAGACCCAACAATGCAGAAGAGCTGAAGGCCACTATCAGAGCAACCTGGGCTCTCATAACACCTGAGCAGTGCCACAGACTGATCGACTCCATGCCACGCCGCATTGCTACAGTAATTCAGGCAAAAGGAGCCCCAACTAAGTATTGAGTGCTGTACATGCTCATACCTTTCATGTTCATACTTTTCAGTTGGCCAAGATTTCTAAAAATCCTTTCTTTGTATTGGTCTTAAGTAATATTCTAGTTCCCCTTCGGGAACGTCGAGCTGCGTCAGTACGCTTTGGGAACGCCTCCAGCGTGACCACGCTCTGAATCACGTGTGTAATCAGTCCAATAGAGAAGCGCGTGTGACGTCACGGGCGGGTGATGTCAGGAACCAGGAAGCTATAAAGCACATGCGATGAATGCAGCCGGCAGCTTCTGTCTTTCAGTCACGCTCTGTGTGTGTCTTGTATTCCCTGTTTTTCGTTGCCAGTTTGCACGGCTTTCTTTTGAGGGAATATGTCCAAAACAAAATAAGCAGGCAATTTAGAAAGTGTGTTTTCCCCGTTCCTCGTCTCATTACGAGCAGGGATTCACACGATCTCTGTTTTGTCTGTCTGGGAGTGAAGCACAGGAGTCAGTTCTTGAGGGAGCTGACTGCCCCCGCGGCTTGGTCCCGTTCTGCCGAGGCAGGACGGGCGCTGTGTTCGCGGGGGTTACACGTCCCCGAAAATAGCGCGTTCTGTTTCGGGGTGCCGAAGCCCGCATGGTGGTACTTCGTCCTTTGATTCAGAGCGCGCAGCGCTCTCTCTCTCTCTCTCTCTCTCTCTCTCTCTCTCTCTCTCTCTAGTGAGAATTCGCGCTGCTACAGCTGTCTTTCTCCGAGGAGATTGACGCTGTATGCATATGAGCAGACTATGTATTGATCGTTTGTTTCTCCCTGCTCTCGCCTTTAAAAATAGAGGGCGGGGATTCACGCGATTGATGCGTAGCTTGCTGGGGAGCTGAGCACTCACAGCCGTTCTCGAGGGAGCGGCTGCGTTCATTCATAAATGTGTTCATTCATAAATATGTTCATTCACAAATGTGTTCATTCATAAATGTGTTCATTCAAAAGCAATGTCACAAACTTTTTCCCTTAAATGTGTGAAGTTGAATGTGTAGCTCTGCTCCCATAGTTTTAATTCTGAGGAATTAAAACTATTTTAGGCTGCTGGGCGGAGCAGCCTCTGCTTTGGCCATTCATTACACTCTCACCCTGCACTTTCCTATAAGTTTGTGGATGCTTCTCTGGCTCCTTTGTGATTCCAGGGCATCCATATACTTAATTATAATAATTATAATGACTTTTATTATGCTCTTTCTGAGCATGTGGCAATTCAGCATTGAGATGTTGTTTTCATCTACATGGAAAGTTGGGGTTAAGACTATAAATACCTAGGGAAGTGTGCTTCCTCCATTACTGAGGACCACTTATCTAGGTGTAATGTGGGATTTGACCACGATGCAGGCACATTTGTCTCCTGCTCGATTTGAATCGGTCCCCATGGCAGTCGAGACAGTGAGATAAGGCCAGTCACTCACGGTTATACAGTTTCTTAGTAAACTATTGGGTCTGGAGGCAGCTGCGTCCAACATATTCCCTTTGGCATGCTGTACATAGACTCTCCCAGTGGTGACTCAGGTCCAACGGTTTTTCCCCGAGGGGCAACCTATTTCACATGCTCAAGGTCACGCGGCGAGCCTTTCGGGCTTTAGACATGTGGAAGAAACTATGGTTCCTGTCCAAGACGCTGTGTTGAGGACTCTTGGTCGTCGCATAGCTAACGACGAGTGCCTCCATCACAACATAAGGGGTGGTCATGAGTGACCACTTCGACTAGTATCCTGGAGCCTGTGATCCAGGAACCTGAAGAAGTCGGGGGCTCCTAAGCCTAAGGTCGGCCTGAGGATCGTTCCGCAGGCGAGAAGTCCTCGACGAAGAGGCCCTGACAGATTCAGGGCTTCTGAGGGCAGGCCCCCCGGGGCAGTTCAATTTACCCCGGTGCCCTCCAGAGACTGGCCTGCTAGCCCTGCCACCGCGGTGCTTCAGGGCGCAGCAGTCTCTCACGAGCCTCTCTCATTACATCCGCCCGTTTTACGTAGCGGCACGGAGGGGCTCGGCTCTTCTTATTGCATCAGAGGTGAACCTCGAGAGACTGATCTCCTTAGTAGAACATTTTGGCAGCGTGAAACTTCTGTCAAATGTGTCTATGAGGGTCCTGCGTGAAAAAAAAAATAAAAAAAATAAAAAAATAAAAAACCTGCAGGTTGTGGTTTTGCAAGAAGAAATGAAACTCTCTTGAAGTAGGTGGCCATCGAGGTGGCTCCTCTTCTTTTTCAGAGAGTTCGCCTTTCTAGTGTTCGCTTTTGGGGCAAAAGCGTACCTTATGCCAGCCTAAGGGGGATCTGACTACAATGCAGGCACATCTGTCTCCTGCTTGGTTCGGTCATTCCTCACCTCAGTCGAGAGTCAAATTAGGCTAGCAGTGAAACACCGTCGGCTCAGGACCAAAGGGTTCTCCCCGAGGGGCAAACCCACTCCACATGGTCAGGGTCTCAAGGCGCTGCTCCGCCCCCTAGACTTGTGAAGAAAAACTTTGGTTCCTGTTCTGGGCCCGGTCATGAGTGACCGTTTTGGCCCTGGGTCTATGCGACACATGCCAACCTATTGGCATTTTCATCGCCTAGAGACTAGGCCCCGTTTCTGCTTGTGAAACATTTCCCTAGACCCGATAAGCCCACTTACGGTGAAACACTATTGGGTCTGTTGCCAGCGGCGTCCAACATAATATTTTTGGCCTGCTGTACAGCAGTTCCCTATAGTGGTCCTCTAACAGGAAAAGCGTACACCGGGAAGTGGAACATGTTTGTTCGTTAGTGCAAACTGCACCCAGTTCACTGCCCAGTAGGTTCAGTGCTGGAATCTTTGCAAGCCCGCCTTACGGCCGGTAACACACACTTTACGCTGAAGGGCTACGTGGCGGCCGTCGTTGCTTTCCATGCCCCCTTCGGTACTATCTCCCTTAGGAGACTTCCCCCGGTGTCATCCTTCCCCTAGGAAGGTAACAGGATTAAGTGGTTCTCCCTGAGGGGCGAACCCGCTCCACATGATCAGGGTCTCAAGGCGCTGTTCCCGCCCCCTAGACATGTGGAAAGATCTTACCTCCTGTTTGGGGCCCGATCATGAGTGATTGTGTAGCCCTGGGTCTATGGAGCACATACCATCTTAGTGGTTCTAGGCCGTGTTTCTGCTTTGGAAACACTCTCTCCCAGACCCCATAGACTGCTGTGTGTTGTTGCGCACCACATCACAGTGAGCGGTCTCCTGCCCTCAAGGAGCTCTGCGGTCGCGCCCCTCATACGAGCGGCACACCAGACCCTTGTGTGGTTCCAGGTCACACTCCTCTGGAAAGAGAGCAGTTCATATCCTGGACATCTCATATGGGAGCAGTCGTCCTGTTGAGACAGGGGCTGAGGCCCGGGGATTCGAGACCTCCACCCAGTGTGGTGGAATTCTTGGACCTATGGTCTTGTTGGTCGTCCAGCTCCTTTGGGACTGGGGACCATGCTGCAGACACGGTCGAGACCCTCTCTGTATGCCTATCTCTCCCCGATTTCTCTGCTCCTGGGAGTTCTGAAGAAAGTGCGCCGGGACGGAATCCGCCTCCTCTTAGTAGGCCCCGTTCTGACCAGATCCTTTAGATCTGATGCCTCTCCTAGATGGCCCTCCTATGGGAATTACCGTCAGGAGGGATCTCCTCTCACAAGTAGAGGGTGCCATCCTGCACCCTTATCTGGAGTTTGAAAGTTATGGGTTTGGTCCCTGAGGGGGCACAATTCCTAGCTTTCGGTCTCTCAACCGAGGTTGCTGAGACCATCCTCCAACTCAGAGCTCCCTCTACGAGGAAAATGTACACCGGGAAGTGGAACTAGTTTGTTCTTTAAGTGCATACAGCACCCAGTTCACTGCCCAGTAGGCTCAGTGCTGGACCTCTTGCAAGCCCGCCTCACGGCCGGTAAAGGACATTTAATGCCGAAGGGCTACGTGGCGGCCTTCGTTGCTTTCCATACTCCCTTCGGTACTATCTCCCTCAGGAGACTTCCCCCGGTGTCATGCTTCCTCTATGGTGCGCTGAGGCTGGGGCCTTTGGTGCACTCACCTGGCTACGGTGCTGTATATCCTTGTATATCCTCACGGCCGGTAAAGGACATTTAATGCCGAAGGGCTACGTGGCAGCCTTCGTTGCTTTCCATACTCCCTTCGGTACTATCTCCCTCAGGAGACTTCCCCCGGTGTCATGCTTCCTCTATGGTGCGCTGAGGCTGGGGCCTTTGGTGCACTCACCTGGCTACGGTGCTGTATATCCTTGTCGAACCTAAGATTAGGGTACTTACCCTAGGTGCCCTTTACAGCACCACAGCCCGTAGTGTGCCAGGCCTTCTGTCCTCTCTCTAGGAACCGGAACACTATAAGTTATTTGTATAAGTGTCCAAGTGTGAGCACTGGATGCATACGACCACAGATTTGCTGTGGAGGAAGACAGTTTCTTGTAAGGTTGGTCCCCTTACAAAAGTCTTCCAGCTTCTAGGTAGGCCTAAGCGGTGATTATGGATGCCATTTTTGCTTTCTTTGAGTCCTCTGGTATTCCCTTGCTGATGGAACCCAAGGCTCTAAGTTCTCCTGACAGAGACACCTCTGCAGGTTACTTCAAACGCTGGGAATGATCCACGCCTTTGTTTCTGGGCGCCCTGCGCCTCTTTTTATCTTGGGCTACTTTTGCCCTTCTATACGGGTGGGCTGAGGCCCCCCTCGCTATTCTGCCTAACCAGCAGTTATCTACCACGGGCTACTTTCGCCCTTTCCAAGAGTGGGCTGAGGCCGCTCTTTCTACTCGGCGGGCTACTTTCGCCATTTGCACGAGCTGGCCGAGGCCGCTCGTTCCTGCCTGTGCAGAATTATCTACTCTTGGGCTACTTTCGCCCTTATACCCAGGTGGGCTGAGGCCCCCTCTCTTACCACGGGCTACTTTCGCCCTTTACACGAGCTGGCTGAGGCCGCTCGTCCCTGCCTGCATGGCATTATCTACTCTGGGCTACTTTCGCCCTTATACCCAGGTGGGCTGAGGCCCCCTCTCTTACCACAGGCTACTTTCGCCCTTTACACGAGCTGGCTGAGGCCGCTCGTCCCTGCCTGCATGGCATTATCTACTCTGGGCTACTTTCGCCCTTCTACCCTGGTGGGCTGAGGCCTCTACTATTGGGCCGAGGCCCCTCTCTTATTGCCTGACCAGCAGTTATTAATCTGGGCTACTTTCGCCCTTCCACGAGTAGGCTGAGGTCGCTCGTTCCATTCGGGCTACTTTCGCCCTTCTTATGAGACGGCTAAGGCCGCACTTTCCTGCTTAATAGCAGCAATCACTCTGGGCTACTTTCGCCCTTCCACGAGTAGGCTGAGGTCGCTCGTTTCACTCGGGCTACTTTCGCCCTTTTCGTTCCACTTGCTCCACACAGAGCAGGGCTTTGGAATTCTGGTGGCATGGGTATATCGTTCCCAAAGCGTACTGACGCAGCTCGACGTTCCCGAAGGGGAACGCCTCGGGTTTCGTATGAAACCCTAGTTCCTCTAGGGAACGAGACGCTGCATCGCCTACCACAATTCCGGCATCCCTGCAGCGCTCCTGGTGACAGAAGCTGCCGGCTGCATTAACCGCATGTGCTTTATAGCTTCCTGGTTCCTGACGTCACCCGCCCATGATGTCACACGCGCTTCTCTATTGGACTGATTACACACGTGATTCAGAGCGTGGTCACGCTGGAGGCGTTCCTAAAGTGTACTGACGCAGTGTCTCGTTCCCTAGAGGAACTAGGGTTTCATACGAAACCCGAGGCGTTTTCTGAGATACTGAATATGGGATTTGATACCTTGAAGCAACCATTTTGTAAAAATGCATTTTTAATGAAAATTGTCACTGGTGTTACTGTCACTGGTGTCACCTTATGGGTAGCACCAGTAAAGATCATGTCAGGTCTTATGTTTGTCACTGGTGATCCATTGTGGCACTGATGTTACTGTCCAAAGGTAATCTAATAATGTGTTCTAAGTTTAAATGTTAGAAAAAAAAAAAAAAAAAAAATTAAGACATCTTGCCATACCAAAAGTGGGCATTTCTGTAGAATGACCTGTCTATCAGGACAGGTTATTAGTATATGTATACTGTATATATTTCTATTCTATTCTATTCTATTCTATTCTATTCTGTCGTGTAAGCACAACATCATCCTTTTGTCTACATTCAGTCCAAAATGGAGACATTGTGTTCTTCCATGTTGTTTTCGTCACACATGAGGTATAGCTGTACCATTTTCTCTGAGACTTGTTTTTTTTCTCCTCTTTTGCCATTCTGCCAGTTTGAGTGGGGCAGCAGGCACAAGCTGGGAATCATTCCAGGAACCTTTCTCAAGCAGCTGAATATTCATCTTCATTAGGGCATCATCACCCCACCACACTCCACTGCTGATTCCTGTTAACACTGAGCGAATGTGCAAAACGGGTGCTGGGGGAGGCAACATGACGGGATGAGGCTTAGAGAAAGGAGGAATATTGAATGAGTGACATAGCTGGGGAGAACAGGGTGAGCTTGAACAAGATTATGAAGGACACACTGATCTCATTGCTTGCTTCAGCAACGTGCCCCTCGTACTGATACTGCCATATATAAAGTACTGTAGAATGCAAGGACATTAGCAAAGAAACGGTCTTTGATTCATTTTATCTTTTTTTCTAGTGTTCAGTTCCTTTTAACCTAGACGATTAATGAATGGGCTAATCATTAATGAGATTTTTTGGACACAGATTAATGTGCACCTCTTAGTGAGTTACTCTAGGGAAGAAAAAAAAACACTTTTTCTAAAATAAATAATATTTTTTTTCTTGTTACGTGCAGATTAATTTGAATGTACATATTCTGTTAATTATTATTTTTTTAATTCTCAAAATCATAATTTGCTCAGCCTCCTCTGGTTGTTTTGTCTTCCTGTTTCCTGCTGGCCTTCAAAGACATCCAGTAATCACTTATGATGGGAAACATGCCTTGAGGAAAAATGCTCAATATTGCTCATGTTTTATGTTAACCAATTAAATATTTAAAATATGAATGATATATTTTCATCTCATTCATTCAAAGCTGATCATGTTTACTGTCTTGGTAATAAGGAGTTTGCTCACTGGTAAATTATCATGTAAAATAATATAGTACTCAATGCATAACCTACAAAGGATAGCTCACCCCCCACACCCCCCAAAAATACCCTATGATTTACTCACACTCACCCTTTAGCTATTCTAGGTGTATATGTTTTTTTTTCTTTTCTTCCAGACAATCAGAGTTATATTAAAATTGTAAAAAAAAAAAAAAAAGGCTCTTCCAAGTTTTATAATTGCATTAAATAGGGGTGAGTGGGGCACAACCTAACGCGGGGTTAATTGTAACACACGTGGTTCATATATTTCCACACACGCTAGCATAACCAAATTTACGGTATTTACTAGTTGCCATAGCAACACTATGCAGAGAAAAAAGAGCACCAAAATAGAAAACCATTTTGAAGATATCGCTGAATATTTATTTTACTATAGTAAAAGTACATTTCTGGCTGAAGTAAACTTTTCATTTCAGTTTTTAGTATTCATTTAAAATGAGACAAAACGTCTCAGGTTACGTAGGTAACCCTAGTTCCCTGAGGACAGGGAACGAGACGCTGCGTCCTGGTGGACACTATGGGAACTGCCTTCAGCATGACCGGTTCTGAAACAAGGTATAGAACAACGACAGTGAACTTGACACTGGCCGGCGCCAGCCTATGACATCATCAACAGGCGCCTGCTAGTATAAAAGCAGGTGCCTGAGAGCACAACACCATCTTTTTGTCGGACGGAGGTCTGTGCAGGGCCCGAGGCATGGCCCCCGAGACGCAGCGTCTCGTTCCCTGTCCTCAGGGAACTAGGGTTACCTACGTAACCTGAGACGTTCCCTTCCGGAGGGAACTCTACGCTGCGTCCTGGTGGACACTATGGGAACGTTTATACCAACGCTGCCATGCCGAGGGATAAGTGATCAAACTGACTGAATGAGGAGTCAAGAAGGAACATCACCCCTGCTTCAGCGAGAGTCGCTGGGGCCCAGCCTGTCACGGCTAGCTCGGCTACCTGTGCACGTAACTCTCAAGCGTGGAGGCCTAGAGGAAGCCTACTACACTTAGCTCTCTAAGTGATGGAGCTCATAAACGCCCTGACCATAATGGGCGGAGTTTAGGGAATGGAGGTCTCAGTAGAGCGAACGTCTGCTCTAGGGACCTGACAACATTCAGTGCTAACAGGTATAGGTGGTTATACTCGACACTTGGGGTATTCAGTGAGGCTGAATAGCCTGTGCAACCAGAACTACCCGAGTGGAGCTTCTGCTCAGAGGGAATCTACAGAGTGGAGGTCTCATGACCTTGGAGATTTTCTGAGGAGTGGAGGCTTTGCTGAAAGGAAGCCTGGCAACACTCTGTGCCTTCCAGAGTGCAACTCTAAGAATGGAGGTGCCGTGGCACCTCTACACTCAAAACCTGGGGGTAGTCAGTGAGGCTGAGTAGCCTGTGCAGCAGAACTACCTACAGGGAGTTCAGAGGAGTGACTGCTTCAAAGGAAGCCAAAGAAGCACTCTGTGTCTTGCAAAGGAAAACTCTAAAAGTGGGGGTCTCGTGACCCACTTCACCTCAACACTGAGGGTAGTCAGCGAGGCTGAATAGCCTGTGCAGCAGAACTACCTGAGTGGAGTTTCTGCAAAGTGGCGGCTTTGGTAAGAAAGAAGCCTGGTACCACTCTGCACCCAGCAGAGGACGACTCTAAGGATGGAGGTCTGTGACCTATCTACACCCAATACTAGAGGTGGTCCACGAGGCTGAATAGCCTGTGCAGTCAGACCGCCTATTTCTAGTGAATCTCTGGAGGCAACGAAGGACTCTGAGTGAGTCTGGAGAGTGGAGGCTTCTGAGAAGAAGCCTGACAACATCTCATGAAGGGAGACTCTAATAGTGGTCTGATGACCTAACTACACTTTCAACACTGATGGTAATCAGTGGAGTCTGGTGGCAATGTTCTGCGAGCAGCAGAAGGACTCTAAGAGTGGAGGTCCCATGACCTACTACACTTCAACACTGCAGGTGTTCATCGAGGCTGAATAGCCTATGCGACAGTACTACCTGAGTGGAGTCTGGAGAGTGGAGGCTTTCAAGGAGGGAGCCTAACACACCTCCGTGCTTAGCAAAGAAGAACTCTGAGAGTGGAGGTCTCATGACCTAACTACACTCTAATCTTGAAGGTCATCCGCGAGGCTGACTAGCCTGTGCGACAGAAATACCTTCGTTTTTGGAGCTCTTCTGGAGAGTGGAGGCCTGAAGAGGCGCTGACACTCAATCCTGCTAGCAGTGCTATCTGGATTGGAGTTGGAAAACTAAAAGGTTTTTGAAAAAAACAACTCAGAAGATGGACACGGAGGAATGCCCTGCGTGGTCCATACCGTATAGGATTTCAGAAAGGAACCTGCCTTTACAGGAGGAACCTTACCATAAGTATGGATTTTAGTGAAGTGCCTGAATAGTGCACTTACCACTCGCGTGGATTTCAGAGAGTGCTCAAAGACTTGCGTGAGCAAACACCACAAATGTGGATTTAAGTAGGTGCCCTGAGCATAGCGAGGATCACCAGATTTGCAGTCTCTAGGCGATAGCAGAGCCTGAAAGCGGAGTTTCTGGAGAGGGGAGGCTTCAGCAGAAAGACTCTCTAAGCGAGAGGAGGCCTACGACGCTCTCCCTAGGGAAACTCTTCAGAGTGGAGGCCTCAGGTGAAACGCTCTAGGCGAGGGGAGGCCTGACTACACTCGACGCTCAAGAAAAGGCAGATACTCACAGTAGAGCCAATAATGAAAAATTTTCATTTATCATCTAGCTCTGTGTAGTGGAGGCTCCGAGACTACATCTCTAAGGAGAGAAGCCTACAACACTAGTTCTTGGTGAGTGGAAGACTACACTCCCCCAAAAAATAGTCAGCGAGGCACTCATGGGCCTGCTAGCTGCTATAACTGTGAGAGTGAAGGTCTCAGTACTGTTGGCTGTAACAGAGGGGAGACCTATTACACTGTGCTTATCAAAGGGTTTTGGAACCATGATAGCAGAACCCGGAAGCGGAGCTTTCAGTGAGGGAGGCTTTAATGGTTACAAGCTCTCTCGAACGTAACCAGCCTGACGACGCTCGACTGAGGAAGCTCTATCGAGTGGAGGCCTTGGTCTACACGCCCTCTCAAGGAAGGGAGGCCTTGCTACACTCAACGCTTATCATGACAGGTCCCCGAAAAAAGTGTTCACAAGCTGCCTTAATCTTGTGTTTTTCGGCCTGCATTTCTGGGAAGTGGAGGCTTAACAGAAATTCCTCACATAGAGGGAGCCTAGCAACACTCGACCCAGTAAAAAAGCTGTCATGAATGGAGGTCTAAGAATGACCTGGCTACATTCAGCGCTAAGAAGTATTTATCTTATATATGTCTCTCATATAGAGGTTTTCACAGAGAGGAGGCCTTCTAGGCCTGCTACACTCCGATCTGGCAGACTGGGTTTAGTCATAATACCAGACACTAATTTAGCGAGGCCCAGAAAGGGGCCTATCAGCTAAATATATAAGATTTCTACTTCAAAGCGGGGCTTTTTTTTTTTTTTTTTAAGAGAGCGGAGGCTGCAGTAAACATCTCTTTCTCAGAGAGGGAGCCTTGACAACGCTCTATTCACCCTAGTACACAAACTCCTATGAGTGGAGGTCTCACATATGTGTATATGATAATACACAGGGAAGGTACCTGACCACACTCATGCCAAAAAGAGTATTACTCTTAGCGGAGTTTGAGTGAGCGGAGGCTTCAGCAGAGCGATTTTTCGCTTGAAGCAGCTTGACAACGCTCAAGGGGGTTTTTCTCGTATGTATATGTATTTCTGTACCAGGCCCACTCTTTTAGCGGAGGTTTCTTATTTTAAAACCTGATGACGCTTAACCCAAGAGGGGTTTTCCCGAGAGGAGGTCTCTTCACCCTGAGCTCCTTTTGGAGCGAGGGGAGACCTAACTACACTCGGTCGCTTGGTGGCAGCAGAGCCCACTTTTTAGAGGGGCTCGAATACTGCAGCATTTAAAAATCACCCAAGCGGAGCTGGTAGACACCAGAAACCATACACATACACACTTGAATATTTGATTAAAGTGTCTTTACTGTTCACATACCGGGCCAACAGATTGAGTATCAATCTCATATCGGCCCAGCCCCAGAGTCTTTGGCGAGGGGGAAAAAAGGAGGGGCAGGTAGCCGAACGGACGTGAGGGGAACCGGAGAGGGGACTCTAGGTGCCCGATCCAGGCCTGCCGCAACGCCGGCGCTGGATCGTCTCCCTTAGATCTCCTCTCCTATGCCACGCATCACGCCTCCTCTGGGACCAACTCCTCCCGAGGGGAGGGGCCCCGAGTGGCCACACTGGCGATCTGGCCTCGTCTCTGGCCACCCCTGGACCAGGACGGGCCCGGTTTTCCCCGGCGTTCAGGTGGGGGCGTGGACCGGCGAGGAATACATCCACGGTCCAAATCTCTCAGCAGGTCGGCCTGGCACGCCTGCAACACCGCTACAGTGTGCAGAGCAGCGCCGGCCTGACCCGCTGCCGCATATGCCCTGCCATTCAGCCGTGATGTTTCGCTGAGCGGCTTAGATGGCAGGGTCGGAGCCTACAGCGTCGATGTCCCTCCCCCTGAGAGATAGTTCGCGAACGTCTGCTCAATGGGGGGCATCGACACATATCCACGCTCTCGCATTCCCTGGACATCAGCATGATTCACATGCCGATGCCTGTGAATGCGGGCTGAATATGCCTGTCCCATTCCCTCTCAATCTCTTATGCAGATCAGGAAGGAATGGGAGGCTCACAGGAGTTGGCTTGTTATGGCCGGGAAGAAGCCGCTCGTCTAGTCTGCCTAGGGCGGCCTTTTCCCCGGCGGGCTTCCACAGAAGGGGTAGCCGCGCGGTCCATAACAGACATCAACTCTTCATATGCGGGGCAGGGAGGCTGCACGAGCTCAAGAGCTCATCTTGTTCCATTTCAACCTCCTGCTCGCCCTGGCTTGAAGCCAAAAGAGCACTTGCTGCAGGACCGGAAGATGTGAGAGACAGCACATCTTCCGCTAGCAGCGCGTTCTCGTCTCCGGCTGACGTGTTCTCAAACTCGTCAGCCAGCTCCACCTGTGATCCCCGAGATCTCAATCGCCGGGCAGCCTCAGCCGCCGCGGGACCCGAGCCACGTGGGGCGGATGGATGTCCCAATTCCCTCGAGAAAAGAGACAAACGAGAGCGGAGTTTCTTCAAGTGAAACTCTCACAATGAACGCGCTCCGCTCTTTCTAGAGCAGAGCGCGTGTGCTCTTGCACCTAAACACATCAAACAGAGGTCGTGTGTGTCATCAGGTGTCAGATTTCTCTGACACGGATCCGCACACTTCCTAAACTGTTTCTCTCTAGGCATCGATGTACTCACTCGTTTAGAACAGAGGACTCTGAAGACAAAAATATGGTGTTGTGCTCTCAGGCACCTGCTTTTATACTAGCAGGCGCCTGTTGATGATGTCATAGGCTGGCGCCGGCCAGTGTCAAGTTCACTGTCGTTGT
Organism: Garra rufa; assembly: GCF_049309525.1. Taxonomy (NCBI): domain Eukaryota; kingdom Metazoa; phylum Chordata; class Actinopteri; order Cypriniformes; family Cyprinidae; genus Garra; species Garra rufa. The sequence goes on from NC_133363.1 coordinate 27,664,811, forward strand.
TCTATACCTTGTTTCAGAACCGGTCATGCTGAAGGCAGTTCCCATAGTGTCCACCAGGACGCAGCGTAGAGTTCCCTCCGGAAGGGAACTGCTATTATTTGAATCTCCAATTTGCTATTTATCAGTTTAGAACTACTGTACAGCTGTGTGTTGCGATCAGGGCCGTTCAAAGCATTGTTGCGATGTGTTCATTGTCAAACTCCAAAATTAGATCATTTTTATTTTTTAAAAAAACGTCATTACTTCATTTGGAAAAGTTAACACATGTATTTTACTGACAAAATATTTAGTTTGTTGTGTATATTTTTTTCATTCGATCAGATAACATTTTAAGCTGTCATATGCTCGTGTTACAACGTGCCCCTCAGATGTTACAATGTACCCCACCTACGGGGCATGTTATCACGTTTCACTTAAATAAATAACGAGGTAAATAACGAAAAACGTATACACTGTAAATATGAAACAAAGCGATATATTTGTACTAGACAAGTGTGAAAATAATGTGGATAAAAATTTGTCACTTCTCACTGGAACTTACATTAAGCCTACAGTACGTCATACATCATCCGTCGGAACACCACTCTTGTAAATGTACGACAGTTAGCGGAAGCTAGAGATTACGGTTAATAAAATTATAAATATGGATATTATTCTTACACAAACACATTCAATTCACTCAGAAGGCCCCCCGGAGCTGTGTGGAGAACTTTTTATGATGGTTTTATGCACTTCTTTTGCTTTAAAATATTGACCACTATTTACTGCCATTATAAAGCTTGGAAGAGTGATATTTTTTTCCCCATTGAAAATCCTACCCCCCCCCCACACACACAATATTTTTATAGTACTTTTAAATTTTGCTGGTATTTCATGTTACAGTAGAGACAATGCCTTTAAAATCCAATTTTTAAAGGTAGATGTGGTCTGAGTAAAAAAAGAAAAATGCCTGCAATTCCATGGTTTAGCCTCCTACAAAGCTCTATATAAAAGGCCTATAAATGATCTAGTTGTAAATAAATACTTATTTTTATTAAGTTCTGGATGTTGATATATATTTAGACATTCTCAAAGACAGCTTTTTGTAAAGGTTTAGATTTTTTTTTTTTTTTTTTTTTTGGGGGGGGGTTGAAATGTCAGTTTTTGCATTAATTTTTCTACAGTCAAACCTGAACACAGAGAAAGACATTTTGTTAAACATAACATTAAAATTCAACAAAAATGTAACAACGAACAGGGATGCTTTATCAGATGTTAATCAATCTAATTGTAACCTCTTATTTGAGTCTTCTAACCTGGGTGTGTCTGTTTTGCACTCTTTATATTTTAGAGTGTTTTCTGCATCGTGAATGATTTGTAGATTGTACACTAAAAATTCTCTATTTCTGTATTTTGGTCATTATTGACCACGAACACTTTTGTGTGTGTGTGTGTGTGTGTGTGTGTGTGTGTGTGGTCACATAGTGACTCATAAAAGTCATTGAGTTTCAAACCTTTACGATGAAGTGGTGATTTATTTTATTTTATTTTTTATTTTAAAATTCAAAACTAAACTAAGTCTAAAATGACTGAACAACACCAGAGGGTTCATTTGTAATTTAGGCCTCTTGGGATTCCACTTAAACTTATGTATAGGACAGAGCTTGATCTTAAATGTTAGTAAAATTGACTGTAGATCCACATAGATTTCATAGAATTATTTTGGGCTTCAGAGACCTTCTATAGATTTATTAGTGGAGCTTTTTAAGACCGAGCCCAAAGTGAATACAAAAACAGATAATCTGGGGCACTGGGTATTAAAAATCAGTATTACCAGCCAATTACAGCACTGTGTCTCCCTACATTACGGCTTTTGGGCACTGGGATTCTATGCTATAATCAGTGATGCATGTCAGATCCTGTCTTAATATGTTAGAAAACCATCCAGAAGGGTATTGAAATATACATTAAAGCTTTGTTTATAGTCTGCTTATCCTGCATTCGCTAATAAATATCCTGTATGTATCCTGAGACATGTTGTATTAATGTGGACAAAACCTGGAGTATTTGGAGAGGAAAATGGGAAAGTATAAATTACTCATAGTTCATTTGATTTTGACATGAACAGTGCTACATCTCTACATTAATGCTTTTGCTGTGGAAAACCATGCATTTTCCATGACTACTTCTCTTGGGTAATGCAATCCAAGTTTCTATTGCTATTACATTATGAATCTTCTGTTTGCAGGGTAGAGTGTTTATGTAGGCCATAAATGCCCGAGCGCATTTCATGATCATGAAATAGGGGAGGCTGGATGGTTGTAACACTTTTTGCTTTTAAAGTCTGAAACTCAGTGCAAACACACACACACACACACACACACACACACACACACACACACACACACACACACACACACACACACACACATATGTTGGGTTTACATGTTTTATGGGGACATTCCATAGGCGTAATGGTTTTTATACTGTACAAACCGTACTTTCTATCGCCCTACACCTACCCTACACCTAAACCTAGCCCTCACAGGAGATTGTGCACACTTTTACTTCCTCAAAAAAACTCATTGTGCATGATTTATAAGCCTGTTTCCTCATGGGGACCTGAGAAATGTCCCCACAAGGTCAAAATCTACTGGTATTCCTATCCTTGTGGGGACATTTGGTCCCCACAACGTGATGAATACCAGGTACACACATACACACACACACACACACCACACACACACACACACACAAAACACAATTTATCTCAAAGTTGGATACAAATGTATTCCATTTAGACGGTGGGCCGAGTGGAGATTTCGTGTTTTCAAACGATCTGTGGTGAGGGATAACCCAGTTTTTTATATGTAACCGCTACGCTTTTCAACAAAGTAAATAAAAATTGTTGCCACTCACACACTTTGTCCATTACTATAATATCGATAACTTTCTCCAGGTTATTTTCCCGGCGAATAGCGCAAGCAACTACGTGCGGGGTCCGACCTGCATGACGTATTTGATGCCTTCATCCAATAGCGTGCATGGAAAGTGTCTGTGTTGGTGACGCGTTTGTGAACACACTGGCGCGCTTCGCGCCCAGGATTTAAGATTGTGCTACTGCTATTTAAGATAAGAACTATTTTACCTAATTTTGCTACATATTCAGTTTGACACAAAATGAGTACGTAGAGGTAACGATATCCATTTGTGCTGTTTTTATTTTATGTAATCACCTTTTGTCATACGAG
>NC_133363.1:27668540-27694799 GCF_049309525.1 Garra rufa
AGATTCTATTTACACAATGTAAAAATAGCAGTATTTTCATTGCAATAATATTAGTTAGATGTTATTTACTGTATACTAGTGTATAAATATCTGCACTTCAGCACTGTATATTATAAAACAGTGTGCAATAATAACATATTGAGTGTAAATTATCATTTTGATTTAAATTATGAATTATTGGTAGGCGGAGTTAGAGTAAATAGCTTCTGCCAACAAGACAGGCTATTTGCACTTTGTGTAAATAGACACTCCGTAATTATTTCAGTGTCTATGCAAACACACCTGCGATTACTAATGAGATCACGTTGTCATTTGCAGTTCTGTCTTTGCCAGCTCTAACCATAAAAATGTTACAAAGTTCAAAAAAGATGTCAGTTCACTCAATTCTCCTTCTGCACCACCAGTGGCACAATCCCAATCACAGGTCAGATCAGGAGCTGCAGATGGATGCAGTGGCCAGTGGTGATCATCAGCATCTCATTACTTGGGTTACTGATAAGTCCACTAATACCCTCGTTAGTGCCCACTCGCCGGCCCTTCAATCACACGCAACTGCTCGATATCCATTAGAACCTGCACAGCCTATCTCCTAACCTGAACAAATGCAGATTAATGCACAAGACCGTCTTGGATCAGAGTGTGCGTTGGCAGGGGTAAATCGTAAGGGGATCAGAAGGGGGACCTTTGATCTGCTAAAAAGCCCTTCATCCGAGAACAGCAAGGAATGAAGCTATATGACGCATCATAAGCATGCGATGGAATTGAAGGACCGGATCATACGTCACAGCAATACCCTGAACACACTTGTTATAATCAGGTTACGTACGTAATTACATGAATCAGACATTAAAATAAAATCTGAAGACCTATTTTCAGGTAAATATAAACACTTACCCATAACATTCTTAACAAGTTCACCAACAAATAAAAACAATGTTATTATTTACTCATCCTCATGTGGTTTATAAAAGTATAAAAGTACTTTTATATAGTATAAAATTATACGAATACATATTTTATTATAAAAGTGTTTTATCACTTTGATAACCACTAAATAATCAAATAAATAAAAAGAAGGATAAGGAAGTTAGACAGTTTATTTTGGCCAAGAACCACCCATTTAAACAGGAAAAGCTATCTCTCTCTCACACACACACACACACACACACACACACACACACACACACACGTTATATATATAAATGTTCTATAATCATGAAAGAATTACGGTACATTAAAAAAGTGTCACCATTTCTACAAAAAATATTAAGCAACACAGCTGGTTTCAACATTCGTAATAGTTTTATTTTTATTTTTATTTATTTATTTTATTTTATTTTTATTTTATTTATTTTTTTGCGCACCAAATTCAGCTTCAACAGTAATAAATTACATTTTAAACTATATTTAAGCAATAAGGTACGAGAGGCCGTGCTGTATCCACTTCGCGTCGTGCCTAACAACGCCCTTCAGCCGTGATTTATTCACGATACAGCACGGCCTCAAGTACCTTATTGCTTTTATAAAACAGTTACCACACAATAAAAATATTAAAATCAAAAATATATATTAATTTATATATATTAAGTTGTATGTTTTCATAAAGTAAAATCATTAACTGCCTTCCGCTGTAAAAAGTAGTCCCTAACTGCTGCAGCTGTGTTTACATTGCTAAGGGTGGTTGCTAAGGGGGTTCAATGATACACAAAAACCGTTGAGTGAAGCGGTCATAGCAGTGCCGTATCATGAATATGACACAGCTGCTGACCAATCAGAATTGAGGAATGGAACTAACCGTTTTATAATAAAATATAAAACAGTTACATGTATTATAAATAAATACATTTAACCCTTTAAGTGTCACCCCCCTTTTTTGAACATAGATGTGAAAGTGCACTATCGAGACTTATAATTAATGAACGCCTTGGAATACAGACCTATGTTTTTTTTAAGTTTTTTAAGCTTTTTTTTAAGGTTTTCTTTTTTTAAGAAGACAATCTGGAAATGTCAATATATTAAATAATTAAAAAGTTATAGAAGTTTAAATTTACTGTAAAGAAAATGCACTGTACCAATTTATTTTATTTTATTTTATTTTATATAAAATAAATATTTTACTAAATATGTTTAAATCCAAAAATAAAGCCTCGTGTCTAAATAAGTTATGTTCCAAATTTTAAGTTGATATAAACAAATCTGAGGTTACTGTAAGATTTTATTTAGGGCATTATACCACAATCAGCCCCCGGTGCCATCAAAACTCCATTGAATTTCTTTGATGCATTTTTCTGTCACAAATGTCTAAATGACTCTGTCAATATTACCTCTATCAAAAAATAACCACAACATATGGAATTTAGAGACTCAGACCTTTCCAATGATATGTATTTTGTCAAGATAATAAAAAGTTGATTCTCAAAGTCCGTAATACATTTTATAATATGACACCTGACTCCACCCACTAAGAGGAGGAGACCGCTAAAAGATTTTAATGTACCATTTCCATGGTAATGCAACTTCCATTTAAAAATGGTTTTCACATGATGAATTCTGAGGTTTTACGATTTCAAATGATATATAATTTCTGATGATTACTAAAAAATGTGATCACTTAAGATCACAAACGCTTAAGGGGTTAATGGAAAGAAGGATAAGGAAGATAGTGAGACCTTTGACTAATCATACAGCAGCTTAATTTGGCCAAGAACCACCCACTTAAACAGGAAAAGCTATCTATATCACACACACACACACACACACACACACACACACACACACACACACACACACACACACACACACACACACAGACACACACACACACACACACACACACACACACACACACACACACACACACACACACACACACACAAAGCACCATCTGTATGTATGTATATATGCATGCATGTATTAATAGTGTAAGTACTGTGTTCATATTGCAAAGTGCACTTCAATTATCCAGATGATTCACTTAATTAACCAAAAAAGGAAATAGTTGTTTTTACCACTTTAATAATCACACTGCATAAATAAATAACACATAAAAATTAAAAAGAAAGATACAGAAGTTAGTAAGACCTTTGACTAATCATACAGCAGCTTATTTTGGCCAAGAACCAAATGACTATGCAGATAGAACTCAGAAAAAAAAGCATCATCTGTATGTATGTATAAATGGTGTAAGCACTGTGTTCACACTGAAAAGTGCACTTCAAATATACAAATGATGCACTTAATTAACCAAAAAACAAAAGTGGAAAAGTGTGGAATGTTGGACACTACAGATGACAAAATAGCCTTATAAAATATATATAATATACATAAAATTCATCCACTAGACAGCAGAGTGTAGGGCTGGACAATTAATCGAAAAGTAATCGTAACTGAAATTCAGAACCTCTAACCAACGTAATTTTCCCATGTCGTTTTTTATCTCCCGAGCTCATAAATTAGTATATTGTGTACACAAATTTGGTAACTGGTACGTTTCCTGGCTCAGTGGACATTGGGACAGTGATTACTTTTCAATTAATTTCCGGTGACATGACATGACATGAACAGGCAGGAGCAGTTTTTTTGTCTGATATTACTTTTTTTTTTTCTCTTTAAACACATAGTTATGTTACATGTTCTTACAAAATTTCAGCCAAATATTAATTATACAGTAAATGTTAACTATGTTCATTACCTGTCTAGTGATGTGATATTATGCTGAAATACAATAAAAAGGGGTTTGTCCTTTCATATCTTCGATTGCGTGTCATTATATTTATCGAGTTGGCTCATGTGGATTATGTTTTGCTCTTCAGAAATGTGATTTCCGATAAGGGAGCATAGTGAGCTACGATGCTCAGTTTGTGCGGTGCATTGCAAGATTTTTCAGGGAGGGAACATTCCAGTGCACTGGAAGGAATTTGCGATTGAGACAGCCCTTAAAATGGCCGACTGTCCTGAATACTGAAGTAGGGAGCTGATTGAGACGCACCCCATGTCAAGTTAACAGAATGTAAACTTTTACATGCAGCGCCGCTCATCAATCTCAGTTCCAAAACAGTGGACCAATCAGAAGTCCCTGGAGGCGGGGCAAGCGTTGTGAGCTTTTGTGTACAGTTGCTAGTTGGCATGGCAACTTTTGTATTTGATGCCAACTCATTCCTCAGGCATTCTGCACTGCACTTAAAATAAATAAATAAATAATCGTTCATTAATCGTAATTGAGGTAAACTGTACAATTAATCAAGATTTTGATTTTAGGTCATTTTGTCCAGCCCTTGTGCATAGTGCATTGCATAAGTGCATATATATAATTTGGTACACAACTTATTTCTCATATTACATCATAAAACAACCGAAACAAATTTTACATTGCCACCACAAAGCTCTCAATGTTTCAAACAAGCAAATCAAATCCAAAGATTATTTAATCTTCAAAGGCACTTGCTGTATCTGTATGCATTTGTTCCCAGAAGAACTGATTAAAAGCACGCACCTCTGTGACCTTAATCTTCCAAGTGATGTAAAATCAGCCAATCAGGTTAGAATTTACTAGATTGATAAAGTGCTTTCCGGATTTGTATGCAACATGCATCAGACAGTTAATGCACAGTCTGTGGGCGGTTCGTAGGCATGCAGTCTGAGGCTAGCCGACTGGTAAGCAGGTTTAGTTACCTGAAAGTGAGAAGCTGTAGTGTTTTTCAGAGCAACAGAAACACGTAGCAAAACAGCTGAGAGTTAGAGTTGTAACTCTCCAGAGTGGATCAGTGGGAGGAATATAGATAATTCATGAAGTGTCAAGAAGGTTGAACAGGGCAAGTACTGCTCTGTGGTCTAACTCGCACCACTCGGTACAGACCGTGACCAGGAGCGACTGAAAACAACAGAACTGCTTATTGTGTGCATATATAACAATAGTAGTAATACAAAAGGTTGTGCTTGTTGGGATCAACCCAGAAATCCTCTGGAACAATCATGGTGGTATTGTCTTCCACAGAGACACTCTCTCCTAGAGGTTTTGTTACACCACCGTTTGAAAGCGAAACGCTTCTTCGGTAGACTAGTTGGGACAGTTTCAGTGGATTTCCAGCAATGTGTCATGGTAGCAAAAAAACAAAGTGGCAGTTAACAGCAAATCCCATCACAGGCAGCATGAGAACATGAATCGATTGTCCGTTTCAGGGATTCACTGCTTCTTACATTCAAACTGTCACAATATTTTTCTTTTCCCCTTAGCTATAGGGCACACTTCCAAATGCCACTAAAGCGTTTTTAGACACCAGCATTTCTACAAACGTCCCTCGACTACAAAACGGGCTATTTTATTTCGGAATTAGAGCAGTGTAGCTTTAACGCCTGACCGACGTTAGATTTATATCCCTTCTCGGCTCCAGTCATTGTGCTCAGTAAAACTAATCCACTCTGGCTTTCATTACAAAATGACAGAGCGCTACTAATTAATATTTGATAGCAAAGTTATTCATATTTAATATTGTAATGTAATTAATAATAACATAATGAATATTTCAAGGTTAAGTTGTAGGCTCGCATTTAATGAAGCGTTGGAGAATAATACTGAGCTCGCACGCTTATTTACATGGATGCATTATTGCTTAATTTGTGTTGAATGAAAAAAATGAGAGATAATGATATGGGTTTAAACCCAAAATGGAGTCATGCCTTTATGTAGGCCAGATCTGTGCTGGTAAATGTCCCTTTAATTTCCTCCCCTCCCCCTAAAATAAATATGTTCCAAAAGCATAGAATGAGCAGTTATTCTGGCTTTAATGCTGAAATCAGCTTCACAGTACACTGGACATCAGCATAAAGGAGACATGCGTCAAATCAACCGGTGTTTGCTTGAGCAAAACATAATTTCTTAATGTAGAAAAAAAATGTTTCCCTAATAAAAGAAACGGGGAGGCATTCACAGTCTGGCTGATGACTTTCCAGCTCACACGCACTATCTATCAAGTGTTGGCATGCTCCCTGTAAGGCAAACAAATGTCCACAGACACGTATCCATTTTCTTTTGTGAATAAATAATCAATGCCATTCTCTTGTATTCAAACTGACACTGCCAGTGATCTTGTTCTTTAGCTCCGATTGCTAAATATGAATCACATATTATCCAATTCTCTTTTTGCTACAAACACACATAATCCCATCAGAGATAAGAGCACATTATGGTAAGAAAAGGCATCACACAGCAGTGCTATTAATTTGTGCAGAGTACATCTGCACTCCAAAGAGAAGAATGATGTCCATTGTGATTAGGCGTCACAACACGCTCCAGCCAAAAGAAAGGGAACAAAGCAATGTACGAGATAGAATCTAATTGACATATGTTCTAATAAAGCTGACAATGCTTTAAGTAAACACATCCAAATCGCTTTTTGTTGAACAAAGACTAGAGTTTGTTCTTTTCTGCCCCTTCAATGTTACAGTATGAGTGTTATATAAAAATACCATGCATCTAAATGGAATACACCTAGTACTTAGTTAGAAATCCCATGTGCAATTCACATACTGGGGAAACACACACTAGTAATGGATTTAGAGTTAAGTGATGAAGACGTACAGTGTGGTCATTTTGGTGGCAAGTCTAAACACCATTCATGGATACATAGTTTATCTGTGGTAAAAGCTAATGGATGCAAAACTCATAGCAAAAATATTTGTGAGAATGCATCATACGAGAGATAGGGCAACAGACTATTTCTCAGGAAGGTTCTGACTGAATATTCCAAGTAAAAAAATATTATTATTATTATTTTTTTTTTTCCCTATAGCAGCTGTTTTGTATTTGGGTTTAAATAACAAACTGAATTTTGTGAATTTTATCCTCCAAACTAAAATTGACCTCAATTCTACAGTATCTTTACGGTAAACTAGTGAATAAAATAAAAACACAATGCTGTGAGTTCAGGCAAGAGTTAACAATACAATGAAAGTCAATAACAACAAAAGGTTCCTTAATCAAGAGGACAAGGGGATTTTTTTTATTTAATTAATGTTTTGCCCCATATGAGTTTAGGGCAGGTTGTCATGTGTGTTTTAAATAGTATACATTTGAGTTTTTTTGTTTGTTTTGGATGGAAAAACATCACCTTTTGAATTCATTACTTTTTAACTGTTTTGTTTTTCATTTTGATGTAAAATATAGATTGTTGTACTAGTTTGACATGCCAGGTAATGTGTTAAGATTTAACTATATTTCATTTTTTTAAATTTTATTTTATTGTATAGACTCATTTTCTAACAAAATACAATATTCCACAGTAGACATCCTGGGAAAAAAAGTCCTAGAGCTTTCATTTTCGTGTAAAATGCATCTGAAGTAAGTGATGAAGACTTTCATATCTTCGATTGCGTGTCATTATATTTATTGAGTTGGCTCATGTGGATTATGTTTTGCTCTTCAGAAATGTGATTTCCGATAAGGGAGCATAGTGAGCTACGATGCTCAGTTTGTGCGGTGCATTGCAAGATTTTTCAGGGAGGGAACATTCCAGTGCACTGGAAGGAATTTGCGATTGAGACAGCCCTTAAAATGGCCGACTGTCCTGAATACTGAAGTAGGGAGCTGATTGAGACGCACCCCATGTCAAGTTAACAGAATGTAAACTTTTACATGCAGCGCCGCTCATCAATCTCAGTTCCAAAACAGTGGACCAATCAGAAGTCCCTGGAGGCGGGGCAAGCGTTGTGAGCTTTTGTGTACAGTTGCTAGTTGGCATGGCAACTTTTGTATTTGATGCCAACTCATTCCTCAGGCATTCTGCACTGCACTTTTAAAATAAATAAATAAATAAATAAATAATCGTTCATTAATCGTAATCGAGGTAAACTGTACAATTAATCAAGATTTTGATTTTAGGTCATTTTGTCCAGCCCTTGTGCATAGTGCATTGCATAAGTGCATATATATAATTTGGTACACAACTTATTTCTCATATTACATCATAAAACAACCAAAACATATAATTAAAATAAAAACACAATGCTGTGAGTTCAGGCAAGAGTTAACAATACAATGAAAGTCAATAACAACAAAAGGTTCCTTAATCAAGAGGACAAGGGGATTTTTTTTATTTAATTAATGTTTTGCCCCATATGAGTTTAGGGCAGGTTGTCATGTGTGTTTTAAATAGTATAAATTTGAGTTTTTTTGTTTGTTTTGGATGGAAAAACATCACCTTTTGAATTCATTACTTTTTAACTGTTTTGTTTTTCATTTCGATGTAAAATATAGATTGTTGTACTAGTTTGACATGCCAGGTAATGTGTTAAGATTTAACTATATTTCATTTTTTAAAATTTTATTTTATTATATAGACTCATTTTCTAACAAAATACAATATTCCACAGTAGACATCCTGGGAAAAAAAGTCCTAGAGCTTTCATTTTCGTGTAAAATGCATCTGAAGTAAGTGATGAAGACGTACAGTGTGGTAATTTTTTTGTGGCAAGTCCAAACACCATTCATGGATACATAATTTATTTGTGGTAAAAGCTAATGGATGCAAAACTCATAGCAAAAATATTTGTGAATATGTATCACATGAGAGACGGGGATAATTTTATTTATTTTTTTAACCTATAGCAGCTGTATTGTATCTGGGTTTAAATAACCAATAACAAATCAAATTTACCACATTTTTACAGTATGTTTTGGGTAAACTAGTGAACAAAATAAAACCACAATGGCATGAGTTCAGGCAAGAGTCAATAATACAATGAAAGTCAATAACAACAAAAGGTTCCTTGATCCCAGGACAAGGGTATTTTTTTATTACTATTATTTTTGCCCCACATATGAGTTCAGGGCATTTTTTTTTTTGGTTGAAAAAACATCACCATTTATTACATTTTAACCGTTTTTCATTTATCTGTGAAATCTAGGTTGTTGTGCTAGTTTGACATGCCAAGCAATATATTAAAAAACTATCTATATGTTATGTTTTTATCTTATTTCCGGATCTTTTTTAATCACTACTTTTGCATCAGTGCATCAGCAAGGATACGATCAACTGATAAAAGGTGAAATACTAAATATATATATATATATATATATATATATATATATATATATATATATATATATATATATATACATTTCTTGAGCAGCAAATTAGCATATTTAAATGATTTTTTGATGGATCATGTGACACTAAAGACTGGAGTAATGGCCACTGAAAATTCAGCTTTGCCATCACAGGAATAATTTGCATCATAAAATATATTAATATAGAAAACATCTTCACAATATTAACATAAAATTTCACAATATTAACATTTTTAATGTTTTTTTTTTTTTTAACACATATAATTCAGAATTATTAAAACATCTTACCGACTCCAAACCTTTGAACAGTATTGCATGCGTCTACGCAGAAATTGACTTTCAAACCAAATCCTACCCTTAGAAGTACTCACTAGAGTAAAAAGTGTGACAACTAGCCCTGGCCTTCCCTATACCTCCACAACCACCTAAAACAAGCTCAGTCTTGTTAAAGAAGCGTGAGCTATGCCGTGTTTGACGCACCTTTCAGAGCCAGGTGATGGCGGGCTGCATTGCCAGCCCAGTGAGTCAGACCACTGAGACCACCGAGACCACAAAGCCAAGTGAAACCGCTAGACGCCTGCTGTCATGTACCATAGCTAACTCTTCTGCTCCCTTCCCTTCCAGTCGCTTTCTCTCTCTGCTGTCTCTCTTAGCCCTGCCATGCCCACTTCTACACGTATGCTAATCGTCTCCTCCGACTGGCAGCTGGTGCTCAAGGGGAGTTCGGGCACTGACAAGACAGGAGCCGGGTGTATAATTAAACATCAGACCGGCACGTAATAAAAGCTAAAGGATGAAATGAGTGTAATCTCGGCCTGAGGTTCCTCGATAATCAGCCCACAACCACATGCCTGGCAGAGATGGCAGGAAAAGGGAAAAGAAGAAAAAAAAAAAAAACATGCTGATTTGAATGACCCATTTGAATCACACACCTCCCACTCTTTATTTGATTCATTTTTTAATTAGAGAGACAGAGTGAGGGAGGACTGCAGATCTTAGGTGATGGAGTGAGGTGGTGAAAAAGAGAGGGAGAGAGGGAGAGGAGCGAGTTCAATCTCTTTCAACAGCATGGCTTCCCATCTCGCTGCAACATGGAACTTATCTGAGCTCTGCAAGCCACGCTCATGAACACTTAACCTTGGGGTTTGTTAAAAAAAAAAGCAGAAAATTGAAGCTCAGTCAATGCTGGCCCACCAAGGAAGCCGAGCACAGTCCGTACCCCATACGTCCACCCATTCACCTCCTCTCTTCCATGCATTGTCCTCCTACAGACAATCATTCTGCTCCACCGGCACAAATACTTCATGACGTTAAATAAAGCACAACACATTAGAGAGGAGCAGAGTGGCACATCACCGTCTGAGCGCTCCCAGCTGCCTCCATCACGCACAGAGAGCCCTATAGCATTGTGAATGTGTCAGCCTGAAAGCGTCGTACTCATTTGCCCTTCTACCTTGGAGATCATCACGGGGAGCCCATTTGTTGTGTTTGTTTATGCATTTCTGCTGATCAAAAGCTACGGCAGAATCCAACAAAGGCTGTTTAATTGCAGCTCTTGAAAAATTGATGCCGCTCTTAAGGACTTTTTTGTGTCACGCCGATATTGGGAAAACACAGGTGTAAAGGCCACATGAGAGCACATGTTTTATTCACATGCCCGAGTGACGGGAGGAAGCAAGCAGAAACAGTGGAGAATTCAAGTGAGAGGCCTTAATTAGCCGAGACCCTGCCAAATTTTGGACACACAAAGGATGGCATTTTCCACCTCACTGATGGTGAAGATAGTGTTCAGTCAGTGCAGTGAAGCTAAAGTAACTTTACAGTAAAAACTAATTTGTTGGGAACAAAAAAAAAAAAAAATTAATTGTAAAAAAAAGTTCATTACTATTTATTCTAAATAAGTAAGGAAGTTTAACCTTTTCTGAAGGAAAATAAATAAATAAATAAAACCACGAGCATGTCTTGTTGGCTACGGTAAAGTGCTAGCGGTTGGACAATAATAGTGCCAGGTTGGGCTCCCGAGGTTCACGCTTGCAGTGATCTGTGAACAAGCTGCTTTGGCCTGCTCATACTATAGTCCTCTCAGGACGCAGAGCTCTCTGCACAGGTCCGGTGCCAGGTCACTCTCCTATCCCGTAATTATCTCCATATCACCTCACCTCTTTGCATAAACACATGTGCATGGGGCATACTGCACACTACACCTGTACAATTCATTTTGAGTTTCCCTTCATACTACATTCACAGCAGAACATTCCCAGAGCCTGTGAAATACAACACCATGCATAAATTAGCATCCAGAGCTGTATTTTTCCTCGGCCTAATTGAACTGTTAAAGATGGAAACTGTGCGAGAGTCAGCGATGCCAACCTTGCCCTCTTCTTCACGGCAATTATTGCTCCTTCACAAAATGTCAAACGGAAAGGCATTGAGGCAGCAGAATTAATGTTTCCACATGATAAGTAAGCTTAATATTCAGCCGACAATTAGACTACTCACCCTGCCAACCAGAATTGGATCAGGTCCAGAGAACTCCTCCAACACAAACATTTGATTCCAAACCCATCCTCTCTTGGCACGACTGAGGATTCTTTGTCCTTCGCTTGGCCGGTTTCGCGGGATCATGGTTGATGCCGTTTGTAAACTTTGTGACTGATTGTTTAACGGAGCCATGGAAGAGTACGGCACACAAGTAATCCATACTAGCAGGAGAGAAGTCCATAGATCTCGCTGCATCTCCTCTCCTCGTTTTAGCATCTCTGTGATATTTTCTCTTTGCCTTGATTTTTTGGGTTCCCCTCCAAAAGTCAGGGGTCGACCAGCTGACGGGCAGCTGAATGGTTACTCTTTTGTTGTACGTATCCCCCAGCTTGAGTTCATGTTGCGAGCAGGGTCACGGATGCACTCTGATCTGTCTCCAGGACGCAGAGAAGGGAGACGCGTGGCGAGATGCGACATCCATTAGTTGGTTCATCAATGTAAGAGATCTAGAGGGGAGAGACAAATGCAGACTTACTGGAAGTGCATGTAAATAAAACTGACAAGCTTGAGGAGCGAAGTCTCAAGGTCAGTTGGATATGACATCAGAAAACAAGTCAGAGCACATCTGTCTTCTGTAAAAGTATATAGTACGGCCAAGAATATTATGTTTTAACTCCTTAAGCTATTGGAAAACGTTTAGGAACTACACAATCAAGCCAAATTATAGTTCAGGTTACAGTGTTTGGTGTGCCCACATTCCTTGCGCACACCAATATTTACGAGCATCAATATTTAACACCAAAACGAAAAAGTTAACATCCATTAAAAAAAAAAAAAACTATGAAAAAGAAAAATACTTTATAGATTAAAACATATTGATTAAAACTGATATTTTTTAATATCAGTATCAATAACTAGAAAAGGATACGATTATGAACGATGACCTACAGCAATTTTGAAAATAATAGAATAATAAGAATAAAAACACCATATTTTCGATATTTGACTGCAGCATAGACTATAAATGCAGTAAACTTGAAAATCACAGAGAAGAGAAGAACAGCAGTATCTACTCATGCTCAAGAGCCATTTCATTTCCCTGAAACAACTGCTTTCAATGCCCTTGACATATTACAACATTACAGTTTAATTTAGAGTTTGCAGAATTATAAAACAACAACAACAACAACAAAAACATAGGGTTTTTCTATCAGAAAATGTAACCCAGGTATTTTATGATTCTGTACTTAGTTTTTTTTTTTTTTTTTTTTTTTTCCAATCTTGACCATACAACAATCATAAGCTGCATTTTACTAAACCAGATTATTTGGCTGAATACTTTCAAGCAGCATCCTCTGGAGAACTGTTATCTATTATTTCATGCTTCATCTTTTCATGCAGTACACAACAGTCCAGTTTATATATGTTTTCTCAAAAAGTTGTGCATAAAATTAATTTAATTACCCTGTAGACTAATAGGCAAGCCACACATTGACAACATTCACCACTTAGTCTTCCTTCCACAGTATAACTTCAGCGAGCAGTAAAGCTTATACGCAGCCTCGGCGAGCAAAGGCGATGCTTGAGATAGAGGCGAATTTCAGCACCAGCATAAGTGGACAGCTCCTCACCAAAAAAGTCGCTAACTATTTGCGCTCGCTTTCTGGCTCTTTATAATAAACAAGAAAAACAGGATTTCGATATTTCGATTCTCTATAAGCAGTACAGAGCAAACAATACGTAGCACAGCGAGTTGACCAAGTTGATTAACCAAGACGTTCACAGACCACGTTCTTGAGTAAAGTGAGCACAAATATTCGATGCACGACATTCCTGAACGATATGCAAAACAAATAATATACAACGCGTATTTATGGTTTGGTCTGCAGGCTGTCAATCTGTCTAGCTCTCGGATCAATCACTGTAGCGCAAACAGCATCAAACGAAACATCCAATATTTCAGTCGAGCAAAAAATACCCGACAAATACGGCGTTAAACCCTCCTGCGTCTGTTAATAAGTCTTTAGTACTTACTGTATCTCATCCGGACGTCCGTTCCATGTCATTCAGAGAAGATAAAAAATATCAGAGAAGAGGGAAAAAAGACGTGACTTGTTTCGCAATACTGCTGGCACTTGTCTGTCTGTCAATTTTCTGCCAATTGAATATGGACAAGAACAAAATAAGAAAATAAGTTGACAGACGCGGCTGGGAACAATTAGGATCCGTACAGTTTAGTGGCTTGGCGTTGACAGGGTGTCGGTGAGCTCCGGCAAGCCCGCTCGCTGAGTGGAGGAGTGAGGAGAGATGGACGAGAGGTGTTTGGTGGGAAGAGCCTCCCCTTTGCCGCGCTCATTGGGCTGATAAAGAGGCAGGTCCTCAGCCCTGGCAATGAATGCAAGCGCCCTACCCTGGGAATACTGAACTTTTATGTCAGTGCGTTGGTGTTTTTCCCTACCTTTTTTAAAAAAAAAAAACGCATTCTGCTAACAAAGCATCCGTACGAGTGTCGCGTCTTGACGCTTCTTCGACGGTCCCCTGGCTTTCCGTCTCATTTCGGCTCGTGATTTGAATGCAACGAGATTTTAGATGACTAGGATGCAAAGTCTATATACGTGGTGCTGTTTAAGCATCTCAGCTGCACACTTGCTTTATGGCCAAGTGTGTGGGTTGGATTTAGGTAAATTGGAACACTTTTGCCTTGAGATGACTGGGGAAATGTCCCTATTAATCCTGAATTCACCCCTTTACAATTTCCTTTACCATTTATTTTTTTTAGCATCGTGGCATGCAAATCTATAATAAACGCATACATTATTACGATAATATTCGTCTTGCTTGATCGACTTCCCACCAGAAAACACGTGAGCGCTGTTGTTATATCTCAAACTCTGATTATACTTGTAATCGAACTTTTCTCTAACTTCATTACTAAAACGTTTGAAAACGGCTCTGAAGCATGTCTATTTGTATGAAAAGTATGACTAAAGTATTATACCGAGTTGGTCTTTCATTTAAGACTTTAAGAGACTCATGTGGCGAGGGAAGGAATTCAAAGCTTTCTAGCACAGCTCACGTACCAGAATGTATCTAAAGGATCTCTAAAGTATAAAAATGAGTCGACTAATCTAAAATAACGTTTGAACTCACAGCTGTACAGTTAAATGTTTTGATCACGCTGGATAAACAATATTGGTATTTTAACATGACCCTGAAGTGATGCTGTGAGCAGCTCACCTGTTTAGTATCAGCTTCTAATTAAATGAAATGGATCATTTGCAAACATTCAGCCCATTTGCTGTACATTTTAAATGAGGAAATGCATTGAAATTAACCCATCAGCTTTTCAGCATTCATTAGTGCACATTAGATTTATCTTGGCACGTTTCTTGTCCACATACATTGAGAGTCTTATGCTAGAGATACACATGAAGCTCCGATTTAACTGGCTCCCTCTAGCGGCCAAACATCAAACAGACATTAGCAGTGTTCTGGATTGTGGTCAGTCAAACCTTTGGGATTAAATCTTGCAGATACAAATGTTTAATACATTATTAGGCTCAGTGTGAGATACTGAGACCTGTGTATTAAAAATAATGTTTATAATAACTAAATTATACTTATACAACACCTGCTAGTCCCAGTAGATTTCACAGATAAACAATATATTGATCACGATATTGATCAATAATTCAAATGTTAATTTCTGAAGATTAAAGTTGATGATAAAGACAAGCAGAAACTATTTATTTATTGACATATCATGTTAATATTACTCAAATATGTAACTAGTCTTAGCATATCATGTCATGTGATTATCAATCACAGTCTTAACAATGCCATTCATATCCCTGATTTCTGTTTATTGATATTGTGTAGTTTACTCGTGGTTGTCACCTTAGAAAATGATTATGGATACAAACCTACTTACATTTTGCATCCTGCCCGACATCCTCTTTAACTCTATTTTGGTTCTGCCGTGCAGTTTGTCAAGCTGCTCTCCAGTGGTTCTTTCTCTCTGTCATTGATTAATTCCACTGACACAGCCTTTACCGGTGATCAAAATATCAGACGTCTTCTGAAAAAGGCAAAGTAAGTGAAGGGGAAACGGTCTTTACAGCCCAAGCTTCCTCAATCGATCATTGGTTACTACATTGTCAGTGGAATTAATCACAGGCCTGGTGCGCCGTGAACTGCTGGCACCCTTCTCTACACACCTCAGCCCTGTCATTTGCAAATGGCGACAACAGCCTCGACAAACAAACAGGAAACAAGCCGTGATTTATTCATTTGTCTCTGCATTTACATCAAATCATTTAGAGAGGCAATTACTTGGGGATTTTCCCAGCTGTTTCACATAGATGTGAAGCTATGTCTAAAACAATTGTCTTTTTTATTGAAGACTTGTGTCTACCATGCATTCTGATCTCTTGTGATTCATAAATCATGGTGTTGGCATGTCTCAATATTATTATAAATGTATCCTCATACTTCTTCCAAAATTGCCCATTTATGGCGAAACACTGCCCTGCAATGCATAGTACTCTTCAAAAATGTGACCATGGACTACAAAACCAGTCATAAGGGTACATTTTTTAAAACTGAGATGTATACATTATCTAAAAGCATTATCTAAATAAAGCTTTCCATTGATGTTTGGTTTGTTAAGATAGGACAATATTTGGTCGAGATACAACTATTTTAAAATCTTGAATCTGAGGGTGCAAAAAATATTGAAAAAAACAGTTGTTCAAATAAAGTTTTTAGTAATGCATATTACTAAATAAAAATTAAGTTTTGATATATTTACAGTAGGAAGTTTACAAAATACCTTTATGGAACATGATCTTTACACAATATCCTAAAGATTTTTGGCATAAAAGAAAAATCAATCATTTTGACCCATACAATGTATTTTTGGCTATTGCTACAAGTATTACCATGCCACTTAAGACTGGTTTTGTGGTCCAGGGTCACATGGTCATATACACATACTGTGCTGAAAGTCCTTTACCTAATTGTGTGATCCTGATCAAAAATGTCTAGCCTTTTACAAATTGCTTTTAATTATGCTATATAATCACCAAATCTTGGATTCAATCTTTTTGACAACTTGTTTTCTTTAAATTAGAACTGTTTTGTATTTCTTTTTGGAACTGATTAATCATAGGCATCATTGATTTGGGCGTATACACCACAGTTTTTGAACGTGTAATTGTTTGTGAATAATTTTGGCAATATTTAATAAAAAACTGAAGTGAATAAGCTCAGACGAATCAATGAGACCTACAATCAAGCAGTGCCAAACAGAAACACAAAATCAGTGCTAATGAAAGAAAACAAGTTGATTAAAAGACTGAATGTAATATTTAATAACAATATGTAGTATAATGAGAGATTTTTTTTTTTTCGTAGGCCGGTCTTTTTGACACCACAAATTTTATTTTATTTTATTTTATTTTATTTTATTTTATTTTATTTTATTTTATTTTATTTTATTTTATTTTATTTTATTTTATTTTATTTTATTTTATTTTATTTTATTTTATTTTATTTTATTTATTTTATTTTATTTTATTTTATTTTATTTTATCCCTGTGTGAGTAAGTTTTAGTCCAATGCATATATGTGACCCTGGACCACAAATCCAGTCAAAAGGGTCATTTTTTTTTTTTTATTGAGATTTATACATCATCTGAAAGATATTTTACAAAATATTATGGAACATGATCTTTACTTAATATTCTAATGATTTTTGGCATAAAAGAAAAAATGATAATTTTGATCCATACAGTGTGTAGTTGGCTATTGCTGCTAATATATCCGTGCTACTTACGTCTGGTTTTGTGGTTCAGGGTCACATATGTTTGAGAAGTGTACAGAGCATCAGTATATGTACATTTGTGGAACTATTAAGTTTCACGCAGCCATGCACCAGCTCTGGTGGAGAATCAGCATCACCATTGGGCCCTCCATTCAAAACACAATCCAACAAGACAAGAAGATAATGGACTGTGTTTATCGATTTCACCTCAACCAAAGCAAGAAAGAGACACTATTCTTTAAAGAGCAGTCTCAACTGTATAATAACAGTTTCAGGTGGATGACTCTCCGTTCCTGCAAAGTGAGTGTTCATTCTGCGTAATAGAATCTCGGTGACACAAATAACAAATAAAGTTATGCCTTCTGACACAAGAACGAACCTACGGCAAGCTCTTTCCTTCTCCATCCTAACTTCTGTAGAGGGATGAGTAAAGCTAGATTTGCATTTCCTGAAGGAAATGCAAGAGCTTGCAAAGCAGCGAAAGATTAGTGTTCAAGTTTAGGTAAGATTAGATTTCATTGGCTTTGGTTCTGTGTAAATGATTTTATGTAAATGAAATGCTGCATCAGAGGTGCTTTGTCATTGTCATGATGCTAAGCAAATGTCTCTTTTTCAGTCGGCTGTGCACAGAACTAATACTGTAACTTTGTAGTGTAAAAGCAAGGAAGACAAGATCAATCATAATTCAATATGCTAATATTAGAATGTATCATTGCTGTCAGTTTAGGCGCAGACACATTAGGTTTAGAACATGCAAAATTAATCATTACGTCAAACTGTGATTTTTTCATTATTATATATATTTTTTTTTTTGGCATGCAACACAAAACAAAACATTTTGATATGTGCTTATGTTTCTGTTCTACCACATCCAAATGGGTATGGAAATCAACAGAATGAAAAGCGAAGTACACACAGCATACATTTTCTATGTTAAACATCCTATAAATTTAAGTTAATAGGTAGTTTTCAACAGTGTTGGGGAGTAACTGTGTAACAGAATTACATAATTTATTTACAAAATAAATTTAACTGTAATCTGTTACAGTTACAGATAAAAAAAAGTGTAATTTAATTAGTTACTTATATATATTTTCACACACATACACATTTGATTGATTTCTTTCTAAAATTAAATTGACTGCTCTAAAATATGAGACACCAATGTTCCAGGATTTTAGGACACTGATTAGGACACATATTTATTTGATAACTGTTTTTTTTTTTTTTTTTCTATTTGGGTTTGTGTATATGCTTTATATTTTAAATTAGATTAGATGCCAGTGTTTCCTGTCATAACTATGCAAAGATTTGTTTTCAAAAACAGGATCATAGCTATTAAACTATATCTTATTATGATTTTAAATCTGTATTTAACCTCAGAACAATGTCAAAGTAAAAAAAAAGGGTAAAAAAAGGGCTAAAGTCTGATTTTGTGATGGCTGTGCTTTAAAATTAAATTGTTATAACCCTAATTCAAATGATGAAGGATTTTGAAAGTCTGAAAGTGAGTACTACTGTAAGGTTAACCCTGCCTGCCTTAAATGTTTTTGAAAATGATTAACAGTTTAGAAAAAAAAAAAAAGTTGAAATAGTTACACTACTTATTACATTTTAAAATGGGATAACTTGTAATGTGTAATTTATTACATTTCCTAAGTAACCCAACACTGGTTTTAAAGCTTACCCAGCCTTAACTTTTTATAGAGTTTACAAAAACAAAAATATATAGCGCAATAGTCTGAAATTATCTACAAAACACTTATGTTAAGCAGTTTAGGCTAAAACGCCAGAGAAATATGGCATTGCAAGTGCATTGCAATGCATTGCAAGCTCTGTAATCACTTTTTATGTCATAAAAGTCCCACAATATGTCGACTGTTCACATCTCCGTGTTATTTTGGAAAATCTAGTCATGCAGTCATCTCCAGCCACTCAGAACAGCTGCTCACCAGAATTCCAAAGGTCGCTCACTAATGTAGCAAAGGACCGAAATAGTCAAAGTTCACTCCAAATGCATGAATAATGATTTACAAATTTATGACAAGACTTCCAACCACCATTTCCCCATCTTTCTGTGCCGGCACACACAGACACACACAAGCATGTTTCCATTCATGGCCTCGGGGGCCTGCGATGTGTAAACAGTTTCCAGCATAGGTTTAGTGCCATGATTAGCATATTAACACTCCTAAAAGTCAAATTTTAATTGGTAGCAAATTAAAGTTAATTGGTTTTTACGTTGATGATTTTAAAGCTCTGCAGATAATTAAGTGCAGTGTTCAGAATTTTGATATGTTGACATTTTGAGAATGAACAACCTGGATCCTAAATGAACAACACAACTAAGATCTTAATCATGCAAATTGAAAAACACAGCAGATTTGATTATCATGGGTTTCATATGGCCCTCCTATTAATTACACTTAACTTATTTATTTATTTATATCCAGCATATTTCCCAATTGCAGTAATTATTGTTCTCCGATAATTCCTAGACTCAAAATGAAGCCATGTCAAACAGGTTGCTGGGAATATCAGGTACAAACGTATACGCTAATATCCTGGCAGTGAACTTTCACAATAAGAAGGTATGATGTGAATGGAATAAGAAGGTATGATGTGAATGGAATTAGTGAGAGCATCTGGTGGGCCGCAAGCCTCACTCACATTTAGCTGAGAGCCAAGATCTCATTCTTTGGCACCGAGATTCATAAACTGTCATGCTGCTGAATGAAGCGCTCCTCGGGGCAAAGCGGCTCCGTCTACCTGTCTTAATAAGTTGTACAAGTTGATTAGAATAGGATACAGTAGCAGACCTCCCATCACGAGAGGAAGCAACTGGACATGAAAAACCGTTTAGCGGGATCCATTTTGAGCTGGGCTTCTAAAAGTAGACGCTGATGGTTGCCATAAATAACGGAGGTGGCGTGATAATGGTGCAAGTTACCTTTAATAGTGCTCATTAAGACTGACACCTTCTCCATTTGGGAGGAGATGAGAGGAGGCTCATTATGATCGCTCCGCATGCACAACTCACAGTAAAGCAAGTGTGTGTGTATGCAGGTGTATGTTTGTTTGAGCAGGAATTGTAAAACATAACTGTAGATGTTTGCAGTGGCATTTGTTAAAACAGAGGAATAAACTCTATAGCAAATGTCTATAGCAGTAGGCATTAGCAGAGACTATTTTTAGATCTCACATTCATTCATATATGTTTCGTTATGAATTACACACTTCCCCTTAGATGAAACCAGGATGTTTTAAATAACTGAATTAACACATTTTATCATTCTTAATAATCACACAATTTTAGCAACAATAACCTTTTTGCCTAATTCGCCAACAAACTAAATTGCATTGTGGACATTTGCGATATTAAAGCAGAATTTAAAAAGATAATGATCTCTGTGTGTACTCATAAAATTATATTAATTTTATACTAACACTGCACAGTAGAGTAAGGTTATATTTGTTAACATCTGTTAATGCTTTAAGAAACTGAACAATGAACAACTATACAAGCTTTATTAATTTAATTTAAGTACACTCTTGTTCATTTCTAATTCATGTTCACCCATACTATTTATGCAACTTGAAATGAAGTTGACATTAACCATGGATTAATAAACACTGTAAAATTTACAAAGCAGTATACATTTATATACAGTCAGGCCCAAAATTATTCATACCCCTGGCAAATTCTGACTTAAAGTTACTTTTATTCAACCAGCAATCTATTTTGACCAGGAATGACACAGGCTTCTCCCAAAAGATAATAAAACAATGTACAAGAGGCATCATTGTGGAAAAAAATATGTATCAGCTTTTATTTAAATTTGAACAAAAAGTGGGATGTCCAAAATTATTCATACCCTTTTCAAACTGTCACAAGGATCACCACCAAGGCCATCCTGATGAATCTGGGCTCTGCAGGTGGCAACATCTCAAGGCAAACAGTCCAGTGGACACTGCACACGACTGGGTTCCATGGACGCAGACCAAGGAGGACACCACTTCTACAGATAGGGCACACAAAAGCCCGCTTGGCCTTTGCAAAAGCTCATCTGGACAAAGACGATGACTTCTGGTCTTCTGTTTTATGGTCAGATGAAACAAAATTGTAATTGTTTGGCCACAATGATGTAGCCTTCATTTGGCGTGAAAAAGGAGAAGCCTTTTACTTGCCCTTTCCTTGTAATTCTTTTAAAATTTACTATCAATTTCTGAATGAAAATTGTTTCAAAGTTAATAAAATAGTCCAATACTCACATCATTAAGCGTAAAAGGCCTTTAATAAATTGGGCTAAATCATTAAAAAAAGAATACTAAAAAGAATAAACATGTTTATATACAGCCTTCCTCAGGATACACAACCATTGTCCATAAAAGCATTCTTTTAACAATCAATAGAAAAAAAAAAAATAGAAAAAAACCCAGCTGCTTAACAAGTCAGAGTGGCTATAAACAACTCACTCACATACCAATAAAACACTTAATCACAGTTACAATCAAACAAACAAACAAAAAATGCCTACCACAGCAATGAGGGTAGGGGGTGGTGGGAAAGCACATTTATGTTCGGCCAATCTCTTTCCTTATGTCTGATCTATATAAAAATGCCCACATTCACATTACAGCTTATAAATTCACAAAGGAATTACAGTTAATAAAAGACCCCATTTGGATACATTTTACGAGAAAACTGATTAAAAGTGTTTGTTTTGACTATGTTGTCACAATGATTGCATCCTCTTTATGCACATGTTTAAAACTAAACAGTGGTGTTTCTTTAGTAGTGACTTTCAATATTATCTCACATAATGTGATTTTTGTCAATTGAAGGGAAACCAAAGCATTATAATCAAACATTAAAACGGCTATCTAAAAAAAAAAAACGAGGATATCATGCTGTTGTAAGTGTGAGGAAGAGACCAGTACATCCGGGAAGGACTCCGACAGCTGACTAACCCTGATTTTTATTTAACTCTGACCGTGCGTAGTTACCTTCTAGCTGCTGAAAATAAAACATGGGTTGGTTTAGTGTGTAATTTTAGATGTGGAGGATGTAATCATTGTAATAATGTGGGAAAAAATAAAACTTTTGGTCATCTGTGTTTTGCAATGTGTATCCAATTGAGTCTTTCATTAACTGCTATGGAATTTATAAGTTGGAAAGTGAGTGTGAGCATTTTTTTATATTGGTCAGACAAAAAGAGAGTGGCCAAACTTAAATAAGCGGTTTGCTCTAAAAATATGCTATGTCCAGTGGCAAGACATTACAATGATGTGGGTAATGGTAGTGATAGCTCTCTTAAAGAGAGGGATGTATGATAAAAGGTGGGAATAGATTGAAACATCTTCTAGAATGTGAGACTTATTGGATATATACACTTAAGAGTACTAGCCCTGTTCAAAAAAATAAAAAAAAATAAAATAAAAACAGCATAGGGAAAAGTGGGGTGAGTTGTGCCAGTTTTTACTCAAAGTGACTTTATAGTGAAGCCATGACAGTAATCCCTCCAATTTAAGCATGTACATATATTTCAGGATGTGGTGCATCCCCGGGAACAATAATTTTGGATCTGAAATAAACTGATTCAGAATTATAGCTTTCAGAAAAAAAGTGGTCTCGTGGCACAACTTGCCCCCGGTGCGGGGTAAATTGTGCCTTTGGGGAGAATACAGTGGGGTAAATTGTGCCAGTGATTATTTAAGTTCAAAAAGAACATTTTAATGTCATGAACTGCAATGCTATATAAAATCAAGACAAATTCAATACAAAATTGCTAATTTAAGGTTTATTTAGATATCGTTACCCTACTAAACTATTGGCATGTCATATTTTCTACTTTTTCGTAAAACACAAAAAAACTCAAATACACAATATATGATATTTGTGAATAATCAGAATGCTGCCTGCTAACAAAACGCTGTCTGTCAATTATGTAACATATAGGAAAGAAGTTACTTTCTTATGAACATCCCATTGTGACTTTTGCCACTTAAAAAAACGGACAAACGGCAGGTAAATCAAACACTGATGAGGCACGCTCATCTTTTCACACAGATTATCCCCTGTGGGTATGTAAGTTTAAATCAGGGATGCCCAACCCTGTTCCTGGAGATCTACCATCCTACAAAGTTCAGCTCCAACCCTCATCAAACACCCCTGAACCAGCTAATTAATCTCTTAGGTAGCATGTGATAATCACAGACAGCTGTGTTGGAGCAGGACTGGAACTAAAGTCTGCAGGTAGGTAGATCTCCAGGAACAGGGTTGGTCAGCCCTGGTCTAGATGGTCTAGATCTGGACTATTACTTAACATCCCACTGGCACAACTTAACCCTCCCCCTTTGGCACAAATTATCCCAGCCCGACAATTTTGAAAGACTAGCATGATTCCGCAGTTTAGAGCTAACATAATGCTAACTGTATAGACTCACTGTGTAGCCTACTAAAGCACTAAAACATGTGTGAAATATTTTCAAACGTGTCTATAATTGTTCAGACGCAACAATCAAAAAACCTTGATCATATAAATTTTACTTTGAAAGGCAAAAAACAGTTTTTTTGAGCTAAAATGTGCTTAGCCCTCATGCCATGTGTCTCTCTTCTTTGAGGGATGGGTAAATTGGATGGCTCTACAAAAGTATGTGGTCACATGACCAATTTCTTCTATGGTTTCCTAGAAACAAGGCACGAATCACCCCACTCTCCCCTATGCTGGTTAGGTAAGTTTTGAAGCATGACAGCTGGTTTAGGCTGGTCCTTAGTTGGTCATGAGCAGGAGCAAGTTGCTTAAGACCAGCACACCAGTTTATAACCAGCTCATGACCAACTAAGGACCAGCTTAAAGAAGCTGCCATGCTTCAAAACATACCTAACCAGCATATGCTATTTTTTTTTCAATGGGGAGGTTACTAGGTGGATTGTTTGACTGCGATTCAGTGTTTTATTGAAATGTAAATGCGTTGTTTATAACCACCCCTACTTGTTAACTGTCAATACAGAAAACAATGGATGCGTATCCTATGGAAGGCTGTGTCAAGCTGAAATGCATTGATGAATTTTAGCCTAGGAATTTGACACTTAACCAAGTGAGTTTCTTAGAATCTTTTGTTGTTTTTATTTGATATTTACCTCTTATAGTGAGGAAAACAAAACAAAAATATCCCCTGCTGATTTTATATAATTTCTATAATTTCAGTAGTAGGTTTGTTTGAACAGTGACAGACAGAATAACAACAGAAAAATCCAGAAAAACACATTTAAATTTTTTTTTGAATTGATATGCATTTTAATGAGTGAAATAAGTATTTGACCCCTTTACAAAGCATGACTTAGTATTTAGTGGCAAAACCTTTGTTAACAATCACAGAGGTCAGACGTTTCTTGTAGATGGCCACCAGGTTTGCACACATCTCAGGAGGGATTTTGTCTGACTTAAGTCATTAAAGGTGCCATAGAATGCATTGATACAATTGTTCTCTGATATCTACATAAGTATATGGCTTAGGTAAGGGAAAAATTCTTCAACAAGAAACAGTTTTACAAGTCCATTTACAACCATAGGATTTGTTGTTAGAATGAAATGGTCAGTTATTAAATGTACTGCAATGTAACAGGCTATCGCTAACAAGAAGCTGTCCCTTTAGTGGCTCGCATTATTTTATTAGAACACATTATTTGTTTTCCGTGCCTTTCTGAGTACAGACACCAACTCATCCCTGAACTTAAAATCCCCTGTACAACTGGTGTTATGTTAGGATTGGCCTCTTTTTCAGTGGTCATTTGCAAACACCAGATTTATATAAGAAGGAGGAAACAATAGTGTTTAAGACTTACAGAAGAATTTTCAGATCCCTCCACAGATTTTCTATAGGATTAAGTTATGGAGACTGGCCATTGTCCCTTTGATGCGGTGCAGTTGTCCAGTCCCCTTAGCAGAAAAACAACCCCAAAGCATAATGTTTCCACCTTAATGTTTGAAGGTGGGGATGGTGTTCTTGGGGTCATAGGAAGCATTCCTCCTCCTCCAAACACGGCGAGTTGATGCCAAAGCTTGAGCTTGATTTTGGTCTCATCTGACCACAACACTTTCACCCAGTTCTCCTCTGAATCATTCAGATGTTCATTGGCAAACTTCAGATGGGCCTGTACATGTGCTTTCTTAAACAGGGGGACCTTGCGGGTGCTGCCGGAATTCAGTCCTTCATGGCGTAGTATGCTACCAATTGTTTTCTTAGTGACTATGGTCCCAGCTGCCTTGAGATCATTGGCAAGATCCTCCCATGTAGTTCTGGGCTGATTCAGAATTGATTGACAGTTATTTTGTGTTTCTTACATTTGAGAATAATCACACCAGCTGTTGTCACCTTCTCACCAAGCTGCTTGGCGGTGGTCTTGTAGCCCATTCCAGCCAGGTATACAATCTTGTCCCTGATATCTTTGGACAACTCTTTGGTCTTGGCCATGGTGGAGAGATTTGGAATCTGATTGATTGCTTCTGTGGACAGGTGTCTTTTATACAGGTAAAAAGCTGAGACACCTGAGAGCCAGAAATCTTGCTGATCGATAGCAGGGGATTAAATATTTTTTTCCCTCACTGTACCTATCCAATAAGCACCAATGGCTATATAGTTGTTTATATATACCCCTGTAGAGCACTTAGTTTGTTTGAAGATTGTTTCAAAGGTGATTTTTTTGTGTTTGTTTGTGTGTGTGCATGCCATAATACTTAAGTATAGACATACCTGCATTTTAATTAGTATTGTAAAAAAAAAAACATATTTATTTTAGCACAAGCACATTTTTATCAAATGTTATTGTTTGGCTGAAGTCATAAACACGTCAAGCTGACACGCTCAAAGACAGTTATTCATCTGA
>NC_133363.1:27695299-27832530 GCF_049309525.1 Garra rufa
TATATAAAAAGCATATATGGCTGTTAAAAAAAAAAAAAAAAAAAAAGTGGCCACAGCATGAAAATAAAGTTTTTTTTTTTAAATTAAAATATTACTATAGTGCCATAGCACGGTTTGTATTTTTGGGAAGAAAAAAAATAAATAATAATAAAAAAAATAAAAAAGTGCCATAGCAAGAAAATGCCTAAAAAGCACTATAATATTGAGGTGGTCTCGTTTCTTCAAATGAGCACTTTAGCACTTCAATCACTCACACATCTGCTTATGTAAGACGATGGGCCTCAAGGAACATCCCACTTAACTCACACTACTGTTCTCTGATGCTGTGGGATCAGGCTGACTTTAGAGTGGAGTTCAGTCCATGCTCTTTGAGATCAGTCACCATACACTTCAAAGATGTCATCGACTGGCTGCGGATCTCAGGCCGTAAGTTACTGGAGGCTATTTGTTTGAAGCTGCCAGCGGTGCTCGTATCTCCACCCAGCGCACTCTCCAGGCTTCAAAGCCCGGTCTGAAAGCCAACCACTGCTAAAGCTCAACGCTTTCACCACTAGTTTTAATGGAAACGACAGCAATTTGAGTAATAGAGCAACATTTTACAGCCTGAAAAATAGTAGAAACGCTACAGCTCATATGGGTAGCAGCAAATTTAACATAATTGTGACAGAGCCACATTTAAGCAAAATTGTGCATCATTTCAGTTTTAAATCCTGTTATAGAAAAAGCTTTGCAAAGCAGTTACAGCAGCAGCACTGCATAAGATTAGGCTGCTTAAGTTAAATTAGTTTTGCGAAATAGATTTAAATATAAAAAATTTAAAGTTAGCGTAATTTATAGTTTTGTATATTATAGCATTGTAAATATTTTATTTCTATTTAAATAAGCAAATTCAAATTTCAATTGAATACAATTAAGCTAAATACATTAAGAAAAAAAAACAGGCTTACTCATTTAAAGAAAAAAAAAAAGGTATTTTACTTTAAACATTAGCTCAATTCAGGATTATTTGTAAGCATTTAAATACAAACAAAATCAATGTAAAAAGGAAAAAATTAAATTAAGCTAACATTTATGTATTTAAGTAAAATTATGGTTGATTGATCTAAAAATAATTAAGTTTTTTTTTTAATTTATTAGAATAAAATCTAACCATAAGTAATTTTAAATATTAAAATATATAAAGTTAGCTTAATTTTATTCATATAAAATAATTGTTGGCTTAATCCAAGACCTTTTTTATTCGTTTCTTTTTAGATTATTAAAATAAAATCCAACCATAAGCACTTTAATGAATCTTACAAAATCAATAAAGCCTACATTTATTTTAGATTCATAAAAATAAATAAATTAAAAATAAACTAAATGTATCTAAATCAAAACTTTAAAATGTTAGCCTAATTTGATTCAATCTGAAATTAATGTTGGCTTAAAGATTTTTTTTATTATTATTATTTTTTTTTTTAGATTTGTTAATCTAAAATATTTAGTTTATTATTATTACAAAAAAATAATAAAAACACAACAATTTACACCAACATTAGATTAATAACCTTTATGCATCTAAACACAAACAAAATAAACTTTAAATAAAGAAATTGTTATCTTAAATTAAGCCAACATATATTTTATATTAAAAAAAATCTATTTTAATCTAATCTTAATAAACTAAAGATTAAAAACCTTAAACTAACATTTTAGATTTAAAACCTTTAGATAGATTGTATTTTGATTAAAAAAAGAAATTAAAGTAAATAAACTTTAAATATTAAGAACGTGTTAGCTTAATTTATTTTATTATCCTAAAATAAATGTTGGCTTAAAGATTTAAAATTTATTTTAGATGAATAAAATATTAGTATTTAATAAAAGTATTGTTTTTATTTTATTAATAAAAAAAAATAAGCCAACATTTCTAAAATAAAAAGCCTTACATTAACCTGACATTGTCTAAATACAAACAAAACATTTTAAATTCTTAATGTCAGCTTAAATGTAAGGTTTTTTTATTTTAGATAAAAATAAAAATCTTAACTTAACGTTTAATATATTTTTTAAATATATAAATTTAGCATAAACCTACGATTTTTTTTAATTTTAGATATTTAAAAAAAATAAAATCTTAAGTTTAAGTTGGCATTCAAACAAAAATGTAATTTTTTTCAATAAATATAAAATATTTCAAATGTTAAACAATTCAATACAAACAAAATGTAACATTTTAAAACGTTTTATACAACCTAAAATAAATGTCAACTATTCAAATAAATAATCGAATTAGTTCATTTAACTTAAAGGATTTTCAGTAAGTCCATCTCATTACATTATACGCCTAATTCTGTATTCTTGGACGAGAATGAGAAAGAGCCAGACAGCGTAAATCGAACAAACTCAAGCAGGACTGACTTGTAGTAGGGGAGCGTCTCAATCATTTTCCAGTTGACGTAATTTGCAGCCGTCTCCTCCAGCGTACAGACACGGGTCATCTGGACTTTGGCCACCTGCCAGAAGCGCTCGTGCTCAACGAGCGTCTCCTGCATCTCCCGTCTCAGCAAAAGATACACACCCTCCAGTGTGTCTTCATAAACCTGCCAACGACACATCACTCCATCAGCAAATGATATTCCACCTGACCTTGCTCCCGAAAAAGTGCATGCATAAGGGAACGGCACCAAATTTGCATAATAAAAGTGCAAAAAGAAGAAATGAAATAAAATTATATGCTGATATCAAGCAAATAGGTTATGCAATGCACATACATGAAATCCATGAAACAAAACAGATTACATTAACCTTGGTTGAAAAACATAAAATGCACATTTAACGTCTCTCTGGTCCTTTCTATGTCCTTGGATGGTCTCATGTGTTGTAAACCAGTGTATAATGGCAGGAGCGTTCGTATGCTCAGACGTGCGACGTAATTGACTGGGACATGCACCGATACGTCTATAATCCATTTAGGCAGCCATTAGATAGCAGCGTCTGCTCACGCCGTGACCTGTGAAATCATTTTCCCTGGCTAATGAAATGCAGAAGATGAGCACTGCTGGAATATTTAAGATCATGTCCTTTGAGGAACTTATTTGGCATTTTTTGAGATGGGGAAGAGAGATATCAGCTGGAACAGAACGGGGAACAATCATGTGTGAAGAAAAGTTAGTCGCGGGGAAGACAGCATGTCAAATTTATTCAAACATCCCACTGCACACTAGGGAAAGGACTTTATGTCAAAGAAAAAAAAAAAAAAAAAATTTAGACTGAAATATTGTTCAGCTTTCTGCATGTATTCCATAGACGTACCTTTCTTCGCTTCAGTCGGCCCCAGTCACGGCCCAGGATCCAGGCCACGAGAGACTTGCACATGGAGAAGTAGTTTCCGACAGTCTGAATCCCTGATGGAGAGAAACAAGCAGAGTCAGAACATGAGATGATGCTCCAGGAGACTAGAGGAGTAACATTTGATCTACAGACGAATATCCTGCCAGAGCACCTCAGGAGAGAGCGCCACACAAGACCGACAAATGGCGCTTTTCCACTACACAGTACCAGCTCGCCTCAGCTCGCCTCGGCTCGACTCGACTCGGCTCTGTTTGGTTTTCCACTGTGTAAAAGTTGTACCTGTACCGGCTTCCAGGTACTTTTTTTCGTACCACCTCCGGCGAGGTTCCAAGCGAGCTGAGGCGAGCTAAGGCGATACTAAAATGTGACGTGAAAACACAGCAGACTGCTGATTGGTCAGAGAGAATCGTCACTATTCACTGCGTCATCATTGCACGCGCCAGCAATAGTATCCAGAATAACCCCGCCATTTTTAAAAAGTTTGGCCAGAGATTGCGTGACATATCCAATCCATTACATATTATGGCAACTCGGAAGAATACGCCGTGGTCAAACGAGGAGGTGCAGACAGCGGGTGTGTGTCGCGTAGAAGATTACATCACGGCAGTTTCTTGCAGCGTCGCTATGACAACCAGGTACTATTGTGGAGGTACAGGTACAACTTTTACACAGTGGAAAACCAAACAGAGCCGAGTCGAGCCGAGTCGAGTCGAGCCGAGGCGAGCCGAGTCGAGCTGGTACTGTGTAGTGGAAAAGCGCCAAAAGAACACAACACCATCAAATACAGCAGGTTTTGCTCGACTCTGAAAGGATTCGCAGATCAAGCCAATTCTCCAGCAGAGGTTGAACTATAACAGATTTCGCAAATGGCAATAACTAAGGTGGGTTTTAGTAATTAATGGGCTGTTTCATTTAAATAAATGCTACTAAAAAGCTTTAATATAATAATAATAATAATAATAATAATAATAATAATAATACAAAACAAAGTACATGCCACTAAAAATTGCTAAAATAGCAATAATAAAACTACATATTACTAAATGCTAATAAAAAAATATATATATATACTTAAGCTATTAACATAATTAAAGCTAAATAAACATTAAAATTATTTCTGTTTGTATAATATTTATTATACAAAAAAACATGGTATTAAAAATTTGCAATAATATTCAAATGAATAAAACAGCAATAGTAACAGCAAAAACAATCTAAAATAAAGCTAATAAAAACAATTGTAACAAGTTTTATAATAGCATGCATCGTTATTTTAATAAAAATACACACTATTAAAGAAAGATCACTATTGTGATAATTTTTTCATAAAAATTAGAACCACAAATAACAATACAAGTTATTATCTTATCATTTTTATTAATATTATCGCTATTATTATTATTATTCAAATATTGGTATTAAATATTGTACTAAAAATAAAATGGCAATAACAGCAAAAAGAATAAATAAAGCTAATAAAAAAAATAAATGTAACATTTTATTTTAATTAAAAAAAACATAAAAACTATAAAACACGCTATTAAAAATAGGCCAAAAATAGCAACAACAAAACACACTATTAAAAATAAAATCTAAAGTAGCAATAAATAATAATAATAATAATAATAATCACGCCATTAAAAATAAAAGCTAAAATAGCAATAAATAATAAAACATGCTATTAAAATAAACGCTAAAATAGCAGCAATAAGAATTATTATACTAAAAAAATAAAAAAAATAAAAATATTATTCATCATCATCATCATTAAAAAAAATAATAAATAGATAAATAAAAACACACACAATACAAAAATAAATAAATCAATCAAATCATCAACCATAATCCAATTATTTACCAACTAACCTACCAAGGCTCTCATCTCCCCGGGCCAATCGGCCTCTCCAGTAGTCTTTGGTGATGGGGTGCAGGGAGGCAAGGTACCTCACATCACACAGGGTTTCACCCCAGGTGGCCACCTTTCTCTTGCTGTGCTTTTTCCACTGCAAGAAAATGGATCGCAGCTGCTTGTTGTACGGCGCCGGCTGACGAAACAACCAATATGTGAAGAGCCACTGGAACCGGCACTGGACGTACTGATGGTACATGGACTCCAGCTCTGTGTGTTCTAAAAATCAGCACATAAAATGGTTGTCAATGCCAGCAATACTACAGGTAGAAATATCTCATATGCACATAACATTGCAATAAAATGCAGACATGCGTTTATAAAGAAATCTGCACAACTTTACAGAAGAAACTTTAAAACTTCAGGTGGAAATTTGAAAGACCTTTAGATCATCACTAAATAGGATGCACTGCATCCTGTTCAAAGCTAAAAGCTATAGAACATGGGCCTTTTATATAGAGTATTAAAAGAAACAGGAAATACCAGGTGAGGGTGAACTATGAGTCACAGTCCTTCTCCAGACACATCACTCAAAAATCGTGTGTCATACCCCAACTCTCCGATCAAGGGTCCATCACAGCAGTTTGAAGTGAGTCACCAGAGCAAAAAATTGGATTACTAACATCTTGGTTCAGAAATCCCATTACTTTTAGAGGGGGAAAGGAAACATATACAGCTAAGACATATAAAAGGTCAACCAGACCAACGAGAGAACCCAGACACCCGTGTCCTTTTGGTTAAGAAGACAATACAGTACTGCTGCCGTGAGCCGACAATGAACTCGTTTGCCATTTTTCAGAGTCTAAACGCAATGCAAAAGTGCCAGAGAATAAATTGCATTTGGTTGGATTCACTCCAGCACTCACAGAGGATTAAAGTAAGGTGATATATTCTTTTGGCAATATTAAATCACAATATTCACAACGTTGGTTATCACACTTTGTTTGGCCATTAAGCTCCCTAATGACCAAGTTTCATGAAATGGGATGCAGATCTCTCACCACTGTTTTGATGCTGGCTGAGAACATGCTGAAAGACCAGCGAGACACTGCCATGATGCTTCAACGCAAGATGAAACAGCTCTCTCCATTCAAACTTAAGGGTGTCACAATCTTCAGTTTTCTCTGGGAAACAGAATAAAGCATGTTAGGCTAAAATTAAACATGGAAAGCTCATGTGGCAGCTGAGAGTATGGCCACCTTGGAGTTTGTCCTGGAACAAATCTGCAGCGATTCCCCATAGTTTCTCCACCTCGCTGCTGGGAAGCCTCACTGAAGGCAAGGGTACGCTTTCCTCCAGCACGAGCCACTGGATCCAGTACCTGTGTGGCGCAAACGGGATCTCCACAAAGAGCTTCTCCTGAAATGCGCGGTTACAGTGGATGTTTCTGAAGAGGGATCGCCACATAAAAACCAAGCGGAAAGCGGTTTTGGCCGTTACGGGACACCGGACGTGGGTATATGACAGACTGACCCCAAACGAATCCTGTGGAGAAAGATATGAGAGAGTTAGCATGCGAGTGACCACTGGGATAGTCTGTTAGGACCACTTAAGAATAAAATTTTAAATAAGTAAAAATAAATAAATAAAAACAAGCCTATATTTTGCCATTGTTTACTAAAAAATTAAAATAAAAAACAAAAGAAACTATCCACCTTTTCTTTGCATAAGAATTTTAAGGGTCTGGCTTCTAGTCTCATCTGCTTCCAGCTATATCCAACCATATTATTTTAATGTATCATCTTAATTATGAGCACACTGGTTTGTATTGCAAACAGTTTTACTAGTTACTGCACATTGTTATTCTTCTCGTTATTTCCCTATAGCGAATGGGCTTACTTCCACATTGAGCCTTCATTTTATTTCCATTTGCTTAAAACAAAAAAACAAAACAACACTCAAAACACTCTTTATTCAAATCTCGTAGCTGATTTCACAACTGTTATTTTTCACTCACTTAAGCTTTCCGTGCATTCAAAGATCAATTATAGCAAGAGCAAATGTCATTCGTAGACGGCATTTAATAAATATTGAAACCAGTTTCTGCCACAGAATAAGTGGGGAAAAAGCTAATTGTGACTTTTTCAAGTCACAATTTCGTCTTAAAATTGTCAGAAATAAACTCCCAACTTTGAGACTTTTTTTTTCTCAGAATTGCATGATATAAACTTGCAATTCTTTTGCGTTTAGAATTGCATGATATAAACTTGTAGTTGCGAGTTAGAAATTCACAACTGAGAAATAAACAGGCAATTCTGACTTTATTTCTCAGAATTTAATTAAAAAGTGTTAGATATAAACTAGCAATTCCTGAAAAAAACAATTCTGAATTTTTTTTTTTTTTTTTTTTTAGAATTGTGTGATAAACTTGCAATTGCGAGTTATAAAGTCCAATATTAAGAGGAAGAAGAGTGATATAATTGCAGAATTGCAAATTTACATCTGACAATTCTGACTTAACTCACAATTCTGAGAAAATACTGAAAAAATAGAGTGGTAACATTTTTTTTAATTCAGTGGCAGAAACTGCTTCTATAAATTACTTCTATTATAGGTAAAAGTAGGGTTTTTCCAACATGTCATCAATTGGCCTCACTGGTAAAACAATGCAAAGTGCATATTTTGCGGATTACTGCTGCTGAAAATGGTCAATTATTGTCATGTTTTGAACTGTACTAATCAGTCATATCGGAAAAATATTTTGGAGTACTACAGACTGCCAAAAGTAACTGAACTGAACCAGTATTTAATAATCTTGACAACACTGGGTTTTTTTTTCTTATCATTTCCAGTCAGGTAGGTGAAATATTAGGGACGTTCTAAAACGCTTAACGTGAAAAACGCTTAACGTGGCTTAAGGTACGTAAAAAACGACCAGGAAACACCAAATTTCTGTCAAACCTTACTTGGAACAAACACTAACTACTATCAAAAGAATGAGCCCTTATTCCACAGAGAAAGTGAAAAACAAACTTCTGTCAAATATTACTTATAAATACTTGCTGCTGTCAAAAGAATGAGATCTCATTCAGCACATAAAGTGAATAATATCACGTTAAGCGTGTTCTCCCTATAGAACTCCAAAAAAAAAAAAAAAAAGCTTAACATGTTTTTTATAATGGACTTCTATGGGGGGCGATCACTTTATATGCTGAATAAGAGCTCGTTATTTATTATATGTATTATATGTCAAATTTAACAGAAGTTTGGTCTTCCCTCGTCTCTGTTGAGGTAAGTTAAACCACGTTAAGCTGTTTCTTTATAATGGACTTCTATGGGGGAGAAAATGCTTAACGTGATATTATTAACTTTCTCTGTGGAATAAGGGCTTGTTCTTTTGATAGTAGTTAGTGTTTGTTCCAAGTAAGGTTTGACAGAAATTTGGTGTTTCCTGGTCGTTTTTTACGTACGTTAAGCCACGTTAAGCATTTTAGAACGTCCCAAATATTAGGCTAATATCTTAATTAATATTGCTTACAAGCATCTTTAGCACCCATTAACTTTATTTTGTAACTATTGCGCCCTGTCCTGCTTACAAAGTCCTAGCAGTTTCCACATGTTTTTTTCCGTGGTTTAAACAGCATAAATTAGCAGAAAAACGTATTCAGTAGTACATTAACCATGCATTCAATGCTGTTGTTTACATCCGAGTATCGCCAATATGGCCGCGCATCTGGGAACAACGATGAAGGACTCCTATTTTATGAACGAATCAGGAATCCAGCTCTTATGGATTATCTGACAGATCGTTCAACTCCATTCGAGTCATTTTTGTTCACATAACATTAAAGACTAATAAAATGACCGGTTCGCTCAGGTATGTACCATGCATTTTAGTGAATTTAAAAGCTTCGACTGTGATAAATCAAAAATCTAATTTCCACGCAAAGTATAGGCCTACCTGGAAGTGTTTGGTCCAGAGAGAGTTGCACGAACAAACTCGGAACAATAAGCTACACGTGCTGCCGAGCCTCAGCAGCGACACTGGGTCCAAGTTCCTCAGTATAACTAGGAGAACTTCATCACTTAAATGCAATAAGCCCGTTGTGTCGTCGCTGCTTTCCGGAGTAATATCTGCTGTATTCAGATGGGGCTCATCATCTGTGGCGGCAGTCAAACAGGAGAATTGCTCCAGCAACTCACGCTCCCAGGTCGTGCTGAGGTCTGCCATACCTGTGCCGGTGTCACCGCCCTGCTTGCAGCCACCTCTCAGGTGTTAAAGGTTAGGAAGAAACCACCTGAGAGAGGTCATAGGGTGGTGGATCTCTAAGGAGTTGCTCATGAATATTAGCAGCTCATGAATATCAATGAGGTCACGCAGACGTTGCTTGGCAACATACCTGCTTAAACTAATTAACATTCATAAGGCAAGCGTTTAATTCGCCAAGCCAATCGGGTAGGCATTCTTGGAACGTTACGTCATAAATATTCATAAGATAAACACTTCATTTCCCAACCGCAATGACAAAAATGCATTTCTTATTTGCAGTGCGTTTGTAATGCTAATTTATTCGACGCTCTGTCTTGAATTTTTGGAATTAACCGTGTGAGAGGTGAATTTTGCTTTTGATGTTCTCGTTGTCCTGCACCTGAAGTTCCCATTGGGATCAATGTAGTCTTTTTGTCTGTAGTAAGCATTTTATGCGTTTATTAGCATCATTTATTCGCCCTCAAGGTGTTCCAAACATGTATTTGAGTTTCTTTCGTCGGTTTAGCACAAGAATATATTTTTTAAAGAATGTAACTCTGTATTATGTAAAAAAAATACTGTGGACATTTTTTTGTGTGTTTATTATCAACCTCATTTTTTTCTATAAGAGTTTTCTATATTTGTAAACTTTATGGGTCTGGTTTCTGGTCTCATTCGTGTCCAGCTGTTTTTAGCTGTACAAAAAAAGGTTTTGCTGCGTAATATTGTGAATTGGTGTGTTTTACCATATTATTTTAATGTATTATCTTAGTTATGGACACACTAATTTGTAGTGCAAACCTTTTTATTATTTACTGCACGTTGTTGTTATTCTTCTTATTTAGCGGCTAGTACTTACCTGAATAAGATATTTCACGTAAAAGATGTTTACATATAGTCCACAACAGAAAATAACAGTTTAATTCATACAAATGACCCCGTTAAAAAGTTTACATACACTTGATTTTTAATACTGTGTTGTTACCTGAATGATCCACAGCGTTTTTTTTTTTTTTGTTGTTGTTGTTGTTGTTTTTTATGTGATAGTTAATGAGTTCCTTGTTTGTCCTGAACAGTTAAACTGCCAGCTGTTCTTCATGAAAATATGATATTTAGGCAAAATATGAAACATGCACACATCTTCATTCTGTTCAAAGGTTTTCACCCCCGGCTCTTAATGCATAATTTTTCCTTCTAAAGCATCAGAGAGCATTTGAACCTTTTGTAATAGTTGCGTATGAGTCCTTCAGTTGTCCTCAGAGTGAAAAGATGGATCTCAAAAATCATAGTTATTGTTGGAAAGGGTTCAAATACACAAAAATGCTGAAATTCCAAAGAATTTGTTGGACCTGAAGGATTTTCTGAAGAACAGCAGGCAGTTTAACTGTTCAGGACAAACAAGGGATTCGTGAACAACTATCACTAAACAAAAAAACACAGCTGTAGATCACTCAGGTAACAACAGTATTAAAAATCAAGTGTATGTAAACTTTTTGAACAGGGTCATTTTTATAAATTCAACTATTATTTTTTCTTGTGGACTATATGCAAACATCTTTAACATGAACTAACTAAAAAATAACATGCATTTTGTATGATCCCTTTTATTTTGGTAAAATAATTAACGTTTTGACCTCAACTGAATATAAAAGTTGCGTTATAATGTAATGTTCTGCGAGCTCAAATACATTTTCCCAGTATTTGCCATTCATGTTTTTTTTGAGTTTAAGACAAATATACTTTATTTTAAGCAAGTCAGACACATTGAGAATTTCCAATATTTAAATGACAACTTAAGACTGAAAAAATAAAACAAAACAAAACCCAAATATCAGTTCAGAATAACTTTACATGTATTGTACTGGATTTCATCCAAATAAGATGATAATTAAAACTGAACTGCTTATAAAACAAAGACAAGTGCAGTAAAATAGTTTACAAGTTTACAATCAATTGCAATTACACAGACTTTTATATTTAATACAAATGCATGTACCCTTTTTCTTGGCAGAATTAAAACTAAATATTTTAAAAACAAATATGAATATGGTATAACAGTTAAAGAAGGGTGTAAAAACATTCTTTTCTCTTTTTTTTTTACCCTTTTCATATTTTCGATTGAAGAATGGAAATATTTATAATTTTGAGCAGATGATACAATATGCAATCATGACGTCCAATACTGATGAAACTGTTTTTAAGTCATGATTACTGGCTAATGTAACCCACAATAATATTACATGGCAAGGCACTGGCTCAAATCAGCATTGTAAAACTCAGAATGCAGTTTTCCAGAAACGTCGTCAGATAGATGCCATTTAAAATGTAAAATATTGATGACACTGTAGTGAAACTATGTCAAACTTTCAAATACAATGAACCCTTTGTGCTCGTATAAGAAAATAAAACATTCACAATTGAGCATTTGGACGAAACAGTCAGCACGAACCCTTCTAAACACTTAAATTGCCGCAGGGGGGGAAAGAGGCAATGAGGTGAAATCATCTCTATACATGATGGATCTGATATCTCAGACATACAGAAGTCACTGCTACCTATTGACAGTTCGTGATCACAGTGTACTCGTTTGCTACGTGGTTGATTACATCATTCGGTGATCATTATCATTCGTTTTTTTCTACAGACTGCCGGGCCGGGCAGTGGATGATTGGTTGGTTTTGGGAGGCCACGCCCCCTTCAGGCTACTCGTATGCGAGGCTCCTCCTCTATTTCCTGACCCAGGCTCGTATAGGTCACTGAAGGCTCCAGCGGCCCCACGGTGGGCGTGTCTGTGATGGCGTTTCCTGCATTGCGGAACTGTTTATAGACGCGAGGATCCTGTGCCACGTAGGTGGAGGAAGAGGAGTAGAGGATCAGTCCCAAGACGATGATGAAGAAGGACAGCAGGTAAAGGCCTGAAAACTGAAGACAGACAAACAACATAATCAACTTCATATAGTGTGTCAAAAAAGTAATTTAGAACTCTATGATTCATTAATTCTAATTAGAACAGTGATTTAAAACTTTAAGTCATGATCTTGGAATTCTAAATAGAACACTTTAAATTAAAGTGAAAACGTTCAATTATAATTTACTACTTTTAATTAGAACAGTGACTTTAAACTGTAAACCATGATTTATTTATTCAAAACAGAACACTGATTTATTCTGAAATTTTTTTTATCATTTAAAACTTTGAATCATAATTTACTCCAATTTTGAATAAAACACTGATTTAAATAATGATTAGAAACACTGCTAAAAATATTATTTATTGATTTATTAATTCTAAATAAAACATTGATTTAAAAATGCAAATCATGATTTAATATTTTTTAATAGAACACAGATTTAAACTGTAAATTATTATTACGTGTAAATTGAACATATATTTAAATCCTCAAATCATGAATTTGAAAATGAATTTACTTTTAAATAGAACACTGATTTAAAACTTAATATTGTAATTTATTAATTCGTCTTTTAAAACTAAATCATAATTTATTATGATTTTGAATAGAACACTGATTTAAATAATGACGAGGGACACTGCTAAAAATAATACTTCTTAATTTTTTAATTCTAAATAGAGCACTGATTTAAAACATATTAATTAATATTTTTAACTTGAATTAAAATGTATTAATTTTACATAAAACACAAATTTAAAACTTAATATCATCATTTATTAATTCTAAACAAAACATTAAGTTAAATCATCGTCAGTTTATTAATTCTAAGTAAAACACTCATTTAAAGCTTCATATCATAATTTATTATTTCTAAATAAAACATTAATATTAAGCTTCATATCAATTTATTAATTCTAAATAAAATGCTAATTTAAAAGGTC
This sequence comes from Garra rufa, assembly GCF_049309525.1. Classification (NCBI taxonomy): domain Eukaryota; kingdom Metazoa; phylum Chordata; class Actinopteri; order Cypriniformes; family Cyprinidae; genus Garra; species Garra rufa. The sequence continues at coordinate 27,708,587 of NC_133363.1, forward strand.
ATATAATTTATTAATTCTAATTAAACACTAATTTAAAACTTCATATCATAATGTAAATAAAACACTAATTTAAAACTTCATGTCATAATTTATTAATTGTAAATAAAACACTAATTTAAAACTTCATATCATAATTTAATAATCTTAAATAAAACACTAATTTAAAACTTCATATCAATTTATTAATTCTAAATAAAACACTAATTTAAAACTTCATATTGTAATTAATTTGTCTTTTAAAACTAAATCATAATTTCCTATGATTTTGAATAGAACACTGATTTTAAATGACGAGGAACACTGATAAAAATAATGCTTCTTAATTTTTTAATTCTAAATAGAACACTGATTACAAAACTTATTAATTTTTATTTTTATCTTATTAAAATGTATTAATTCTACATAAAACACTCATTTAAAACTTCATATCTTAATTTATTAATTCTAAGTAAAACACTAATTTATTCATTCTAAATAAAACACTAATTTAAAACTTTATATCTTAATTTATTAATTCTTTATAAAACACAAATTTAAAACTTAACATTCTAAACAAAACATTAAGTTAAAACGTCGTCAATTTATTAATTCTAAGTAAAACACTCATTTAAAGCTTCATATCATAATTTATTATTTTTAAATAAAACGTTAATTTTAAGCTTCATATCAATTTATTAATTCTAAATAAAACGCTAATTTAAAACTTTATATAATTTATTCATTCTAATTAAAGCAATAATTGAAAACTTCATATCATAATTTATTAATCCTAAATAAAACACAAATTTAAAACTTCATATCAATTTATTAATGGTAAATAAAACACAAATTTAAAACTTCATATCATTATTAATTAATTCTAATTAAAACAATAATTTAAAACTTCATATGATAATTTATTGTAAATAAAATGCTAATCTAAAACTTCATATCATAATTTATTAATTTTAAATGAAACACTAATTTAAAATTTCATTTCAATTTAATAATTGTAAATAAAACACTATTTTAAAACTTCATATCATTATTCATTAATTCTAAATAAAATGCTAATCTAAAACTTCATATCATAATTTATTAATTCTAAATTATACACTAATTTAAAACTTCATATCATAATTTATTAATTCTAAATAAAACACTAATTTCAAACTTCAAATCAAAATTTATGAATTCTAAATAAAACACAAATTTAAAACTATATAAAAATGTATTAATTCTAAATAAAATACTAATTTAAAACTTCAAATCATAATTTACTACTACAGAACACTGATTTTAAATTGTAAATCATGATTTATTAATTTTAACTAGAACCCTGATTTAACTTTAAATCATAATTTATGAATTGTATAGAAAAATCGAATCTAAAACTTTATATCAATGTATGAATTCTAAATAAAACTAATTTGAAACTTCATTAATTCTAAATAAAACAATTTAAAACTTCATATCATAATTTATTAAGTAAGCAAAACGCCAATTTAAAACTTAATATCATAATTTATTCATTCTAAATAAATCACTGATTTAAAACTTCAAATCGTAACTTACTACTACAGAGCACCGATTTAAAACGGTAAGTCATTATTTTTTTTTTCTAAACAAATTATTTAAAACATAAAATCATACTTTACTACTCTTAAATAGAACAGACTTCAGATTATTCTAAATTGAACCCTGATTTTAAACTGCAAATCCTAATGTATTAATAATAAATCAGATCAATCCAAATACTAATAATAAAAAAAAAACTTGACAGTCACAGTCATAAGTGTCTGCATGGAAAAAGAGTCATTAAAAACACTCCTGTTGTGTTCCATTGACAAAATAACAACATACAAATTGGAACAAAATGGGGGCGAGTAAATAATGACAGAATATTAATTTCAGAGCAGATGCTCTTCTCCATACGGTGTAATGACAGTCATTGCAGACATTGTTTGCTCAAAAGAGGAACTATAAATATGTCACATTAGGGTCATATTTCGTTAATGAACACGAGGGAATCAGACACACAGACCCAACAGGAGAGATTCCACCAAGAATGAACTAATGAGCAAAAGCAGCAGTTGTGATAAAGATGGAACGGAGCACGTCCAGACAAATGATTCACTCTCAGTGTGAGTCTACTGTTCAAGGCAGGAGGTCTGTGATTGTAATTATGATGGGATGGCATTAATAATTGAATAATGGTTTAAAATTTATGCTGTGAGACCAATGGCATAACATGTGCATTAATGTTATGTTATCTTAACTTAATGGGTGATGGAAGAACACTTTAATTTCCGAGAATGCTCTAATTTATCCCAAAGTCTTCAGCATGAAGCCAAACTACACTCATCAATTGAGAGGAAGCCAAATCTTAAAATCTCAATTTTGCCCAACCATGTTTTTGGAATCTTAGAAAGATGCTGGACTGCAAAGAGGTTTTCTTTTACAGGCTAAACCTTTAAAAAACACTTTAAGGTTTAGCCAGCTAAATCACACTCTGGAATGTAATGTCAAATAAAATTGCATCACTGACAATGCAATTTTTGAGTAGTGCATTGTATTTTGCTCTGTGTTGTGGTCAAGCAGGGACTCAGTACCTTTGACAGCGCTTTGAAAATAGCATCAACAATCACCACTTTGAAAACTGAAATGCCAAAGCCTCACTCTCTTTGCCATCACTCAATCTCCAAATCGCATCACTAGTTTTTCATCCGTAGGGTCTGAGGTGTGGATGAGCATCGCAACAATCACTTTTAGAGTAGAGCTGTGAACAATGGCCTCTCAGCTCAATCATGGTCCATTTCTGAGCCACCTACAGCCCGCCTGCGATTAACAAAGGGCTTCCAATTACATGCAGCCTTCAGCTCTGGACCATAAGAGCAGGATTCAGCAGAGTAAATAACTAAAAAATAAATACATAAAGAAAGAGACTTAAGGAAATCTGATGCAATAAAGGGATAGTTCACACAAAAATGAAAATTACCCTCAAACCATCGTAGGTATATATGACATTCTTCTTTCAGACGAATACAATTGAGTTTTCAAGATTTTGAAGCATAATAAAGTGCATCCATCCATCAATCATAAAAAGTACTCCACACAGCTCCGAAGGGGTTAATAAAGGCCGTCTGAAGTGAATCAATGCACAAATATCCATATTTATAATATTACAATCCATAATCTCTAGCTTCCGCTAAGTTTCATACACGCATTCACGAGAGAGTGGTTTTCCAGCGGATGACCTAGGCGTTGCGTAAGCTCCGGTGAGAAGCTAGTCTCTTGAAAACCTAGTTTTGATTACAGCAAAGGAAAACCAGTGTACTCTTGGCCTATATCAAACTCCTCCTTTGGTACTCGTTCTATACCTCTGTGCTTCTGTGTTTATCACTTCTCACCGGAGCTTACGCTACACCTACATCCTATATCATCTGCTGGAACGCCACTCTCTCGGTTACGGTTTGTAAAGTTTTAAATATGGATATTTTTCATACACAAATGCATTGATTTGCTTCTGAAGGCCTTTGTTAACCTCCCAGAGTTGTGGAGCACTTTTTATGATGGATGGATGCACTTTATTGGACTATGAATTTCAAAAGCTATTCACTGTCATTATAAATATTGGAAGAGCCTGGATATTTTTTATATATATTTTCTATAGTATTCGTCTGAAAGAAGAAAGCCATATACATCTAGGATGGCCTGAGGGTGAGTAAATTATGGGGTAATTTTCATTTTTGGGTGAACTATCTCTTTAAGATTCCTCAGTTTCCTCATTAGCATTTACATTTTGTTCACTTCAGCCCAGTGTTATTTTAGTATCACTGAGATGCTATTTTATATTTTTATTCATATTTTTTGCTTTAATTTTACATTTTAGAATGAAATTTTAGTAATATAGTTATATGTAATTTTTAACTTAATAACTTATTGTATGTATGTATGTATGTATGTATGTATGTATATATATATATATATATATATATATATATATATATATACACATACATACACACACACTTCCCCATTCTCTGTCTCCAAACTTTTGACTGGTAGTGTATATATATATATGTATATAGATTTTCATTTCATTTTATGGTATGGTTTCATGACTATGCACTACAAATAAAAAAGTTTTTTTGTGTGTTTTTTAAAAAAGTTTTGCATAAAGTGAAAACAACTAAAAATGCTGTGTTATACATAAAAGCTTGCATTTTCAGACCCCAAAAAATTGCATTATGTAAAGAAACGGCCAAAACCATAAAAAAGTTTTCCGTTTATGTGTTGTGTAAACATCCACTTAGTTTTAGTTAGCAAGTTTTTGTATATTTTATTGTATTTCAGTTAACATACATGTATTTTTGGTTATAGTTTTAGCTTCAATAACCCTAATCTTGTTTAGGCAACAACAAATTTATTTTATGGCATCTCATGAAATTTGATTTTAATTTCATTCTTACATATAGTTTTATGTGTCTCTTAAAGGGATAGTTCAGCCAAAAATGAAAATTCTGCCATTAATGACTTCCAAACCCATAACCTTTGTTCATCTTCAAAACACAAATCAAGATATTTTTGTTGAGTAAAGTTGTTATTTTGGTTTTCTTTGCACACAGAAACTATTTTTGTAGCTTCATAACTTTATGGTTGAACCACTGGAATATTTTAACCCGTGTCCTTATTACGTTTCTGGGCCTTGAACGTGTCAGTTGCATTGCTGTCTATGCAGGGTCAGAAAGCTCTTGGATTTCATCAAAAATATCTCAATTTGTGTTGTAAAGATTTTTGGAACGACATGAAGGTGACATTTTCATTTTTGGGTGAACTATCCCTTTAATATGGATTGAACTCAGTATCTTTGCAAGATGTTCTCTTCTCTTCAGAAGCAGAAATTGTATGTCCACTAGCTGTATGGAGTCACACAATAACGGCAAACATAAAAGATGTGCTTTTAACATCAGACAACAAATAACTAACAACTACATCATGATAAATTAGGTCAGCAAGTATCTGTAACAGTAACAGCTTATATTAATGCTTATTTACTGCTGCAGTGCATGCAGGAAGCTCGCAGACCCTTAACAAATAACTGACATAGTTAAATATGAAAGTGTTTGATCAGAAAACATCACTATGCTAGTTTTGGGAGAATTAAACATGTTTTTAGAAAAGATCACAGTATCAAAATACCTGTGACTCATTAGGCCTCATTTGCAATTGCTTTTAGTGTTGTTGTTAACTAAATGCTCTAATAGAGAGGACCACCGTGAGCCTATCTGCGTCTCCCGCCACACTGAGCCGAGGCGACTCTGGTGTAAAAGCAACATGCATGCACACACTCATAAATATTTGCTAGCACATACACTCCAAGCCCTGCAGTGATAGACATTAGGCTTTTGAAGTCTAGAGAAACTCCACAGAGAATTTTAAATAAACTTTGACACTTTCTCACAGTTTGCAGCCCTCTGCTGCCTTTCCCCCTTCGAGCATCACAGCAGAATAAATATTTCCAATAAATCAATAAAGCCAAGTCACACTACATCCCGGCGAGGCTTTTGTGCATATCCAGAGTTGCTTTTCAGAAAATCAAGTCTGTATTAGTCTATCATGTGCATGGGTACATAGAAAAAAAAAGAGAGGTTTAGGATGGCCTTGGAGAACCTTTTTAGGTTAGTTTATGATACCATGGTAGTACTTAAAAGAACCCAGAAGGATTTTACTTTTCATCTGAAGATATCTATTCCCTTCCTTAAATGGTATCTAGAACTAATGCGATGATCTGAAGAACCTGTGATGCAACTTCAAAAACGTTTAATCTCTAAAACAGCATATAAACAACTTGAGAATGTTTTTTTGATAAGGAAAATGTTTTTAGATAAATAACCTTTATTTTTAGAGGTTTTAAGCGTAGGGCTGATTTTTGACAGCCTGTTTTCACCTCAGAGACAAAATATAAAGGGTAAATGTGAGATAGAGTTTGCATTAACATTTGGAGACAAGGTCACAGTTGTGAGAAAGTCAAATGTGAAAAATTAAGTGCCAATTTAAGGAAATAAAATGCTGTTGTGGAAAATAATAACAATTGTGTGATATAATGCTGCAATTTTGAGATATTTGTGAGTCATATAAAGTCTTAATTTTGAGAAATAAAAGTGTGCAAAACCAAGTAATAATCGTGGGAAATAATCACAATTACAAGAAAATAAGTTGAAATTACAAGAAATAAAGTTGATTAAATATCACAATTAGTTGCAAATGTAAGATAAAAATGCAATTGTGATAATGACTATTTGCTTTAATGTTGCAAATTTGAAATCTAAAGTTGCAACTCTGAGAAATGAAAGCAACTGTAAAAAAATAAACTTTTTTTTAAACTGAAATTAAAAGAAATAAAGTTGCAGTTTTGATATGTAAACATAATTAGGAGTAATGAAGTTACAAGATGAAGATGCAATTTTTTAAAAATAACGACATTTATGTAATTTAATGTTGCAATTTTTTTTTTCAAAATTCTGTTTTAATTTTTTGGGATTTTTTATTTATTTAAATTTTTCTTGACTCTGCTTTAATGGTTACATTTAAAAAATATGAATACAAAAGGATGTCTAATTAATTGAAATCATGAACCTTTCATAATTTAACAGCAATGTATTACAAGTAAAAATTTTAAGACCCTATGAAATATGTTTTATTTTTTCTCAAATTCTGTTTTATTCTTTACCAAATTCTATGGGTTTTTGTTTTTTTTCATTATTTTTCTGGATTGCATTTTAATGGTTTCATTAAATTGTCATTTTAAAAAAAATTTTATTTAATTTCTCTTTTTTTCGGAAATGCTGTGTTGTGTATTTACTTCTTTCTGATTCTGATTAAAAAAAAATATATAGTAAATATTTCTTGAAAAAAAAAGTTTTAATAATAATTTAATAAATAATAATAAGTAGTAGTAGCAGTATTATCATTACATTAAGTAATATATTTCTGTCACAATTTCTTCAAATTAAATCGAACTTTTATTTTGACGGGTTGCTGCGAAGACCTTTAAATTTCAGTTTATATATGATATGACGATAGTGTTTTCTCAAAAGAAATGGTTAAAATCATGAAATGACTCTCAGAGCAGTTCTAGAGATTATGTTTATCTTTTCCTTATCTTATTGAGGCACCAAAAATGCTGAAAACACTATGAAAGTCACATGCGCATCAGTATGTGTCTAGTAAACAAAACCACACGTCTTCCATTCATACACAAAGACGCAGAACATGCAGGATTCATATTTAAATAATATTTTTGCAGCTTATTATTCACAGACACTAGTCCATAATGCATTTTGATTTAAGTGTACTGACCTACTTTGGATTTATTCATCCACATTTTGACAAGTTCTGTAACACTTAAATGGTAAATTCCATTTTTATGACTGGATTCCGCGTTTTCCGTTTCCGCTAGATACAAAGTTGCAATTGTCTGAAATAATAATAAAGTCTGATAAAAAAAATATTGAAAGTAATCACAATTATCAGAAAATAAGTTAAAACTACAACTGTGGTATTTAATCACAATGACTAGCCTAATAATGAATTTGCGGTTGTAATTGTAACGTAATAAAAAGTGTGTGGATTAATGTTATAATTGATAATATACTGTAAAGTCATATTGTGAGATATAAAGTCAAAATTGTGAGAATTAAATCATAATTGTGAGTACAAAGCAATTGTATATGGAAAAAGTGGTAACACTTTACAATAAGTTTCATTAGTTAAACATTAGTTAATGTATTAACTAACATGAACTAACCATGAGCAATACATTTGTTACTGTATCTACTAATCTTTATTAACATTAGTTAACGGAAATACAATTGTTCATTGTTTGTTCATGTTAGTTCACACTGCATTAACTAATGTTAACAAAATTTTAATAATGTATTAGTAAATGTTGAAATTAACATTAACAAAGGTTAATAAATGCTGTATAAGTGCAGTTCATTATTAGTTCATGTTAACTAATGTGGTTAACTAATGTTAACTAAGGAACCTTATTGTAAAGTGTTACCGAAAAAGTAAATATGAGAAATTCTTAATTACTATTTTTTTTTTTACTCTGAGGTGAAAAAAGCTTTTCCAAAATGAAAATAGCTGAAAAAATATGGCAAAATACTGCCTGTGCATTTCCAGTTGAGGTTTTTTAAAAACACACACACCTGAGTGTTCAGTGCAGACCACAGGATAGAAATTAGGCAGATGGTTCTGGCAAATGTATGGAAGATCGAGCACAGCCGGAGTGATTTTCCAGTACTGCAAGGGTATCAGAGGTGGCAAGAGTAATATCTGCTGGAAAGGAATATATTCTGCTTACATCGCCGGTGTGTCAGGTTGCTCATTTAAATATATCAAGTGGTGCTATGTGCCGGCATAACTATGATAAAGCGCCTGCTATTTCAAGCCAGACACATGGTGCCCCCTTTTCCCCCAAGCATTAGGGGAGAAAAGAGTTTTCAATAAGGGTACAGTGATGTAATTACAACCTGTAAAAAAAAGACGCAGTACTCGCAATAAATCACGCTGTAATATGCAAGGTGTACTGAGTGTCATATTTCAAAATGAAAGTTATGAACCAAAGATGGATTGTACTGTCCCAAAGACAAACAGCCATGTGTTAAAGTAGGGTTGCAAAGAATAAAACTCGTCTTTGTTATTCTTACACAGACATAACTTTATAGTCATGTTCATTTTGATTCGAAGGATTTTATTTGAATAATTTTTGTACTTTTGGGGGAATTTTTCCCACCTTGTTACCTTGTTAAGTCCATGTCAAATACAGGATTCAGTCTTTCAATAAACATGTTTTCTTTTACTTTTATTTCCTTTTGTAAGTGACTGATCATAGGCCTCATGAATCTGAGCTTATGCACCTCAAAATTTAAATGAAATTCTGAAAATCAGTGGTTATATTTGAAAAATATATTGAAAAAAAAAGGTTATTTTCTTAAATATTTTATATATTTTTTTCTCTTTAATGTGTTAGAAATAATTAACAAAATTAATGCAGCAACTATTTTTTTGTCTTCCTGAAGTAGCTTTTTTATTACTTATTGTTTACGTTCTTTGTAGACTTTTATATTATCATACTAATTTCTGTAATTTTATCAAACCAAATATTTTAGTGGCACACAATCTAATAAACTAATAAAAGAAATTGCTACACCAAAAAAGGCACTTCCTTTAGTTAAATACATATATAAATAATACATGTACTTTAAAATTTAATTAATTTTTTATTAAAACAACATTTTTAAACATTTTGATTAGTGAAAGGTAAAATAAAAGAAACCCTGGAATATTTCTAAATACATTTCTTTAACAATATTTGTTTGAAACATTTTGATTAGAGAAAGACAAAAAGAAAGATATGGAAGCCCGTTTCCACCACTGAATAAAAAATGAAGGTAATTACGACTTTTTATCTCACAATTCTGACTTTTTTTCTCGCAATTGCGAGTTTATCTCTTGCAGTTCTAACTTTTTATTCTCAAATTTGCAAAATTGTATCGCGCAATTGTGAGTTTTTCTCCTCAGAATTGCAAGTTTACATTTCACAATTCTGAGAAAAAAAGCAAGAATTGCAAAAATAAAGTCAGAATTCTGAGAAATAAAGTTGCAACAATTCAGATTTTTTTCTCAGAATTGCCACTTGCAACTGTGACGCAATTCTCACAATCTCACAATTCAGAAAAAAAGTCAGAATATAAAGTCAGATATAAAGTCAGAATTCCTAGATGTAAATTTGCATTTGCGAGAAACAAGGTCAGAATTGTGAGTTTATTTCTCAGATTTACAAATTTATCTCACAGTCGTGATTTTTTTTTCTCACAATTCTGACTTTATTTCTCACAATTTTGACTTCCTTTCTCAGAATTGTAAGTTTATATCTCGCAATTCTGACTTTATATCTCACAATTCTGGGAAAGCAGTTAGAACTGCAAGAAAAAAAGTCACAATTGTGAGATATAAACTTGCAATTCTGAGAAATAAAGTTGCAATTCTCAGAATTGCAATTCTATTTCTTGCAACTTTGACAATTTCAAGTTTATATCTCACAATTATATATCTGAAAAAAAAAAGTCAGAATATAAAGTCTAGATATAAACTCACATTTGCGAGAAACAAGGTCAGAATTGTAAATTCTGACTTTATTTCTTAGATTTACAAATTTATATCTTACAGTTGTGATTTTTTTTTTTCGCAGAATTAGTTTGTATGTCACAATTCTGAGAAAACTGCAAGAAGAAAAGTCACAATTGTGAGATATAAACTCTCCATTCTGAGAAATAAAGTCAGAACTGCAAGTTTATATCTTACAATTGTAACTTTTTTCTCAGAATTGCAAGTTTGCATCTCACAATTCTGAGAAAAAAGTCAAAATCGTGAGTTTTTATCACGCAATTCTAAGGAAAAAAGTCAGAATTGTGAGATAAAAAGTCGCAATAACCTTGAATATTTTTTGCTCAGTGACAGAAACGGGCTTCCATAGCAAGAAACACTGGAATATTTCTCAATAAATAAATAAAATAAAATGAACACTCAATATTTGTTCAAAACATTTTGATTATAGAAAGGCAAAAAGCAAGAAACCCTGAAATATTGGTCATATAAATTGTCTAAAAGGCTATAAAATGTCAATATCTGCTCAATCAAAAGTAGTGAAATGATGTAAAACTATGTTCGGTTATATCTGATATTGTATAAAAGGAATACATTTTATTTTTCTTCCTCATTGTTCTTTAATGTAGCTTATTTTAAACATTTCCAAATTCAGAAAATCAGTGGTTATAAAACTCTAAATGCAACATGAAACCGCGCTAACCAAGCTGTGCAGGGTAAACCAACTACAAAGAAAAGCCTGTCTTGACCCACTAATTACGTTGGAATGACCTAAAATGACCAATAATAGGTGGAAAACGGACTGTGCTCAGTATGCAAGCTTTTGTGACCACATTCAAATTTCATATTCATTGACTTCAATGAATAAAATTAGTCCGCTATTAACAACTGTTCACTATAAAGGATGCATGTTTACAGGAGCATTTAAAATCCCACACTGGCCTTGGTGTGCTGCGGGTAATGACTGATACAGCTTCCCTCCCCGCTTCTGCTTCGCACCACCTTATTGTGAAAGGAAACAGCACGGCCATTAAAGCAGACAAAAAAGAGCTTACAGTAAAAGCGCCAAGCCACGCTTTTTAAATCAATGCTAACAGCCTTCATCTGGAGCAGGCTACCTTTGAATAAATCAATAGTTTGATTAGTATTTCTCATTCATTACTAGACCTAATTATCGACATAAAGGCTGTTAGTGTAGGACTACTGAACATGCTCATGAACAAACATTGATTTCTTCATACAATAAATCATTCCTATTATGCATTGCCTTTTGAACCTTCTGCTGTTTAGGAAAAGAATACGCTTGTGTTTCTTTTAAAAAAATCTGTACCAATATATTATTTCTATTTAACATTTGAAAGATAATTATCACAATTAGTGTACAATTACCTTCCTCAATTGTTGTTTTACTATTTTATACATTTATTTTAATTGTTTGTATTTAAGATTTATTTAAGACTTTTTTATGTGATTATATTAATTTCTTATTAAATGTTAAGTTTATTAAATTAGATTTAATTTTTTTGTCTTTTTTATTAAAATCATATTAATTATATGACTATTTATTCAATATTTTAGAGCAATACACAAACTAACGAAAAGAAATTGCTACACCAAAAAATCAATGTCACTTCCTTGAGAAGGAAAAAAACTATTAATGAATTTTTAATTAACACAAAACTTGTTTGAAACATTTTGATTTGAGTAAGGCAAAAAAGAAAGAAACACTAGAATATTTCTAAAAAATTTAAATAAAATTACTCAATATTTGTTTAAAAAAATGTGATTGGAGAAAGCCAAAAAAAAAGAAATTAAACACTAGAATATTTCTAAAAAAAAAAAAAAAGTTAAATATTTGCTTGAAGCATTTTGATTCGAGAAAGCCAAAAAAGACAGAAACACTAGAATGTTTAAATAAATAAAATTACTCAATATTTGTTCGAAACATTTTGATTGGAGAAAGCCAAAAAAAGAAACGAAACACTAGAATATTTCTAAAAAAAAAAAAAGTTAAATATTTGCTTGAAGCATTTTGATTCAAGAAAGCCAAAAAAAGACAGAAACACTAGAATGTTTAAAAAAATAAAATTACTCAATATTTGTTCGAAACATTTTGATTAGAAAAAGCAAAAAAAAAAAACACTAGAATATAAAAAAGTAATAAATAAATTACTCAATATTTGTTTGAAACATTTCGATTAGAGAAAGCCAAAAAAAGAAACGAAACACTAGAATATTTCTAAAAAAAAAAAAAAGAAAAAAAAAGTTAAAAGTTAAATATTTGCTTGAAGCATTTTTATTCAAGAAAGCCAAAAAAGACAGAAACACTAGAATGTTTTAAAAAAAACTCAACATTTGTTAGAAACATTTTGATTAGAAAAAAAAGAAACACCAGAATACAAAAAAAAACTAATAAATAAATTACTCAATATTTGTTTGAAACATTTTGATTAGAGAAAGCCAAAAAGAAAGAAACACTAGAATATTTCTAAAAAATGTATTACTCAATATTTGTTTGAGAAGGGCAAAAAGAAAGAAATGCTATAATATAAAAAATAATTACTATTTGTTCAAAATATTTTGACTTGAAAATCAAAACGAAGAAACACTCAAATATTTCAAAAAAAAAATGTATTCAATATTTGTTTTAAACATTTCAATTAGAGAAAAGCAAAAAGAAAAACACTAGAATATTTCTGAAAAAAATTGTATTTGTTCAAAACATTTAAATGAGAAAAAGCAGAATATTAAAAATTTATTGAAAAAGGCAAATAAAAAATACCCTAGATTATTTATTTTAAAAATTGCTTAACATTTTCTCGATTTTAAGATAAAGCTAAAAAGAAAAAACTAATAAATAAATGACTCAATACTTGTTCAAAACACTGATTCAAGAAAGGCAAAAACAAAGACTAGATTTTTTTAAAGTTATTTAATATGTGTTTAAAACACTTTGATTCAAGAAAGGCAAAAAGAAACACTAGAATATTTTTTTTTAATTATTAACTTATTTTTTTCATAAAAAAAATGTCTGAAGTGATCACTTAAATGGCAATATCTGCTCAATCCAGAGTGAAATCATTTAAAACTCACTCCTATGTTCACTTAAAACATATTACACATACAACTAATATGATTCAAGTTTGAAGTCTGAGTTTAAATTTTTAATCCAATATATTAAGATATAAATAAGGAGGCAAAAAAATGATCCATAACTTCAAAGTTCACTCCATCTATATTGATTGAAGAATATCAATCAAGCCAGGCAGTTAAAATCCTTTCAGTATAATTCTAGCACACAGATGAAGACATGAATATCGGCATGTCTGCTGATTGAAGAGTCTCTGTGAAGTCTCTCTTTGCGGTTTTCAAATGATTTGTTCTGTAACCACCACATGCATCCAGTAAAAATCTCATTTAACAGTTTAATCTGGACGCAACCGCTGCCAATATGAAGATACATCTGACCATCAAACAACCTACTTTTTTCTTATGGAACATGCTCCAAACAAGCCACAAAGTGCAAATCAAGTGCAAATCAAAGCCTAATTGCAGCAAGAACATGCTTCTGTCACACATCTACCGGCTACCAAGATTTGAGGAAACTGAGCAACGTGTCAGGATCAGAACTCAATCATTACAGCTCATTTTTTTGTGAATTGGCTCGGCTGAACTGAACATCAAAGGCTATTGTGGGAATCAGCTCGATTCAAATTTCAAACACACTCTCATCTACTTCTGTCTGACAAGCGGCAAATCACTGTGAAAAACATGCAAGCACGTTCAGAATGGTCTTAGCCAAGAGCGCATATATGCCAATATCTGGCCGCCGCAGATATGGATTCATATACAGCGGGGTCCAGGAGTCTGAGACCACTAGGAAAAAAATGCTTCTGTTTTACACTTTTTCATACTTTTGAATTAAATGTTCACATTAGTGTACATTTTACAGTATATATAAAATAAAATATTAATATTAAATAAAATTATAAAACAAATAATTGTATTATTATTATTAGTGCATTAACATTATTACATTATCAGCATAACAATTTAAGAGATAAATTGCATGAATTTCTGAATGTTTTTTTTTTTTTTTTTTGCTTGAAGTTGCATGAATGAATCCTGCATGATGTGAGACAGTGTTATTTTGAGTATTATTGTCAGTGGAAAAACTACTATAGTTTTTATTAATAGTTTATATTAATAGTAATAATACTTTTTTGTAATTTAGTTGTGTATTTGTCCTTTTTATTTGTTTGTTTTGTTAATATGTCTACATTTTTTACATTTTTATTTAAGTTTTAGCTTTAGTTATTATAGTAAATCCAAATGAAAATGAGAAATTTTACTTAGCAATTATGTGTAATACAATACTTTTTTTTTTTACAATATATATTTAATTTCATGTAATGTTTATTTCAAAAATACAATTAAATATTTTAATGTTTTTAATGGTTTTAGAATCAGTAAAATTCTATTATAGTTTTTATTAATGGTTTGAATTGTTTTGTTTTTTTATTTTCCATTTTTATTTCATAATGGTTTGTTGTGTATTTGTTATTTTATTTAGTTTTTTTTAACATGTCTACATAGGTTTTATTAATTTTTATTTCAGTTTGAGCTTCACTTATTTTAGCAAATCAAGTTCATCTAAATGAAAATGAGAAATTATCCAGAGCACCTATATGTAATAAAATAAGTTTGTTTTTATTCAATATATATTTTATTTCATGTAATGTTTATTTTATTTCAAAAATACAATTATGTTTTTTAATGGTTTTAGAATTAGTGAATATTATAGTTTTTATTATTGTTTGAATTTGTTTTTTATTTTCCATTTTCATTTCATAATTTTGTTGTGTATTTGTCATTTTTATTAGTTTTGGTTTTAAATATGTATACATTGTTTTTATTTTAGTTTTAGCATTATTTTTTTAGTAAATAAAGTTAATCTAAATGAATATAATACAATTATATTTTTTAATGGCTTTAGAATTAGTGAAATACTATCATAGTTTTTATCAATAGTTAAAATTTTTTATTTTTTTAGTTTTTTTTATTTTCATTTTCATTTCATAATTTTGTTGTATATGCGTATTTTTTATTAGTTTTTTTATATATGTCTGCATAGTTTTTATTAATTTTTATTTCAGTTTTAGCTTTAGTTATTCAGTAAATCAAGTTAATCTATAAAAATGAAAAAAAAAAAAAATAACTATATGTAGTAAAATATGTTTAAGGCTTTTTATACAATATATACTATATTTTATGTCATGTTTTTTTTTTCCAAAATACAATACAATTATATAATTGTAAATGCTTTAAATGGTTTTATAATCAGTGAAATACTATTATAGTTTTTATTAATAGTTTAATTTTTTTTTTTTTCATATTTGTCATGTTCGTTAGTTTTTGGGGGTTTTATTTGTCTACATATTTTTTTTTAATTTTTTTTTATTTGTCTTAGCTTTAGTTATTTTATTTAAGTTAGTTTAGTTATTATTTAAGTTAGTTTAGTTATTATTCTCCTTATCAACGATATATAATAAAATACAATTATATTTTTAAACGTTTTTAATGGTTTTAGAATCAGTGAAGTACTATTATAGTTTTATTAATACTTTAAACTGTTTTGTTTTTTATTTTCCATTTTCATTTCATAATTTTGTTGTGCATTTATCATTTTTATTAGTTTTTTTGTCTACAGTTTTTATTCATTTTTAATTCAGTTTTAGCTTAAGTTATTTTAGTAAATCTAATTTAAATGAAAATAAGTTTTTTTTTATATAAAATATATATTTTCAGCCAAATGTTGAAATATATATATATATATCAGATTCGAGAGCCTTAACTATTTGGTAATTAGTCTCAAGCAGGGCTGTCATCATTACATAAACATTTTTTGTTTTATCAAATTAATTACATTATATACTGTTATATTAAGTAATACTTTTAATGTCTTAATTATGTGATGCTCATGTCTGGTATGATATAAAAAAAACATTTTCTGTGTTAAAATATTTCATAGTGTTGTTCTCTGGTCATTGTGCTGTACACATAAAGGCTAGGGGTTACATCAGCGCAAAAGAAAGCCGGCAGACATGAAGCGCCTCCAAATGAATCTCTCTCTAGCCCTGAACTGAATGCCAGAGCCATTTGTAATGTGCTCATATGTAGCCAGAGCGCTCTCAGATTCTCTGCACGCTGTTGTTATTGCTGGTCGGTATAGTCTGCACCTGCAGTCTCATCTCCTTTATTTTTGTGTCTGGCCTTTTGTCTTCTGAAACCTGGTTTCTGCTCACGACGCAAACTCAAGGTCCTTGTGAGTGTGTAGGGGAGCCTAAAAGTCTGAGACTGCAGTCAAGATCTCATATTATTAAATGAATAAGAAATTACATAAAAGGTATCAGAAATATTTCAGATTCTGCACTATTTGGAGGTGACTAATAAGCAAATTTGTGACATTCGTGTACAGACGCTCAGATGTTTTATCCTCTTAAGTCAGGGTTATTATAGTTAACTAAAACCATTAAAAACATTTTAAAAACATTACCTGAAATTAAATAAATTATATAAAATGCTCAGGAAAATTTCTCATTCATATTTAGTTTAATTTGATTTACCAAAGTAACTAAAGCTCAAAACTGAAATAAAATTTTATAAAAACTACATAAAAAAATGCCAAAAAACAAATAAAAAGGACAAAAACACAACAAAATTATTAACATTTTAAAAATAAAATGGGAAATATAAAATAAAAAAGTAACTATTAATAAAATTAGAATAGTATTTCACTGATTCTAAAACCATTAAAAATCATTAAAAATATTTTTGAAATAAAATAAAATGACAGGAAATAAAATATATATTAAAAAACTTATTTTAAACTTAGCAAATATTTGTAATCAAATTATAGACATATAAAAAAACTAATGAAAATGACAAATACACAACAAAATTGTGAAATGAAAATGAAAAATAAAACATTTAAACTATTAATAAAAACTATAATAGTATTTCATCTCTTCTAAAACCATAAGAAACACAAAAAATATAATAGATTTTTAAAAATAAAATAAACATTACATAAAATAAAATATATATTGTATAAACAACTCCATCTTATTTTAAACTTAGCAAGTATTCGTAATAAAATTATAGACATATAAAAAAACCTAATAAAATGACAAATACACAACAAAATTGTGAAATGAAAATGAAAAATAAAAAACAATTTAAACTATTAATAAAAACTATAATAGTATTTCACCTATTTTAAAACTATAAAAAAGTAAGATTTAATAGCATTTTTAAATAAACATTACCTGAAATAATATATATATATATTGTATTAAAACAAATTAAACTTATTTTTCATAGCAACTATTTGTAATTAAATTTCTTTTCATTTAGATTAGCTTGATTTACTAAAATGATCAAAGCTAAAACTGAGGTAAAAATTTATAAAAACTATTTAGACATAAAAAAACTAATAGAAATACACAATAAACAAAACAAAACTATTGAAACTATTGATAAAAACTATAATAGTATTTCACTGATTGTAAAACCATTAAAACAATAAAAACATATTAGTATTTTTTAAATAAACATTACATGAAATTAAAAATATATTGTATAAAAAACCTTAAACTTATTTCCCAGCAAATATTTATAATAAAATTTCTCATTTTCATTTAGATTAACTTGATTTACTAAAATAACTAAAGCTAAAACTGAAATAAATTAATAAAACTATGTAGACATATACAAAATAAAAACTAATAAAAATGACAAATACATGACAAAATTGTGGGAAAAAAAATCATAGCAATTTAACCTTATAATAAAAACTATAATAGTACTTCACCTATTATAAAACCACTAAATAACATAAATCTTAGCAAATATTCGTAATAAATTTTCATTTTGATTAACTTGATTTACTAAAATAACTAAATCTAAAACTGAAATAAAAATGAATAAAAACTATGTAGACACATAAAAAACTATAATAGTATTTCACCTATTCTAAAACCATTAAAATAAACAAAAATGTAATTGAATTTTTTAAATAAAATAAACATTATATGAAATAAAATATACATTGTATAAAGAAAATAACTAAAGCTAAAACTGAAATAAAAACTATGTAGACATATTAAAAAAACTAATAAAAATGACAAATACACAACACAATTATAAAATTAAAACAGAAAACAATTTAAACTATTAATAAAAACTATAATAGTTTTTCACCTATTGTAAAACCATAAAAAAACATAAAAAATATAATTGATTTTTTTAAATGAAATTAACATTACAATTCATATTGTATAAAAACCTTCTTTTCCTTAGCAAATATTCGTAATAAAATTTCTCATTTTCATTTAGATGAACTTGATTTACTAAAATAACTAAAATAACTAATATAAAGATAAAATATTAACTGAATAAAAACTATGTAGACATATAAACCCCCCAAAACTAATAAAAATGACAAATACAAAACAAAACTGTGAAATTAAAATAAAAAAAAATAAAAAAAACAATTTAAACTACTAATAAAAACTATAACAGTATTTACTGATTCTAGAGCCATAAAAAACAATAAAAAGATTTAATAGTATTTCTAAAATAAAATAAACATTACATAAAAATAAAATATATATTGTATAAGGAAACTAAACCTAATAGAAACTACGTAGACATAAACTCCGCAAAATGCACAATTATAAAATAAAAATAAAAAACAAAACAATTTAAACTATTAATAAAAACTGTAATAGTATTTCACCTATTCTAAAACCATTAAAAAACATAAAAAAATATAACAGATTTTTTTTTTAAATAAAATAAACATTACATAAAATAAAATAAAATTAATATTGTATATTTATAAAATAATATATGTATTGTATAAAAAAAATTGAATGAACATTACTTGAAATAAAATACATATATTGTAGAAAAAATAAAAAAAATAAAAACAATACAAGCATATGATAGTATTTTTGAAATAAACATTACATGAAATTAAAAATATATTGTATATAAAAACATGTCTATCAAACATGAACTAAAATCCAGGATGATTTCTGCAGTTCAGACAGACAGAGATGACAGCTGTGCTGAGCCTCTCCACACAAGGACATCCAAAACAAAGCCAGAGATGCTTTAGATGTGATTACAGCTTTTGTTAGGACTAAAAAACGCCGCTCTGCTAAGACCCAATCTGATTTCGTCAAGCCGCTTCTAACTATTCCCAGCAAGCAGAGAGAACACGCAGTAACCCGGAGCTTTCTGCCGCTGGCGACAGAGATGGAGGCTTGTTTCCTATCCATCACCCTAATTGTATTTCATGAATGCTGAAGCTCAAAAACACAATCCTAATACATTCACCTCAAGAGTCAGTTTTATAGCACCTCCGTACTACTCGCATACAGTACTTCACTCGAATAGCACCGTAACCATTAAAACTAATCAGTGTGATACTCCGTATAATAATCAATTCAAAAGAAGCAGACTCTCTTTTTGTCCTCCAGACAGTGTAATCTGTACTAGATGAGGAACGGGAGTTTAAAACACTATGCTCATTGTACAGTATGACTAATGGCTTTGTTCAGTGATGGCTTTGGTTGTAATGGCGGTGTTTAGAGATGAAGTCTTACATTGTGGCTGGATCCTTCCCTGAAGGCAAAGAGCCTCTGAAATCCCCTGATAAATCGTCTTTGTATTTCAGTGAAAAATCCTTGCTTGTTCTTTTAGAGGCGTTGTATTATTGCATTGTGGATCTGTCTTAATTCAATGCAGTGAATTAAAGTGGTTCGTATTGAAGGATTGCAGGAGAAACTATATTGAACCCAAAGGCAAACTCGCAAGGAAGCACTGCCGCGGCCTGAAATTAACTTCTTCTGAATTTCATTTCTTCAGCCAATTTGGTAACTACTTTTTTAAGTCACCAGCCATTCTGAACTACGACAGTATACACTGTAAAAAGATTTCACCAATTTCAACTTAAAAACCTAAGTTCAGCAGCTGCCTTAAATTTTTAAGTACTTAAATCTACAAGTTATTTCAACTCACAACAATAAAATGTGTTAAAATGACTTGTACTTTTAAGCTGATTTAACTTACGAGTTGAAATTACTTGCAGTTTTAAGTTGATTTAACTTAAAATGTTAAGGCAGCAGCTGAACTTAAGTTTTTAAGTTGAAACTGGTGACAACTTTTTACAGTGTACAAGCTAAAACTAAAATATTAGAAATAAACCAGGTTTTAAGACAGAAATCATGGCTTAGATTTAGAGTACATTTATTATTGAACCTGAACTTTATACTTTAACTAAATTTTAAAAAGTAAAAAATAAATAAGATAATAAAATACATAGTATATAGACTTGTTTTTGAGGAATGTGAAAACTGCATGTTTCATACTGAAAAATAAATTAAGTAAAATAAAATTAAGTAAAATAAAATTTAAAAAAAAGAAGAAGAAAAGAAAAGAAAAAATAATAAATAAAATTAAATAATAAAATAAAGAAAAAAATAAAGAAAAGAAAAGTAAATAAAATTAAAAATAAAATACACAGTAAATAGACTTCAGGAGGAAAAATAAATTTAGGATTCTTTAATCTCTACAAACCATATTTTTGAGGAATGTAAAAGCTACATGTTTCATACTAAAAAATAAATAAAGTAAAATAAAATAATAAAATTAAATAAATAAAAAATAAAGTAAAATAAAATATTATAGAAGTTAAAAATAAATAAATAAATAAATAAATAAAATAAAATTTATCTCTACAAACCATGTTTTTGAGGAATGTGAAAGCTGCATGTTTCATACTAAAAAGAAAAGTAAAATAAAATAATAAAAATTAAGTAAAATAAGATCAAATAAAAAATAAAATAAAATTAAGTAAAATAATGAAAAGTAAATAAAAATAAAATACAATAAAGTGCAATAAAATTATTTTAAAAAATACATAAAATAAAATAAAATAAAATAAAATAAAAACATATAACAGATTTAGGGGGGGGGAATAAATGATAGCAGAATTTAGGATTCTTTCATATCTACAAACGATGTTTTTGAGGAATATGAAAGCTGCATGTTTCATACTGAAAAATAAATAAAGTAAAATAAAATAAAAAAATTAATTAAATTAAATTAAATAATATAAAAAGTAAAATAACAAAATAATAAAAAGTAAAGAAAAATAAAAGAAAAAATAAAATACAATAAAGTATAATAAAATAATAAAAAAAATACATGAAATAAAATTAAAAAATAAAATAATACAGTACATAAAAGTACATAGACTTCGGGGTGGGGGGACAAATTATGTGCAGAATTTAGGATTCTTTAATCTATATAAAAAACATGTTTTTCATACTAAAAAAAGTAAAATAAAATAATAAAATAAAATAATTAAAAAATAAAGATAAAAAAGAAAAGAAAATAAAGTAAAATAATCAAATAAAATTAAAAAAGAAAGAAAAATAAAAGACAAAATAAAGTAAAATAACATTTAAAAAACTAAAAAGAAATCAAATAAAATAATAAAATGACTTCATGGGGAAAATAAATTATGTGCAGAATTTGGGATTCTTTAATCTCTAAAAAGCCTGCTTTTGAGGATTGTGAAAGCTGCATGTTTCATACTGAAGTCAAAGAGGCCTTCTCTGAGAAGGAGAGCACAGAAATTCTGCTCAAAATTCATGAGAGGAAAAAAATGGGGCAAGTGAGTAAAATGACAGCAGGTGTAAAGACATACAGATGATGGTGGTGTTGAGGAGGTGAGAGAGAGAGAGGATATCTAACCTTGTACTGGAACAGGAACAGGCCACAGAAGAGACTGTACAGGTCGGCCGTCAGCAGAGAGAGGTTCACCGCTGTGGCGCTGGTTCTTTTGATTACCACTGGCATGAAGCTGTACAAGCCAAACATGCACGCACTGAATCCAATGTACAGCAGCCCTGAGAGGACATAAAGATGTACAGCCACATCAGTCACTATATGGAAAATCTGAACAATACTTGAAAAAAAAAAAAGTCACTGTAGAAAGATCCTTAATCTTTGGGGGAAAAAATGTTGATCAACAACCTTAAAAGTAAAGTATATATTTAAAAAATATATGATTTTGAATATATACTATACTATGCTATAATATGCTATAATATGCTATAATATGCTATAATATAATATAATATAATAATTTGAAATGTATTGATCTATTATTTGTATTTATATTACTACATAATTATAATAATAACATATAATATAACATAATATATTAGAAAAAAATTAAAAAAAAATACATTTAAAAATTTTACATTTTAAAATTATTTTAACAAATTAACTGAATTTAAAATATAATATAAAATAATAGTTTGGAATGTATTGGTCTATTACTTTTATTATTTATATTACTACATAAAAATTATAATAATGACGCATATAATATAACATTATATACTAAATTATAAACAGTACAATTAAAAAAATTTAATAAAAAAAAATACAAGTAAATATTTTAAAATATTAACTAAATATAATATAATATAATATATAATGGTTAGGACAGTATTGGTCTAATATTTTTATTATTTATATTACTTCATAAAAATTATAATAATTATACATATATAACAATAAAAAAATAAAAAAAAATATATATATATATATATATATATATATATAAATTAAAAAGTATTTTAAATGTTAAGATATATATAATAAAGTATATATTTAAATAAACTGAATATATAATATAATATAATATAATTATAACATAATATGAAAATATAATAAATTATAAAAAAGTATAATTTAGAAAGTATTTAAAAATTTTAAGTATATATATATTTAAAAAAATACTGAATAATATAGTATAATATAGTATAATATAATATAATATAATATAATATAATATAATATAATATAATATAATATAATATAATATAATATAATATAATAGTTAGGACAGTATTGGTCTACTATTTTTATTATTTATATTACTTAGAAAAACGATAATAATGACATGTAATTTAACAATATAATAAATCACAAAAAAGTATATACAAGTATATATTTTTTTAATGAGCTGAATATGTAATATAATATAATATAATATAATATAATATAATATAATATAATATAATATAATAAAATATAATATAATATAAGAGTTTGGAATGTATTGGTGTATGTTTTTTATATTGCATTATTTCATAATTATATAAAATTATACGTTATTATACTGTTGATTCTGATTGGTTAATTATGATATTCTGCAATTAAATATTTTTGTTACATGACTGCTAAACTTTAAAAGACCAGTTTTTGTCCTTTATATCACTCTGAAATCTTTTTTTTTTCTCACATAATAAAACAATTCTAACTCAAATCAATATTTCATATGAACTGCACTAACCTACTTTGCATCTGTGTCTTGATCTGGTTTATTTTGGAATAATTACTGTACCTGATTTCTTATTTATAATGCTTAATACCTATTCAAGGCGGTTCTTTAAAACATAGAATGTATTATAAGTAAAAGCAAATGATAACTGTGGTTACAATTTGACATGCTATTACAAATACCTCAATATAATGCATTATATATACAGGCTTTATAGAAAACATTGTAAACAGCTTCTATTATATTCCAGCTTCATATTGTGCCACAGCTAAAACCAGTGAGGAGTGCAGCACAATATTCAGCTGTTTGTGTCATGGAGGACAGAAAGTCAGCAGCTGTGATATTCTGCTCATAATTCATCCAGCACAATCGTAATGGAATTGGATGGCACAAAAAAATTTAATTATTCACTTGTGTTTTCTCAGGCCATTCATTTCAAAATGCGTTTGTAAAGGACACAACTTTTATTCCAGCAGATGGAGACGCAGCAGAAATGGAGACAGATAATGATAATTTGTTTTGAAATGAAAAAGCAGACAATGCTAACAAAATCTGCTTCCTGTCTGGCATCCCACCAAGTCACCAATTTCCCTTCTGTAGGTGAAGTGCACAATTCTTTTATGTTTTAATATATTTTTCCCATCTGGGTTTGGGAAATATAAGAGAAAAGCATAGGGAGAAAAAACTGAGACCACTAGAAGAAGAAGAATATTGATTATCGAAAAAAAAAAATACTCAGGATCTAAAAAAAATAAATGCTTATAATAATAATAATAATAATAATTCATGAGTTGTCCTATTACAAATATTAATACTGTAATGTTCAAAACCTGTATGTACACTACCAGTAAAAGTTTTTGAACAGTAAGATTTTTAATGATTTTTAAAAAAGTCTCTTCTGCTTCAAAATACAGCAAAACCAGTAAAAATTGGAAATATTTTTACTATTTAAAATAACTGTTTTCTATTTAAATATATTTTAAAATGTAATTTATTTCTGTGATCAAAGCTACATTTTCAGCATCATTACTCCTGTATTCAGTGTCCCATGATCCTTCAGAAATCATTCTAATATGCTGATTTGCTGTTCAAGAAACATTTATTATTAGTATTATTATCAATATTTAAAAGTTTTCAGGATTCTTTGATGAATAGAATGATCCAAAGATCATTATTTATCTATTATACACTATACCATTAGAAAGCAAACACATATTAATTATAGAAATGCATACTTTCATTTAGCAAGGATGCTTTAAATTGATCAAAAGTGATGATAAAGACATTTTTAATGTAAAAAAAACTATTCTATTTCAGATAAATGCTGTTCTTCAGAACTTTCTATTCATCAAAGAAACCTGAAAAAATTATACTCGGCTGTTTTCAACATTATAATAATAATACATGTTTTTTGAGCAGCAAATGAGAATATTAGAACGATTTCTGACGGATTGTGTGACTGCTAAAAATTCAGCTTTGAAATCACAGGAATAAATTACATTTTAAAATATAATCAAATAGAAAGCAGTTACTTAAAATAGTAAAAATATTTCAAAATGTTACTGTTTTTGCTGTAACAGTAAGTGATTTTTATCTTTGTATTTTTACATTTTATTAATATTAAGCACAGAGACGGCAGAAGGAATATTATTTGTTGCCGCTTTAAGAGCCACACTGATCCAATATACTGTTACACATGTATTTTCATTCTCAACTGTTTATGATCATTTAAGACATAACTGACAAGGGTTTACATGAATAATCACCAAGCGCCTCATTTTGAAATATTTTTGGGTGTATTTGACCTTTTAGGCGCGCACCTTGAGCTAAAAGATAACTTTACATGTCCGTGTTCTGCTCTGTCTCTGAGCGCATACACAAAACAGTGCAAATTTTCCTTTGTGCTTTTAAAAACACAAAATCAAAGAAACATTAATAAATCAAGCATGTCCCGTTTCATGATTTGCATGTGAAATTAGGCTTTTTATGGAGGAGCGAAAGCGCACCACTGTGCATTTCCGAATATGGATTCATAGCCAATGTTTCACTGTAGACATCCTCTGATGCCAATTTGGTAGACATCGCCCAACCCTTGTACAGGATCAACTCTGCAACCTTTGAGGTAACAACAAATAATCAGCTTGTACCCGGTAAGGACAAATCAATGTCAGGATTATATCACACTATATATTTCAGAGCTCGCTGCTGTTGGTTCTCAGGCTATGAGGCTTCGAAGCTGAGCAGAAGGCTTCATAACTTATTCAGATGCCTTGCTAACACTGTTTGGCGATGTAGCACATCAGAGAATTATAAGTTGTCACCTGCTATTCAAGGGAAGTTCAGATCTATCTGTAGGCGAGGATTTAATGTGACGCTGTTAAAAAAAAGGCTGAAATAAACCTGTTAAAAACTTCTATCATTAATTGGAGGTGATGACAACATTTTTAAATGGATTTAAGCGTGGATCTGACAAATCTAACTAATGATTCAGCCAGAGCAGAGTAACAGTTGAGGTCAAAAGTTTACATTCCCCCTTTCAGAATCAGCAAAATGTTAATTATTTTACCAAAATAAGAGGGTTCATACAAAATGCATGTTATTGTTTATTTAGTACTGACCTGAATAAGATATTTCATATAAAAGATGTTTACATATAGTCCACAAGAGAAAATGATAGATAAATTTCTAAAAATGTTTCAAAAGTTTACATCCCCTTGATTCTTAATGCTGTGTTGTTATCTGAATGATCCACAGCTGTGCTTTGTTGTTGTTGTTGTTGTTGTTGTTGTTGTTGTTGTTGTTTAGTGATAGTTGTTTATGAGTCCCTTGTTTGTCCTGAACAGTTAAACTGCCTGCTGTTCTTCAGAAAGATCCTTCAGGTCCTACAAATTCTTTGGCTTTCCGGAACTTTTGTGTATTTGAACCACTTTCTACAATGACTGTATGATTTTAAGATCCATCTTTTCACACTGAGAAGGAAAAATGTACACATCTCCATTCTTTTCAAAGGTTTTCACCCCCTGGCTCTTGCATGATTTTTCCTTCTGGAGCATCAGTGAGCATTTGAACCTTCTGTAATAGTTTCCTCAGAGTCCCTCAGTTGTCCTCAGTGTGAAAAGATGGATCTCAAAATCATATAGTAATTGTTGGAAATGGTTCAAATACACAAAAATGCTGGAAAACCAAAGAATTTGTGGGACCTGAAGGATTTTCCTGAAGAACAGCAGGCAGACTCATGAACAATTACTAAACAAAAAATAAATAAAATCATCATCATTCAGATAGCAACACAGTATTAAGAATCAAGTGTATGTAAACTTTTGAACAGGTCATTTTTATAAATTCAACTATTATTTTCTCCTATTTTCTGAAGAAAACAACTATCACTAAACAAAAAAAATACAGTATTAAGAATCAGGTGTATGTAAACTTTTAAAAAGGGTCATTTTTATAAGTTCAACTATTTTCTCTTGTGGACTATATGTAAACGTCTTTTATGAGAAATATCTTATTCAGGTCAGTACTAAATAAACAATAACATGCATTTTGTATGATCCTTTTTATTGTGGTAAAATAACATAATGAACATTTCTGAAAGGGGGATGTTAACTTTTGACCTCAACTGTAGTAGTGGCAAAAATAATATAAAAGCAAATTATAAATCTAAAATATATTTGGACACTTTTGGAAACTTAAAGATAGTTCACCCAAAAATGAAAATTCTGTCAATAATTTGACAGAAACGACACCCTCATGTCGTTCCAAACCCATAAGACCTTGTTTCTTCTTCAGATCACAAATTAATGGACTATTTTAACAATGTCCTTACTACCTTTCTGAGCCTTGAACGTGGTTTAGTTGCACTGTCTATGCAGGGTCAGAAAGCTCTTGGATTTCATCAAAAATATCCTAATTTGTGTTCCAAAGATGAATGAAGAAGTAATTAATGACAGAATTTTAAGTTCTGGGTGAATTTTCACTTTAATTAACACTTTAAAATGCATTGCATTGCATTTAATAACAAGTTTATTGAAGCATTATGCTTAAAAAAGCCTTTATTTCCTTAAAATAAAACCCAATTTTTGACATTCATTTTCTAATGCAAAAGAACGCTAAAGAAATAGATCAAGAAATTTGCTGAAAATGTACTCACCTTTAGGCTATCAGAAGCAGGAGCAGTAATACCACGCAGCACATGTGCAAATGCTAAACTAGCTGGGAACTCATTTCTGATAATACTCCACCTGCTTCGGCCATATTACGGCAACAAACTTCCTTGACTATTACACCGGAATGGAAGTGTAGTTCCTAATCTTATCAGCCTAGAAACTCGCAGCTTTGCATTTCCACCGGTCTTAGTACACGATATAACTACAGAAGAGTCAAGTTTTAAATAGGACAAATATGGAAACTCGTTGGTCATTTTTGAACGCGATGCTATTGGTCTAATAGGATTCAATGATCTATGCTAAGCTATGCTAAAAGTGATATCGCCAGAACAGGAGAACGGCTGAATGGATTTCAAAATGGTAAAAATCAACTTATTAACTCGGGGGGAGTTGGAGAATGATCCTATTTCCAAAAAAAGTGGAGTGTTCCTTTAAGCACCCAAATACTTCTGAAGTCATTGTATATTAAAAAATAAAATGCATGCAATGATACGTAAATAAATATAAATTTTCTCATATTCTTAGTCAAGGACGGCAGCAACATAACTAATGCATTGTCATCAACATGCCCTCGTTATTTTTCAAGGGCATCACAGTTTTGGCGGGAGACGTTCCTTCTTCTGGCATGAAGCGCGTTACTTGCAACAGCCCTGACAGTTAATGACGTTGCCCCCTCAAGCGACTCTAGACTTGCTAATGTCCCTGTGACAAGCCAGCATCCTCCTGGGATCCAACCCAAATGCTGCCTTTGGCACGGCCTCTCAACACTTCATCAAGCCGCATCAATCTGGATTAAACTTAAGTGACTTCCTGGGTCTTAAAAATACACTGCATTTGAGGTTGCTAGTTTTGCCAAGTCTCATCTAAATGGGATTACAAACCGAATGATATTTTGTAATGACTTCTAATCAGATGTGTTTAACAGTAACAGTAGTAAAATTACTGTAACGCACTGCCTGGAGTGGCTTATTATTTTAATGAATCTGTTTTTGTGTTTGTGCATTAATTTTCTAAGAGGAAGTTGCACAGGCGTGTGTATTTATACACGGGGTAGAGATGTCACGGACTGCATATGCAATTAATTTTGTTAATTGTCTTTTGTCAACAGTTTAAATATGCCTGTTATCGTTTGTGAGGAAGTCAAATTGAAAGTCACATCTTCTGGTTTTGCTGCTCCAGCATCTCTCCCTGAGCTCAGCAGCACGTGTGCAGCAATATTTAATCAGCCCCATCCGTTCACAGCTGTCTGGTGTTGTTTCTAAGGAGGTTTCAAGACCAGACCTCTGTATATTTGAGTGCAGTGCTATGAAAGCTGTTTTCTCAACTCGGTTGCACACAAGATCCCTTGAAAGCGGGCGTCTGGAGTGTGGTTTACGCACTTTGTGATTTATATTTGCAATGAAAGCTCTCCAGCCTAATTTGAGGAAACGAACCGCTATTGATGAGGCATATTTTGTTAGATCTGTCACAAAAGATTCCCAAGATAAATGGAAAATGCTTACCGGTTGACAAAGGAAATTGAATTCTTGTTAGAAATATGGGCAGAAAAAAAACACGACTCGATCGATTAAATAGCGGAAACTGTTCTGGTGGTAGGAAATATAGTTATTTTCTTTTTTTTAAATGGAATTTATTCATGTGATGGCAAAGCTGAATTTTCAGGATGATTACTCAAGTTTTCAGCGCCACATGTTTTTTGCAGAGCTGCTTTTCTGGAATATTTATCTGGTTTCAAAGATTTCTAAATATTTTTACTGGAAGATAGATAGATGGATGGATGGATAGATAGATGAATAGATAGATATGTAATAGTTTAAAGAACTTTTTAAGACCTTCACAAATAAAATTCATATATCATAATTAATAATTAAAAATATATAATATATAGTAATATAGAAAACTGTAAAATGACTGTAAAAAGCATGAAGCACTGAAGTTTACAGGTTTTCACTGAAAGAATTTTTTTTATAAAAATTAATTTCACGTTTCAGCCTTTCAAGCATTTTAAAGAAAAATTATCAAAAATATTATTTATTATATTTATTTAAACTATTATCAATCAATTACTATATGAATTAAATAACACTTTTTAATTTCTTAATTGTTTGTGTCGATCCACCAATTCACATTTACAACTCTTCGTGTTTGCAGCATAAAAACATGGTTTGATTTTGACATTGGTCTGAACAAAAACAGCAGACAGGATTATTGAAAGATGCAAATTCATTCTTTGCCAGCAGATGGTGCTTTTGGTAGGGCAGAAATATAAGACTTTTTATGGTCTTAAAGAAGTAGTTCACTTCCAGAACAAAAATCTCATTTTTTCCTCCAACTTCAAAATCGTCCTACATCGCTGCAGAAGTACCAACCCAGTGTTTACAAAGTGAACATGCAAAGGTGGTCAAATGCCCTTTACAAAAAATGGTAAAACAGCGATGTAGGGCGATTTTGAAGTTGGAGGAGAAAATGAGATGGGAGTTTTTCGGACCGGTTCACGCAGAGCTAGACAAGACGAGCGTTTGAGCTTAAAAAGTATACAAATTCTTTTTTCTTTCTTTTTTTTTTCAGAAAATAACCGATCATTTAGCTAATAAAAGAGAGCCTTTTAGCCCTTTGAAGCTGCATTTAAACTGCATTTTGGAAGTTCAAACTCGTGGGCACCATTGAAGTCCACTATATGGAGAGAAATACTGAAATGTTTTCCTCAAAAACCAATTTCTTTACAACTGAAGAAAGAAAGGCATGAACATCTTGGATGACAAATGTACGACTTTTTAATGACTCACCGAAACCCTGAAAGATGCATTTTCTAAAGACATGTCTTAAAATCTTCAGTTAAGTTTTAAGTTTTTTTTAAGTAATTTTTATTTAAACTGGAAAATAGATGAAATACTTGCTAAGAATAGGGTTATTTACAGTAAAACTGCTTTCGGTGTCAGTGGTACATTGTGAAAAGAGACCAATGGGAGGGAGAGGATGATTGAATTCAACTCAGGTTGGGATCAAGCAATCAAACCAAGCGTGAAAACCGTCAAAATCAGCAGCTTACCGATTTGCCAGTCCCACTGCACCTTCAAAAGTTCCTTGTGCTCCATAATGGCCCTGAAAAACAGAAACACAGCACAACTCACATCAGCCACAGCTGAGCTGGGGAAAAACCAGAACGTCAATAAAAGATAAATAGCGACAGTGCCGAAGTCTCGACAGCATGCTTCATTTTGACAGGTGGGCAATTTCGACAACAACGGGCAGCGTGACAAATCCAGCCAGCCTGAGCAAAGAGCGGTCAATCTCCCCTGAAGCCCTCCTGCACAGTACGAGGGATTCCAGTGACACGCGGCCGGTTCTGTATGAGCTTTTCCGACTTACTAACAATGACAGGTCATCCCATCCCCCCCACGCACAATTAAAGCCGCACAGGAAACAATCCTCCGGCCCCGTGTGACACCTCTGTAGAGCCGTCACAGGGCCGCACTGATGATCTGTTGCCAAGGTTACAAGTCTCGTCGGCCGACAGCGTCTAGAGGTGCATCAGCGGGAGACCGTTCCTGAAGCCCTGAAGCCTGCAGATGAAACTATTTGATGCAGGCAGAGACTGAGAGAGAATATTCCAGATCCAGTGAGGTTGTCACGCCGCTTCCTCCAGAGCCCTTTATGAAGCAGTCAGACTTTAAGTGCATGCAAGGCTTGACTGTCGTCCACAATTCCATCCCGCTGTCAGATATGAATGCCTTTCAGCATAATTACACCCAGCTGGCATGAATAAACAGTGTTGTTGGCGTTTATGTAAATACGCCACAAATATAGATGTTAAAGCACACTGAAGCTTCGGCAACGGGGGAATAAAGGTGTTAGATGAGAATGCGACTCCAGCTGGAGCTGCTGTATGTTTGTGGCCATCCAAATGGGCCTCGTTTGCAGATGGATAAAAAAGACGCGAGACCAGAACCTTCCAGCTGGCTCACGCTTGGAAGTAGCTGGGATATGTGGTGCCGCAGATCCAAACGGCTCTGGTGGAAATGATAATTAAACACGCAGGCTGTGTAATACGTCAAACTGTGAGGAGGATCTGAGGATGACGGCAGGTGGATGGCATCGCAGTCCAACTAGAAAAATCATTACGTTTCTGTGAAAACCAAGTAAAGGGGATCTCTCCTGCTAGAGCATTAAATAATCATCAGTTACTGGTAAATTCTGATAATTTACGTATCCCAATGTCATTTCAGATGTTCATGTCTTTCTTTCTTCAGTCGAAAAGAAATAAAGGTTTTTGAGGAAAACATTCCAGGATTTTTCTTCATATAGTGGACTTCAATGAGGATTAACAGGTTGACTTCGGTTCACAAAGGTAGGGTAGGTGCGAAAAACTCAAATTTTCTCCTACAACTTTAAAATCATTAAGCATTGTTGTTTTACCTTTTTTTGTAAAGTGCGTTTGACTTTCTTTGCATGTTTGCTTTTTAAACACTGTTTACTAAGGTTGGTACTTCCACCTACGTCACACTTGACCTTTCCAACGTAATGTGTGAAGTCAAGCTAGTGCAAGATGAGCATGTGTGTATAAGAAGCATATCAATTTTTATTTTTTTTGGAAAATGCCCGTTTCGCTAGATAAGACCCATATTCCTTGGCTGGAATCGCTTAGAGCCCTTTGAAGCTTCACTGAAACTGCAAATTTGGACCTTCGACCCGTTGATCCCCATTGAAGTCCACTATATGGAGAAAAATCCTGGAATGTTTTCCTCAAAAACCTAATTTCTTTGTGACTGAAGAAAGAAACATATGAACATCTTGGATGACATGGGAGTGAGTAAACATTTTTATTCTGGATGTGAACTTTAATATCAATAAAATATGTTATGGAAATATGTCTTAGGTAGCACGGGTGTGTTTGTAGCAATAGCCAAAAATACATTGTATAGGTCAAAATTATAAATTTTTCTTTTATGCCAAAAATCATTAGGATATTAAGTAAAGATCATGTTCAATGAAGATATTTTGTAAATTTCCTACCATAACTATATCAAAACTTAATTTTTGATTAGTAATATGCATTGCTAAGAACTTAATTTGGACAACTTTATTGGCGTTTTTTTGTTGTTCCCAACAAATCCCAACAAACCATACACCAATGGAAAGCTTATTTATTCAGCTTTCAGGTGGTTTAAATCTCAAATTTAATTTTATTTTAATTTAATTTGAATTTTTATTTAATTTTATGCATCCTTGCTGAATAAAAGTAATATTTGTTTTAAATAAATCTTACTAACCCCAAACTTTTCAATGGTACTACATAATATGCATCCCTAAATTACAGTCATTAAAACACCATGTCATGTTAAGAGACAAAAAATAATAATTCATTTGTCAAGTTCTGTAAGTATCCTAGCATATTGACGGCATCAAAGCTAAGAGACTTTTGACAATTATTTTAAAAGTTGATAATAAGGGACTTACAGTTGGATACCACTGAAGAAGGAGCCAAAGAGTCCCATCATTCCCAGGAATTCGACCCGGCTCAGGTTCTTTACAATGAACTCCTCACATACATTGGAGATTCCATAGAGCGTCGCTCCAGCAAGAACCAATAAATCCCCTAAGAGTTTATGGTCCCCTATAAGGAACAGATATTAGCCTTATATTAGATAATACACATATTGGCTACCTGGTCTCATGACAAAAACGTACCTCTGGGAACTTTTCCTCTGGGAAAGTTCCCAGAGGTACGTTTGCGTCATGAGACCAGGTTGCTTATTGGATATAAACAGTATATGCTAAAAAACACTCAAAAACAATGAGAATGAAAATAGCTAATAAATTCTGTAGCTCAAAAGCAAAGCAATGCATGTGTAAGAAATCTCAATTCTCAGGGAGCACACATGCAGATAAAATGTATACTTGAATGCACGCTAAGTCACTCTGGATAAAGGCATCTGCCAATGCATAAATGTAAATGTAACATTCACCCAGCGGTAGGTAAATTATTCAAAGACAACATTAACAACAGCAGAATCGCTGCAAATTAGTGTGATTTTCATTAGACCGCCCCGTGGGGATAGCTGTGTGTGAAACTGTATGGACAAGCCCCTACTGTTCATTCATATTTAATAATGGACTTTGAAACTGAATCAATCGGCATGATCCAGGATTCTCGAGAGGATTGGGCAGTGCTTTACACTGATGTAATGTCTGGACTGTGGCTGCACGTGAAACAAAACACCACCCAGGGGGAAATGAGAGAGGGTTATGTACCACGGCAATGTGAGGGACGAGGACTTACCGAGGCCTTGCTGTCGGCCCACCAGGACGTCAGCGCCCACCATGCAGCCCATGCCCAGGAGACATACGCCCACGCCTACAAAGTGCAGCACTTTATACCTGACTAACAGGAAGAACCATGACAGCAGCAACACCACAGGAATCACGAAGCAGTCCAGTAGCTGTGGAATACATAAAAATTAAATATACTCAATAAAAATCTAAAACATGCACACATTTATCCCATATTCATACAAGATGAAAATAATTCACAATAGGCATTTTTAAATTAAATTCCTGAAGTTAAATTAAGTATATATATATATAAATAGAGAGAGAGAGAGAGAGAGAGAGAGAGAGAGAGAGAGAGAGAGATAGATAGTACAACAGATAGATAGTAGGACAGATAGTAAGATTGATAGTACAACAGATAGCATGATAAATAGATAGAATGACAGAATGAAAGATAGAATAGTATGATAGATAAAACGATAGACAGTAAAATATAAAAATAGATAGATAGATAGATAGATAGATAGATAGATAGATAGATAGATAGATAGATAGATAGATAGATAGATAGATAGATAGATAGATAGATAGATAGATAGATAGATAGATAGATAGAACCAACTTTCTGTTGGATTCAACTCCTCACAGCACAGAAATTCAATTCAGCTCAAGTACTTAAAGGGAAGCATTTATTTAATTCATTATTTTTCAATGCTGGTTCATAACTTTCACCAGAAACCTCCTTGGATAGAAGTGTGGAATTTCTGAACTCATTTAAATAGTTCTGCCGTGATGTTGCAGTGGGCATATTTGAGTTAACTGATCCAATTTTCAGCTCTAACCTATTCATATTCCTCTAGCGAGGTACTGAAAAGTTTAGAGGAAATACATTTTTCATAAGGCCTCAATGACTGAAGGACACACAAGAGATATAATGAGGTCATAAAATTTATACAACGCCTCCATTTATGCACCAAAATCAGATACATTTGTTCAAACTCCACATTATTTGGCTCAGTCGATAAAACGAAAAAGAGAAAAGTAGAGAAAAGTAGAGAAAATACAAGCAGAATTAGTCAAGACATTTGCATTCTGGACCTCAGCCAACACCATGACCATCTATAACAAGTAATCATCTACTCTTAATGGGCAAACGTTTTAAAGAGCGGCTCCATCGCATGGTTCGGCATGACTGCCTATTAATATTGATGAGCCGGTGTGTAACCTCATTACCGTCTATATAAAAATGTTAAAATACACTTGTTGTGAACCACAGGGGAAACGACACGCAAAATTTTGGCAGGTAGGAAGCATCTCTTCACACGGAGAACAGCAAAAACATGATGCGCTCCAGTGTGGGATGAGCAGAAACCCGACTGACCTCATCAAACAAGCTATCATGTTAGACTAGAAATGTGAAAATGGTGCTCTTTTAGAGCTGAAAATGCACTAGTTCTGTTAAAGCTTTGGCTTGTTCATTAGCTGTTTACCACATTTCTGTTTGTGACTTTATTTGATTCTTTTGAGTCTACAATTTACTGATGTACCATTAAAAAAATCAATAGTTAACCGCAAAACCAGTTATTATGTTAACACTGTAAATTATGATACATTTATGTGGGATAGATAAGACTCTTAGTGTTGCATCAATACACCAATAGGTAGCGATAAGCAACCTAATGAGCGAGTCACTGAATCGTTCATAAAATCGAACACTGATTCACAAAGGAACTGAATCATTAACTCAAATTGAATCAATATTTCAAAAACAGAATCATTCAGTAATGAAACAGCAAGCAATAGAGCAAAAACAGCTCCGTTTCATACATATAACTGTTAACTTCTTTAACAATTGTTTTATAAAAGTCATATAACTTCTCAGAATCTTAACATGACAGCGAATTAGTAACACTTTTTAAATACCAATGCACTTAATGTTAACTGTAGAGTTTCTCGTTGGCAAGTCAAAAAAAGAGTATGTTAAATTAATAAATGCATCTAACAGAAAAAAAATTCAAGCAAGAGGTTTCAGTTCATTAGAGAGTGTTGTAATAAGTGTCAGTGCTGAAATCTAAATGTTTTTAATGTTTTGCTGTTTGTCATTAGTGCGGATCTAGTTATAAATCTGACAGTTTTTCACTTATCTATTTCTCATCTGCACACTGTGCTCAGTTCCAAACAAATGTTGCTCATTTTCATCCAATGATATACAGCTGAAGTTTTGGTTTATTTTAATTACAAATTGAACCCAGGAGACGTTACACTGAAGGAAAAGTGTTCTTCTAGCCAGCAACCTTAGACATTAACAATTTTAATGAGATTATGAAACACAAATATATACCACATACATCTGAGCACCTAAACTGATTGATATTATAATACAATATTGTAATAAACTTACTGAAAAAATATTATATAAACATAGTGTCAATTTAACAACAAAATAATTACACTTTGAAAAAAAAAACATTTAATCATACTCCCTGACCTATATAAATTATGTAATAAGACATTTTCCTACCATTAGTGCAATTCAAGCTTACTTTATTGCAAGAAAAAAGTCAGAATTGTGAGATATAAACTTGCTCAAAATTGTGGGATATAAACTCACATTTGCAAGTAAAAAGTCAGAATTGAGAATAAAAAGCCAGAATTGTGAGATATAAACTCGCATTTGCTAGAAAAAAGTCAGAATGCGAGATATAAACTTGCATTTGTGAGAAAATAGTAAGAATTAAAATCTGAATTTTGCGAGAAAAAAAATCTTAATTGCAAGATAAGTCAGAATTGTGAGATATAAACTCACAGTTGCGAGAAAGAAGTCAGAATTGCGAGAAAAAAGTCAAAATTGTGAGATATAAACTTGCATTTGAGAAAAAAGTCAGAATTGCGAGTAAAAAGTCAGAATTACTATTTAAAAAAAGTCAGAATTGCGAGATATAAACTCACATTTGCAAGAAAAAAGCCAGAATCGCAAGATATAAACTTGCA
This sequence comes from Garra rufa, assembly GCF_049309525.1. Lineage (NCBI taxonomy): Eukaryota > Metazoa > Chordata > Actinopteri > Cypriniformes > Cyprinidae > Garra > Garra rufa. Next base: position 27,745,601 of record NC_133363.1, read on the forward strand.
TTTGCGACAAAAATGGTCAGAATTGCGAGAAAAAAATCTGAATTTTGCAAAAGAAAAAATCTGAATTGCGAGACAAGTCAGAATTGCAAGATATAAACTCGCATTTGCGAGAAGAAAAGTCAGAATTGCAAGATATAAACCTGCATTTGAGAAAAAAAGTCAGAATTGCAAGGAAAAAGTCAAAATTGTGAGATATAAATTCGCATTTGTGAGAAAAAAGTCAGAATTAAGAGTTTTTATTATGCAATTTCTTCGAAAAACAGAGAAAACTGGCAGTTTTTATCTCATAATTCTGACAATTTTGAGTTTATATCACTCAATTCTGATAAAAAATTACGGCAATAACCTTTTTTCACTTTTTATTCAGTGCCAAAAACAGGCTTCCCTACATAATTGCAAGAATTCAGAAAAAATAGTCAATATTGTGAGATTAAAAAAAAAAAAATGCAGTTACAAACTTTATAAACTTAGAATTCTGGGGAAAAAAGTCAAATGACCTTTTTTTTTTTTCATCCCATGCCAGAAACAAGCTTCCATAGCTTGCTCATCTAAAACCACCTGACCTTCTAAAACAAAGTGTCGCCCATCTACAGTATTTATATTAAAGTTGGTTGCACACCAATGCAGTAGAAATAATTAGGAACTCAGGTGGCATGCTTCAGGGTTCCTGTGTTTGACTGACCTGCATGAGCGTCTGGTTCCACTGTCTGATCAGAGTCTGCAGTCTCCATGGCTCTGAGCAGTATGAACTGTACAATGGTGAGAGTCTAATTCTCTTTTGTGCAGGGTAGGGAACACAGAGACAGATAATGCTTTAAAGTCAGGGGCACAGGTTGTGCTGCGCAGACACCAGAGAAGTGCTGAACCGTGGGTACCTGCTGATTGGTCGCAGTGGGCAGAGAGTCTTGAAAACAAATCAGTGCAAGTGTGGAGGGATGTTATGTACCTATTATTTTAAGCCAGTTCTGGCACACTGGGTGCCCTAGGCGAGATAAAACATAACCCAAACAACATGGCAGTTCAATACAGACTATGTAAATTGCCTGCAAGTGGATAATTCAGATTCTGAGCTAATATACTGTATTATACAACAGTACTTTCTGGTCCTTGAATCAGATTGGCTCATAAGAGTGATATTTTAGTGATAACAGAACTCTTTGCGGTATTTCTCACAGTAAGTGTTATGGTAAACGCCCAAATCCACTAATTTCATAAAAAATAATGGTTTTGTGTCATGGAATGTAGTTTTTGAGGCGAGAATGTACTTGTTTAGACTTCTAATATGCTGTTTGTTAATAAAGATTACGTCTATTTGAAAATTTGCTGAGCTTGTTACTAGTTCCTTTGTTACTAGTCCTACAGTGATGTTTTGGAATTAGTAACGGAGGCTTGGGCTCAACTGTTGAACTTTCTACTTGAGATTTGAATCCATGTGAAAACTCACTTATTGTGTTTAATAAACTAAGCTAAGCTGCAACTTAACTTGACAGCCAGCGATCATGCAGTTTCAATGTATACATTAAAGCAGCTTTAATATTTCCACAATATTTCTGTTCCACAGAAAAAAGTCGTATTTGAAATTCACAATAATTAGGCTGTTTATTTGCATGCATTGTATGCTTTTGTTTTCCCTCAGTTCATTAAAGAAATTTAGCAATTAGCATTCAAAACAAAAAAGACTTAAAGGATAACTGTTGCCAAAATGCAACCTGGGCAGTTTTTTTACTGTAAACGAGACAAACTTATATCTAAAAGCATAATTATGACAAACGAGCCGTTTTTGAGATTGACCGTGATTTCGTTTTGTGGTCAATGGCCGTAGAATGGGAGTACTAGGGGCATACATTTGAGCGTATCAAAATCGATATTCTTACAACACTAAGAAGGTTCGACACACCATGAAACTTTGCTCGAAGTATCGCCTGGGTCTCTACACATGAACTCCAGCATTGAGAACATTGTTTGTGTACACAGAGTTTACTAAAAAGAAAGGTTTTGAACAACTCACTTACACTGTTTGGTTTGGGTTTCCGCTCGCAGCCGTCTTGCCAGTCAAGAAGTGTCGATCTCCGAATGCGAATGAATGGACTCCATAGGACGAAATATTAGGCTTATATGAGGCTCTTTTTACAACTAGAAGGTTAATATTGTTTTTCACTTGCGACAAAACAACAAATTAGCCGTGCATTTATATGGAAATATACTTTAGGAGCTATCCATCTTTACTCTCCTCGCACTCTGAGATCGACACTTCTTGACTGGCAAGACTGCTGCGAGCGGAAACTCAAACAGTGAAAGTGAGTTGTTCAAAACCTTTCTTTTTAGCAAACTCTGTGTACACAAACAATGTTCTCAATGCTCGAGTTCATGTGTAGGCGATACTTCGAGCAAAGTTTCATGGTGTGTCGAGCCTTCTTAGTGTTGTAAAAATATCGATTTTGATGCACTCAAATTTAAGCAAATGCATTTTTATCTCACGTTTGATTTTGTGACCACTATCGGTAAGGTTGAATGTAGGCGATATATAATTTTTTTTTTAATAGTGCATTAACCTTTAAGCATGACTTTGGACATTTAATTTCCAAAATTATGCAATATATACAACAGCCTACATAATAATATGTTCCCAAATTTGTAAATTAGATGCACGTTTGTGCACTGGAAGACCACAAAGCTTAGCAATTGTTTAGTGAATTTGCTTCAATATATTTTATAATGACACATAAATATATAATAATAAATAACATTTTATTTACATGCACTGACTGCTTTTTGTTTGTAAATATGTGTAAATTACCACAAGAACTTGAAACAAGTATGCAAATGACTTGACTAAAATGCTTGCACCTGATTAACCTGGATAGTGGGTGGGTTGTGAATAAGACAGGTGTGTAGACTAAAAAATATCATGTGCAAAAGCATAAAAATGTACCTTTACCTACATTCTTTTTTTGTACATGTACTAATACATATACTTTACTGCAGTTTCCAGATGAAGTGAGCACTATTGACAGTAAAACGACAACAACTTTTGCTCCTTTTTACACAAATTATAACAAGGACAAGGAATATAGATTAAAAAATAATTAAGAATTTTGCAGTTTCTTGCAAAACAGTTTTACCATAGTGCATAATTTGTAAACTAATACATTTTGATGTTTGCATCACATAACTAGCTTCACATGTTAAGCTTTTCTTATGTAGTAAACTTGCTCAGTAATGCACCCGGTACATTATTGCACTTGCGATACATAGCGTTCAAAGCCAAGTAAACGAGCTCAACGACTAGAAACAATCTAAAATGTCATTTTTATCTCATGTTTGATTACGTTAACACAATCGGTTAGTTTAGTGTAAAGTTTATGATATGGTACTTTCTCACAATAAAGCATTAAGCTTTTTTAAATTCAATTTTCAAAACGCTGCAATATATACAACAACCAACATAATAAAACATTGCCAAATTCATGTTCATCTGTTTTGGATAAACACACTCACTGGACATTTCACTTTTAAGGGGATAGTTCACAAAAAAATTAAAATTCTGTCATTAATTACTACACCCTCTAACGGGTTCGAAACCCGTTAGACCTTTGTTCGTCTTCGGAAGACAAACTACGATATTTTAATGAAATCCGACAAACAGTCTTTTTAAGCAAGTCTGACGATTTTGACAGAGAGGATGACTTGCAATTTTTTGCCCAGCTTTAATTATTTGAACCAGCACCACACACACGTGTTGCGGTACTCTTGTAAATGTGTGAGTAGACTGACACAGAACAGAAGAAATTGTTGAATAATACAAAAAGTATTCTCGTAGCTTCATAAAATTAAGGTCGAACCACTGATGTCACATGGACTATTTTAATTATGTCCTTACTACCTTTCTGGGCCTTGAACGTGGTAGTTGTGGTGCTGCCTATGCAGGACCAGAAAGCTCTTGGATTTCATCAAAAATATCCTCATTTGCGTTCCTAAGATGAACAAAGGTCTTACAGGTTTGGAACGACATGAATTTTCATTTTTGGGTGAACTATCCCTTTAAGTTGTTGCAAAAACTGCATTTAAGTCGAACTTCTTTTTACAAACAATAATCAGGAACGTTAATTAGCAAAGACACTGCAAATAGGGGTTTGCACAGTTGCAATCAATACCCACAAAAACTCTAAGGTGGGCATGGTGTTTGTTTGTGTTTTTTGGAGCTTACAAAATCGAACCGCATCTGTATTCACCTGTATTCCTGTGCTATCATAATGCTATGGGATCTTATCACAAAAAATATCAATAACAACACCACTCCGTCTTGTTTTAAGACATGTACTTTTTTGTGCACATTATAAAATCCTTATTGATCAGAGCTGATCCTCTCAGTTACGCCTGCAGATCTGATAAAAGTCTCTTTAAGTGTCTAATGGTAGGGTAGACTATGCTAATATATGACTGGATGCCAGTACGTTCGCTAACAAATAGCTGATGACAGTCTTTGCATCAACAAGGGCGGTCGTAATGACCGTCGGTGGTTGCAACACAAGAGTGAGGAGTGAAAAAAAATCAATCCTTTTCTCTGCTGGAATCTCTAATAATCATTGAGAACTCCTCTGGCCACTAATCAAACACCATTAGCGTTGACGTGAATAAGGCTCTTTCAGCACTAGCAGCACTGTAATGAAGATTAAATGACAAGCACAATGTGAAGCAAACAGGCGAGATTTAACTGCCAATCGGACAGACTCAAAGAAAACCCCAAGCCAGTGCGTTTTTTGCTTCTTGGGCCGTTTCATAATCTTTTTAGTCTTTTATTTCCCTCAAAAAGACTTGTAAACACATTAATATACCTGAACGCTAGTCAGTGTCGTGTACTGGTAGGCTTTGATGACCAGGTAATTGGCCTCTATATCAATCAATCCCAGAATCATGTACTTCCACCATCTTCTCTTCAGTATCGCCAGCAGATTCTCCTCTCCTGTGGGAAAACATGAAGGTACACAGTGAATTCACTTATTAAGAGAGTCTCCTGTGGTATAATCCGTTTTACACGATCAATACAAACTTATGTACAAAACTGTTTGGGGAAAAAACAGTCAATCGGTTGAATTTTTAGTCAATTAGGCTAAAGCAGCTATTAAAATCATCAGTTTGAGTTTAAACAAGCAGAACAATCCTGGAATCCTGGAGGTCAAAAGTTTACATACACCTTGCAGAATCTGCAAAATGTTAATTATTTTCCCAAAATAAGAGATAATAAGAGGGATCATACAAAATGCATTTTTTAAATGTTTTTTTTTTCTTTTTAGCACTGACCTGAATAAGATATTTCACATAAAAGATGTTTACATAATAGTCCACAAGAGAAAATAATAGTTGAATTTATAAAAAAATGACCCCGTTCAAAAGTTTACATACACTTGATTCTTAATACCGTGTTGTTAATGATTCACAGCTGTGTTTTTTTGTTTAGTGATAGTTGTTCATGAGTCCCTTGTTTGTCCTGAACATTTGAACTGCCTGCTGTTCTTCAGAAAAATCCTTCAGGTCCCAAAAATTATTTGGTTTTTCAGCCTTTTTTGTGTATTTGAACCCTTTCCAACAATGACTGTATGATTTTGAGATCCATCTTTTCACATTGAGGACAACTGAGGGACTCAGCTGCAACTATTAGAGAAAGTTCAAACGCTCACTGATGCTCCAGAAGGAAAAACCATGCCTTAAGAGCTGGGGGTGAAAACTTTTGAACAGAATGAAGATATGTACATTTTTCTTATTTTGCCTAAATATCATATTTTTTCATTAAGTAGATCCCCCTTTGAAGCTACAGAACATACTTGCATGTGTCCCAGAAGACAAAATAAGTTAAATTTACCCTGATCTTCAAATTCAAGTTTTAATGCATCATGTGTCCATCTGAAGCATCAGTGAGTGTTTGAACCTCCTCTAATAGTTGCATAATAGTTCCTCAGAGAAAAGATGGATCTCAAAATCATACAGTCATTGTTGGAAAGGGTTCAAATACACAAAAAAAAAATGCTGAAAAACCCAAGAATTTGTGGGACCTGAAAGAAACTGTCTGAAGAAATACAAAATATGTAAATGTATTTTATGTGAAATGTCTTATTCAGGTCAGGACTAAATAAAAAAGAGCATGCATTTTGTATGATCCCTCTTATTTTGGTAAAATAATTAACATTTGGCAGATTCTGAAAATGACCTTAACTGTATTTCTTATATGAAATAATGCTCTTTTGAACTATTTATATCATAAATATCATACTTTGCACAAACATATTAAGCAGCACAACTGTTTCCAACAAAAAGAAATGTTTCTTGAGCAGCATATTAGAAAGATTTCTGAGAGTGGAGTAATGATGCTGAAAATTAAGCTTTGCATCACAGGAATGAATTACATTTTAAAATTTTTGATATATAAAGCAGTTATTTTAAATTGTAAAAAGTTTTCACAATATTACAGCTTTTACTTTATTTTTTATTAAATAATTGCAGCCTTGGTGAGCATGAGAGACTTCTGATGTCAGAGTACAACGTAAAACACTTTCCACAATCCACATTTTGTAGGTTCATGAGATATAGAAGTGTACAATACATAAGCAAAATACAAGATTATTTAGAAGATTATAAGAAAGATCCAAATAAAAATAAGCTTGTTTGTCCTTTCCACGAAACTACACATTAACCAAACAGGTCTACAGACTTGTCTACTGATCCAACATTGAGGAAATAAAATAGAACAGCCTGTTTCTTTTTTATTAAAATACTGCAGTAATCTTTTGGCACAGCAAAGCTGTTCTTGGAATAAATATCAGTTTTCTATAGAATCCTAACAGCAGAAGCACTGCAGGTAAAAAAACAAGATGAACAGAACTTAAGAACAAAAGTCCTTGCAGACATTCTAACTTTGCACACATACTTAGTTTCATCATTATGTATATTACTTTAAAATGAGGAAAGTGGAAACGTGATCATTGATCACCAAGTGTCCTTCTCACTTGTTTTGATTTTCTAAGTGAACACGAACTCTGCAGTGAACAAACTTATTCTTGACATATTCTAGAAACTTTTAATTGACAATGGATTGGATTTCTTTGTAAGCCCTTATAAATTAATTCACTAGGCCTTTTCAACATGTCTCGGGGCTTTTGAAAAAAGCACCTGCTCTGCCGAGCAGCAGACTAAGAATCAGAAAATAAAGATAATTGCTTTAATCTAATCGAACACAAAACAAATGCTTTGGCAACTTCCACAGTCTTAAATTTAATTAGGAAATGAAAGTTAAGGACAAGTGGTAAAGTCAAGCAAACATCTGCAGACCAAAAAAACTAAAGATTACTGAATGAGCCGCCGGAATATAAAGAAAACATATGTCAAGTGTTGGCTTTCATCCGTATGCTGTGACTGTAATAAACTAAATGTACTTAACTCTATGTTAAGAAGTAAACAATTTAATCCATTATCTACTGAGATTGTATGAAAGACACTGGTACAATAATTTATTGTGCAATTAAAGGGAATAACAGATTGTAGCAAGTCATGCTCCAAAAATCAACATCAAAATAGCCATAAACTACTTATAGAATCACATTCAATCACTAAACTTGAATGTTATTAATAATCAAAGTCAGCGGATCTCAAATAATTTGTAAACGGAAGCTGACCTGGAATCTTTTTTATTTAGACTGGGAATAAAATAAAATAAAATAAAATAAACCAAAAATCACCATCAAAATAGCTATTAATATGGTGAAATATTACCTGAAATATTTTTAATTTAGACTGGGAAAAAAATAAAATAAAATAAAATAAAAAAATAGCTATTAACTGCCATTACCTATGGAGAAATATTACCTGAAATATTTTTAATTTAGACTGGGAATAAAATAAAATAAAATAAAATAAAATAAAATAAAATAAAATAAAATAAAATAAAATAAAATAAAATAAAATAAAATAAAATAAAATAAAATAAAATAAAATAAAATAAAATAAAATAAAATAAAATAAAATAAAATAAAATAAAATAAAATAAAATAAAATAAAATAAAACAAAACATCAAAATAGCCATTAACTGCCATTACCTATGGAGAAATATTACCTGAAATATTTTTTATTTAGACTGGGAATAAAATAAAATAATATAAAATAAAATAACATAACATAACATAACATAACATAACATAACATAACATAACATAACATAACATAATATAACATAACATAATATAACATAACATAACATAAATAAAATAAAATAAAATGAAATAATAAAAATAAAAATAAAACATCAAAATAGCCATTAACTGCCATTACCTATGGAGAAATATTACCTGAAATATTTTTAATTTAGACTGGGAATAAAATAAAATAAAATAAAATAAAATAAAATAAAATAAAATAAAATAAAATAAAATAAAATAAAATAAAATGAAATAAATAAAATAAAATAAAATAAAATAAAATAAAATAAAATAAAATAAAATAAAATAAAATAAATAAAATAAAATAAAATAAAATAAAATAAAATAAAATAAAATACAGCCAATATAGCCATTAACTGCCATTACCTATGGAGAAATATCACCTGAAATAGTTTGTATTTAGACTGAAAATAAAATAAAATAAAATAAAATAAAATAATCCAAAAATCGACATCAAATAGCCATTACCTACGGAGAAATATTACTTAAAATTGTTTGTTTTTAGACTGGGAAGAAAAGAAAAGAAAAGAAAAGAAAAGAAAAGAAAAGAAAAGAAAAGAAAAGAAAAGAAAAGAAAAGAAAAGAAAAGAAAAGAAAAGAAAAGAAAAGAAAAAAGAGAACCATGATCCAAAAATCATCATCAAAATAGCCATTAACCACCATTAACTATGGTGAAATATTACCTGAAATATTTTTTTATTTAGAATGGTAATAAACTAAACTAAAATAAACTAAAACATTTTTTTTTTTGAATAAGGTTTAAAAAGATATTTTTTTATTCAATCTATTAAAATTAAAATGCATTGCTTTGCGCTGTATGTGTAATTTTAATGTCTCAATATCGGCTGTTGATCTGTATTCATTCCTTGCTATTCAGTTTCTAAAACCTGTATAAAACTACAATAATTGATTTAACAGCTGTAATTAAGCTTTTAAGTGTGACTGTTAAATGGTTTGAAAGAATAAAATGAATGAAAAATGAAACAAGATTCTCATAAGAAAAGCTGAAATGAGATGTCACAGGCAAGGGCAGATCTAATTCGACGTCAATGACAATCAAATCCTGCAGATGTCAAATCCATTCGCAAACATGTACAGAAAAAGCATGTCTCCTCAAAGGTAATCAAACGGTTTAATATAGATTACAGTAACCAGAGACCATAATAACATTTGCGGATACCTCTCACTGGGGTCAGATTTGACAGTCAGGAGAAAAGTAATTTAAATCTGATTCATCTGAAAACAACAACAGAGGATAAAAGCACTGGAAATATGATAGAAACAGCATGTAAGATCTCAAATCTCTCTGATGATAGATATGCGATTATATTAGACTTCCGATCTGTGTTTTATAACATTTTAAAATAAAATAAAATAAAATTCTGTTCACACTGCTTTTTCTACACACTGTAAGCAGGTAGTAAAGAAAATTTAAATCATACAGGTTTCGAATGACATGTGGATGAAAATGATGACCGATTTTTCAGCTTTACAGGGATATATGACACTGAACCATTCTCCATGAGGAATATCATTTTGCTTTCGAATCATATTATCTATTCCCACCTCCCATTCGTGAGAATGTTAATGGTGTGTGCCATTATATCGACTTTAACGCAATGACCACAGGCAGCAGCTGTGACAGAGATGTCATCATAGTGCTGGTCGAATAAGGAAGGAAAAATTACTCTTAAAGACAGGTCATTCTGAGAGACCATATAATAATCCCATTCCATTTCTAAAGATGGACCTCTCGACAGACGACTCTTCTTCACACTGGCAGCGCGGAGCCCATATGTCCTCAAAGTTGAGATGGACACCTGCTGCTGGATGGTCTCAGATTTTAGGAAAGAGATGTGAAAAGAGCCAAGATCCATTATAGAGTTGAAGTCAAAATTTTACAGAATCTGCAAAATGTTAATTATTTGACCAAAATAAGAGAGATCATATAAAATGCACGTTGTTTCTTATTTATTACTAACATGAAAAAATATTTCACACAAATACGTTTACATATAGTCCACATGAGAAAATAACTGAACTTATAAAAATACCCCACTTAAAAGGTTACATACACCTGATTCTTAATACTGTGTTTTTTGTTTTGTTTTTTGGTTTAGTGATAGTTGTTTGTTAGTTGTCTTCTTCAGAAAAATACTTTAGGTCCTACAAAGTTATTTTTGTGTATTTGAACACTTTGCAACAATGACTGGTAGGTAGGGCTGTGCAATTAATCGAAATTCGGTTTCGATTTCGATTTCTGCTTCAAACGATCATGAAAATGCAGTAATCGAGATGAAACGATTATTGCGCCCCATTCTGCCCTTTTACCAGTGGTGCGCTTTCGCTCCTCCATAAAAGCCAAATTTCACATGCAAATCAGCTAAATCATGTAAGGTGGCTTTCATAAAATGGGACGTGATTGATTTATTAATGTTTCTTTGATGTTGTGTTTTTAATAGCACGTAAGAAAACTTGCGCTGTCCTTTGTTAATGCGCTCAGAGACGGAGATGAAAGTTATCTTTTAGCTCAAGGTGCGCACCTAAACGGTCAAATACACGCAAAAATATTTCAAAATGAGGGGCTTGGTGATTATTCATGTAAACTCTTGTCAGTTGTCTTAAATGAACATACAGTAAACAGTTGAGAATGAAAACCCGTGCGTAACAGTGTAATGGGTCCGTGTGGTTAAAGCGGCAACACATAATATTCCTTTTGGCGTCTCTGTGCCTAATATGAATAAAATGTAAAAATACGTTTTATACAAGAAACATTACTCACTGCTCTTGAATGAAGGACGTTTTTAGTTTTAATAAGAAACAAAGCATGTTTAACTATTAGAGTGAAGACATTGTTTTATTTTACATTCAAATTCAATTTCTGTAGTATTGTTAGCTACTTTAGACTTGCATAAAAGTATTCAGTATTTTTAAAGCACTGTTTGTTTTATTTGTATCTTTTTCTCGCTGTATTGCTATCTTTAAATTAATCACTATGTAAAGTTTTGGAGCCTGTCATAATCGTTTAAATAATCGTGATTACAATATTGACCAAAATAATCGTGATTATGATTTTTGCCAAAATCGAGCAGCCCTACTGGTAGGTCTCAGATTTTAAGAAAGAGATGTGAAAAGAGCCAATATCCATTATGGAGTTAAAGTCAAAATTTAACATCCACCTTGAAGAATCAGAAAAATATTAATTATTTTATCAAAATAAGATGGGTTGTATAAAGTGCATGTTGTTTCTTATTTAGTACTGACCTGAATAAGATATTTCACATAAAAGACGTTTACATATAGTCCACAAGAGAAAATAGTTGAACTTATAAAAATGACCCTATTTAAAAGTTTACATACACCTGATTCTTAATACTGTGTTTTTTTGTTTAATGATAGTTGTTTTCTTCAGAAAAATCCTTAAGGTCCCACAAATTTATTTTAGTGTATTTGAACCCTTTCCAACAATGACTGGTAGGTCTCAGATTTTAAGAAAGAGATGTGAAAAGAGCCAATATCCATTATAGACTTAAAGCAAAATTTTTACATCCACCTTGCAGAATCAGAAAATCGTTAATTATTTTACCAAAATAAGATGGGTTATATAAAGGGCATGTTGTTTCTTATTTAATACTGACCTGAATAAGATATTTCACATAAAAGACGTTTACATATAGTCCACAAGAGAAAATAGTTGAACTTATAAAAATGACCCTATTTAAAAGTTTACATACACCTGATTCTTAATACTGTTTTTTTTTTTTTTAGTGATAGTCCCTTGAGTCCCTTGTTTGTCCTGAACAGTTAAACTGCCTGCTGTCCTTCAGAAAAATGCATTGTTTTTCCTTCAGAAACATCAGTGAGCAGTTGAATCTTCTGTAATAGTTGCATACGAGTCCCTCAGCTGTCCTCAGTGTGAAAAGATGGATCTCAAAATCATACAGTCATTGTTGGAAAGAGTTCAAATACACAAAAATGCTGAAAAACCAAAGAATTTGTGAGACCTGAAGGATTTTTCTGAAGAAAAGCAGGCAGTTTAACTGTTCAGGACAAACAAGGAACTCATGAACAACTATCACTAAACAAAAACACAGCTGTGGATCATTTAGGCAACAACACAGTATTAAGAATCAAGTGTATGTAAACTTTTGAACAGATAAATTAAACTATTATTTTCTCTTGTGGACTATATGTATATGTCTTTTACGTGAAATTTCTTTACCCCTTCAGTCGAATCACTTCGACGTTACATTGGGATCTCGCCTGAGAGACCGATCATCTCTGAGCCTTATATAAAAAAGGCCAATTGCAAATTGGCGAGTGGACGTGCGCGTCGGCCACTCCCCCGCACATGCGGGTATATAAGAAGGCGGCGCGCATCACTCAAACAGACTTTCGCTTTCAGAGCCGGTATGCTCAAGCCTTCTCTCCTCAAGAAAAAGGAAAACTTCACGTTCCTGCTGCTCTCTCTGCTGGTGTGCGCCGATTGAAAGAGACAAACTAAAAGAGTGAATTTCTCGGCGCCGCCAGCGGGGTCCCGCGGGCGGCCGTTTTCACGGCCATAAAAGCCTCCTGCGTTCCAGCGAGCAAGCCCCATTGAATGCACAGTGGTGCCGCGGTTTCCTCCCTGGGCAGACCGGGACTAAAAGAGCAATTTCTCACGGCTGTGTAAAGACGTTCTTTTCAGAATGGCTTTCCGGCCGTGCGCTTCTGGGTGTGGCAGTTTCCTCACCTCACTGGACGGACATGAAAGCTGCTTCACATGTCTGGGCATTGAACATGCTGAGGCAGCTTTCACGGATGGTTCATGCATTCATTGCGAAAGCATGACCATGGGAATGCTGAGGACTCGCCGCTCGCTCTCGGGCAGGCCCCCCTTCGCGCCCCACGGCCTGCGGAATTTTTCCGCCGCTGTGGCGAGGCACGAGGGGGAATTTCGAGTCACGGTGCCGAACGTTCCGCCGGCTCCAAAAGCCCTGCGGTCTTCCGCCCGCCAGCATACCCCCGTCGAGATGCCAAAGCAGTACGCCTCCCCGCCAGCCGGGCTGGGCGTCTCCTTTGGCGCTCCTCAGGAGGAAGAGATGTCTGACGCTGCGTCAGAGGGAGAGTCAGGGGGTGAGGACGCTCTTCCGGCGGCGCGGCGCCCCTCCGCGGTTGCTGCCCCGTCGGAGGCAGACTCCGAGCTCTCGGCTATGCTCCTCCGAGCCGCCAGGGGGATCGGCCTGGAGGTTACTCCATCGGCCTCGGCCGATCCTTCTCGGCTGGGCGACTGGTTCCTGGGGACGGCTCCGGCGGCATCGCCTCGCCCTCCCCCGGTGCCATTCTTCCCGGAGGTGCACGAGGAGCTGGTTAAGACCTGGCGGGCGCCCTTTTCATCTCGCCCGCTGCCCGGCTCCTCTCCCCTCGCCACCCTTGATGGCGGGGCGGCCAGGGGGTATGCGTCGGTTCCCCAGGTCGAGCGCGCTATGACGGTGCAACTTTGCCCGCGTGGCGCTGCCACCTGGCGGGGCCGGCCGCGTCTCCCGTCCAAGGCGTGTGAGCGCTCGTCCGCCCTTGCGGGCCGCGCTTTTCACGCTGCGGGCCAGGCCGCCTCGGCCCTGCATGCGATGGCAACCCTGCAGGTCTACCAGGCCAAGGGGTTGAAACAGCTGCACGAGGGTGGTCCCGACCAAGGTACGATGCAGGAACTCCGCGCTGCCACCGACTTCGCCCTTCGTGCGACGAAGGTCGCGGCGCGGGCCCTTGGTCAGGTGATGTCCACGGCTGTGGTCCAGGAGCGACACCTGTGGCTCTCTCTGGCCCAGATGGCAGATGCCGACAAAGCACGCTTTCTCGACGCTCCCATCTCCCAGAGGGGCCTATTCGGCGACTCTGTCGAGGACTTTGCCCAACAGTTCTCGGCAGCCCAGAGACAGACGGAGGCGTTTCACATCCTGCCCCGCCGCGATGCTTCCATCCCGCCGCCGGAGGCACCGCCTCCGCCTGCACGTCGCCGAGGGCGCCCCCCTGCGGCCGCAACATCTACGGCTCGCCCCACCGCGGAGGCCCACGACGCCAGGTCGGCGAGAAGGGCCCGCAAGCGCAGAGCCAGCCGCAGGAGAGTGGCGCCGCCCGCGGCACAGGGATCGGCCCGAAACACCCGCAAGAAAACTGCGAAACGTCCCTGACGCGGGCCTCCAGAGGTGATTGAGACTGCTCCTTAGGGGATGCTAACAATCTACGCTCCCCGCTCCCGGTGGAGGGCCGGGAGCCACTGTGTACTTCAATGCTGCCGTCGGCTTTCGTCGACGGTACCCACTTTTTCTCAAAAAGAGCAATTTCTCACCTCTGGCTTCGGCCTCGAGTTTCCTTCTGAGCAGCACTTACACTCCTCGGAACCAGACTCGCGGCCGGCCTTCGCCAGCGCGGGATCCAGGGAAGAAGGTAAGCACTGCTTAGTGCAGTTAGACACTTCTCCAGGACGTTCATCCTTCTGGGTTCTGTCTCCTTCCCTGTCTCCCCCTAGGCTGCCCCACCACGGTCACGTCGGTCAACGTTCCCTTGATACCACTACGATGGTTGATACGGACGGTACGGCCCGGCCCCAGGCGTCCGCCCAGACTCAGAGGTACCCCTTACTTTCTTATTCGGGCAGGCGTGCCTCTGTTCTGCTTGCGGAGGTCGCGTTCCTACTGGCGAAGGACGCGATCCAGCCTGTCCCTCCCCCGGGACGAGGTCGGGACCTTTCAGTCTCGACTTCACGTGTCCAGTTAGTGTGGTGGGTTAATACCCGCCCTGGATGGAGCTCTGTCCCGATCCCTTTCAGGCTGTCGGCACACTCGCTCACGACGAAGCACATACAGCTATGTTTCCGTCTCCAGGGCTGGGTTGCAGCCATCTGCCTGAAGGGCACCCGCTGTCTCGTCTCGATCTTCCCCGGCGCACACCCCTCCGGCGGTCTGCCCCGGGGGTCGAGCGCTCAGCGCTAGGTGCTTCCATTTGGCTAGTCCCTCTCCTTCCTGCCTTCTTTAGGCCATGGGAGCTCCCCTGTCCCCTTTTTCGGCAGACAGGTATTCGCGTCTTCAACCGTCTCTTCGACTGGTGCTTTACCAGCCCACTCGTGAGTTCCGTTGTGCGAACATAGGGACTTGGTGCCTCGGCACCCCCGCCATCTGGTCCTTCAGGCCAACCGAGGGAATTCGTTTCCTCGGTCGGGAGCCTGACTCGGTCCTTAAGACAGCCCGCCTTACTACCTAGAGCGCGCAGTCAGTGCTGTAGTTCCTGAGTCAATCAGGCACAACATAGCGGTCCTCTCAACTGAGGCTCCTGGGGCACATGACAGCTCTAGCCGCTAAGAGCCGCTAAGCTTGTTCATGTGAGACCGCTTCAGCACGATCGAGTCCCAGGATGGGCATGGCATCTCGGCCCACTCCGGACTGGCGTTTTCCCGCAGTTTGGCCGACAAGCCAGCCCGTGGCTTACCACGGGTTGGGTTGCCATGTACGACAGAGGCTTACAGCCTCTCCATCTGCTCCCAGGGAGTACGTGGCACATTTTGCTACTTGCCATTCACTTGAAGCAGGTAAACTCAACCGTGCAGCCTATCGGCTCTCACGGCAGTCCACCACCTGCAGGATGGCGACTCCACCCCGTGACGCAGCTAGTTTGGAGCATATCGGTAGGCCAGCCACATCCGCTCGCCCCCGATTGCTCTCACTGCCAGCTGCCTCCTTCAGAGTAGCGCTGGCACTCAGCTGACCTCCGGGGCCCAAGTACGCCCTTCCCCAGTGAGCCTCCTTGCACAGACTCTGTGCAAGTCCAGGGAGGACGAGGAGTAAGTCTGTTGGTTGCGCTACAAGAATGGCCCACCCGGACTCAGGTCTAGTAACCGTTCCCTCGCGGCAGTCCCTCCCTGTAGGGCACGGTATGACACCCAGACCTCTCCGGTCTTCTCAGGCCGTGATACAATTATCACTCAGTCCGAGCTCCCTTGACTAGAGGCAGGCTCGCACTGAGATGAGGTCTATTTGCTGGCTTTCCACAGAGTTACACGGTTGCAGTATGCTTCCCTTCCTGCAGGAGAGTTTGAGCGCAGACTGTCCCCTCACTCTTTAAGTATATGCCGCTGCTTCGCCGCGTATCACATGCAGTAGATGGAGCTAAGTAGGTAAGCATTCACTGGCCGTGAGGTTTCCCAGAGGTGCCCAGAACGCACCCCACACCCTCTTGGGGCCTTCCCGTCGCCTTCAGAGCCGCGGGACGCTCCAATTGAGCCATTGGCCTCAGTCGAGCTAGCATTACTGTCATCAAGACAGCGCTCCTGACCGCCCTGGCTCCCGTTAAGAGGGCAGGAGACCTACAAGTTTTCTCTGTCAAGTAACGCCTCATACCCTCTGGGACCCCCCCGTCGCCCTTCAGGGCCGCGGGTTGCTCCTTAGGAGCCTCGGGCCTCAGTCGAGTTAGAATTCCTGTCATTAAGACAGCACTCCTGACTGCCCTGGCTTCCTTTAAGAGGGTAGGTTACCGACAAGCTCAGGTTCCTCAGAGGTGCTTAGCACGCACCTCATACCTCTTGGACCTCCCCGTCGCCTTCAGGGCCGCGGGTCGCTCCATTGGAGCCACTGGCCTCAGTCGAGCTAAAATTCCTGTCATTAAGACAGCGCTCCTGACTGCCCTGGCTCCCTTTAAGAGGGCCTACAAGCTTTTCTGCCAGCAAAGTGTGTCGAGAATTCGGGCCCGGCGTCTTCCACGTTACCGTCGAGACCCCGGCCCGGTGCCCAAGGTCCCCACCACGCCTTTCCGCGATCAGGTGGTGGACCTGCAAGCTCTGCCCTGGAGGAGGCAGACCCAGTCGTGCTATGTTGTGTCGTTAAATATGTGAGACTGAATCACTCGGCACTTCAGCCGCACCAGCAGCTTCATCTGCCTCGGGATTCAGCAGAAAGGGAATGCTCCCCGAACTGAGGTTGGCTAAATGGTGGTAGATGCCTCTCCCTGTTATACCCAGGGACAGCCGTGATCCTTGGTTCATGGCACCTCACCAGCAGATGTATAAACCGGAAGCTGCGGGCTGGGCGACACCCTACCTTCGCTTGGTTCTCCAACCTTGCGTAGAGGCCGTTCTCCCGTGTCCTAACATAAGGACTCACAGGTGAGCGGGAAGACCGGCTGGTGTCGGCTTGCTGCGCCATTCCCACGTGGATCCGTGCGCTATTTCCCAGAATGTTCCCTCCGGCGAACCCTGGGTCCTCCTGCCCCGCAGTCAGGGCTAGGCGCGGAGTAGTCCTGCACTGTGATCCTGCCTGGGTCTCCTTCGCCCCGCAGGTTGTGGCTTAGTTTTTATTTATTCCAGCGGAGGAGACCGCTGTTTCCCTCGTGTATCCCTAAAAACCTTTATGGATATATTGAATTATTCTTATTTCCACATGTAGAATTTCATGTGCTCCGCCCCCCCAACCCATGCTTCAGTACAACTGGCATCCCTGGTGGGCCCCCTTATTGGGCCCCAGGGCGTTGGGAAGGTTACGTTACACTTCGCCTGCCGGCACGTATACTTGTCAGCACGTGAAGTTGTTGCGTAACGCGGCGTCAGGGTCGTGGCCTTTTCCATGGGCTTGTTCCCAATGTAACGTCGAAGTGATTCGACTGAAGGGGTAACGTCTAGGTTACGAAGGTAACCCACGTTCCCCGAAGGAGGGAACGGAGACGTTACATTCCCCTGCCACGTCCCTGGCGTCGCGCTGACGCCGGCTTGACGGCTCTTCAGCGAAAACCTGTTTGAGTGATGCGCGCCGCCTTCTTATATACCCGCATGTGCGGGGGAGTGGCCGACGCGCACGTCCACTCGCCAATTTGCAATTGGCCTTTTTTATATAAGGCTCAGAGATGATCGGTCTCTCAGGCGAGATCCCAATGTAACGTCTCCGTTCCCTCCTTCGGGGAACGTGGGTTACCTTCGTAACCTAGACGTTTCTTTCAGAATAACATTAACTATAATTAATTAATAACACTTGACAAAAATAGTGACTACATTTTAAGAGGTTTTTTCATCAAGAGTGAAAAACTATAAAAGCTACAAAATAACACTGATTATAGGTCTGATTTTAAATTTCCAATTTAATTCATAATTAATGGCAATGACAAAATATTCATCACCATGTTTTTTTTTTTTCCCCATCCTAGTTACGATGGATTATATCTGACCATATAAAAGCCGAATTTGCTGGTGAATTTGCTTACTTGCTGAGAGACTTAATGCAAGAGCACGTGGTTTAGTTTAAGCTCTGGCAGCTAGGCTAATTTCTCCATCATTTTGGATTGCAATTATTCAATCATGATTACTTAAACACTTGATTATAATTATTTAAACCTTCTAATTGCTCACCGGTATAGTCATTGTGGGCTGCTAAGTCATCATCCAGTGAGTCAGTGGATGCTTGGCAGGGCTAAGCAGCTCGCTTCTGCAGACGGCACCCTGCGTCAGGGGAACTGCAGGCAGAAGGGCTTATCCCAGGCTCCCTCAACCCATGAAAGCCTAGGAGCCAAACTGGGAGGATAGAGTAATCTTGTTGAGAATGGATGTTGCTATTGTGCTTTTTGATGTGTAGTTGGCGGCGTGGTTAACCGGGAGCAAACGTGGGCAGGCGAGGTGTAGACAATGAGAGCGGGTGGGAGGAAAGGCCTATTTCGAGATCTTTAAGAACAGCCACCATTCACCGTTGCCTTCTGCCAGAGCTCCAAAATAACAACAAAAGAGGAAGTATACCCCTGCTTCCGGTGCATTCTGCCATTGTGCCACCTCCTGTTGTTGGTGTCCATTGCAGCTTGGCAGCCATTTTAAGAGGAACAAAAAGTAACCATGGTGAATCGATTGCCCCGGTTGTCTCAGTGACACACCTGCGAGATTGTTTGGGAGCCAGTGAAGTGTGGCACTGACCTTTATTGCAAATGAACTATTTTTGTTTAATGATACTGCTTGAGAGAGTTCGAAAATAATAGAATAACCCAGAGAGAGAGAGTGCAAAGACCTTGTGTGACGCTGTTGAGCACGTGAATCAATAATCAGCATTGGAGCATGTGATGCATTGTTTCACGCCATTGTGATTCTGTGTAAATACATTTCGCCCACCTTTATACAGCTTTACAAAGTCTGTGTAAACACACATTATATTTGTCTGCTTTGATGCGGGTTGTACTGTATATGTAGGTCAATGCTTCTCAACCAGCGGGTCAGGGCCCACTAAGAGGCTTCAGCAAACCTTCCAAGGGGGCTTCAAAACAGTATGTAAAAACAACAACAACAAAAACAATGTAGAGTAGAAACTTAGAATTTTCACTTAGTAAATTTTTAGTAAATTTAACAAATAATTAATAATCAAAAAAGAAATCAGCAAGTGACAGATTGAAGTAAACATGAACATTTAAAGTATTTTTTTTTCTTGTAAAAACTACCACTTAACTAACTTAACTATTCTTTGATTATTTAAAATAACCTTTAACTTTGAAAAAAAAAAAATCATTTTATTTTATTTTATTTATATTTTTTTAATCAAAAAAGTCCCAAAACTCTATAGGCCTTTTTTAATGAATTAAGTTTACTTATTTATGGCACTTTTCATGCCAAGCTCTAAAATAATTAATTGGGTGAAAATTATGATTAAAAATTATTCTTGAAAAAAAAAAACCTTATTGTTAATCCTTTTCCATAAATATAAATAATAACTGCACAACTCATATGAATTAATTGGTTTAAAAGAGTGGTCACTGGATAAAACATTCAGCTTATAAAATTCTTGAATTTTTATTAGTTTAATATTGGTAAACATATATCAGTTATTTTTGTAATTAAAAAAAAAAAATACAGAAATTAGGAACGTCAATTAAATAGAATACATTTTGAAAACAAAACTATGTCTGGAGGGCCATATATTGTGCTTGACAAAGGGGATCTTGGAGTCAAAAAGCATTGATGTAAATTCTAGGCATTTTTTTTTTTTTTACCATAAAATAGTTTCATAACGGCACATAAAAATGGTCCGTACACACACATATGCGATCGCTCAGCCACATATCACTCGCAAATGACTTTTCTCACATTTCCATGTCGACAATGTCCAAACATGATCCATTCTAGCCCAGACATCCTAAAAATGCTGATTATATCCAACAAAACGAAGCAAATCTCGTCACAGGCCCTGTTGTAATGGTACAAGGTTTTAACATGCTAATGCGCTGGGTGGGTTTTGCAGACAACATTTCATCTAATTTCAATTCCTCCTTTCCTCTTCTTGGCATTGAGGGGTTGCATGAAAAATTCAAGCGGTTATAATATGAGATCCAGATGAATCATGAATCCTTAATGGCTATCAGGCCTGTATAGGCTGGCCTCTGGAATTACACTCAGAGAATGATGACTTTTTTTGTACTGGGCCAGTTGCCTGTGTCTTTGTATATATATATATGTGTGTGTGTGTGTGTGTGTGTGTGTGTGTGTGTGTGAAGAGTAGTGCAATGTGAGGAACAGAACAAGAGCCTGGTGCTTCTCAAACAGACGTGATCTTACACCTGCATGCTATAGAGATGAAGGAAAAAGAGACAGAAGTGAGAAAATGATTGCAGACACGCTACTCCACACATACCGGTTCGTGTCTTAAAGTTTATTAGCTTGTGTTGATGGACTGGACATGTATGCTGGTGTGAAAAGGAAAGGAAATAAATAAAGGAAATAAAGGAAATGTGTTCTCTCCCTCTCTCTCGCCTCCTACACTAATGTGTCAAAAAAGAGAGATGTCTAAATCATTAGTATCTATAATTACTATTATTTAAGGCCTTCTAAGAATCACATTCGCTATTGAGTTGCCAAATTGATTGGTTGCAACATGTTAGGAAAATGGTTTTCTGCAAGAACACACACATACACGCACGGTGTTGAGACACATTGTGCTATTTCTCCAGATGGTGTATGATTTCCTCAAAGTGTTAGAGAGCTATCGGCATTTTCAAAATGATATCGGATATCTGTTGTGTGTCCTTGCTACAGGAAATTCATATGTGTTCAGAGTGAACATTGGTTCTTTAACTGCCTTTCTTTTTTATTACAGCATGCTCTCAGGCAAGCACAAACACATACGTAAAGCCTGACGTGCAATCACACAGGAACATGAACACATAAGCGGAGACAGACGGTGCGCCGGAAATTCTTGGCCAATAACAGATCCGTGATGTCATGCCAAACATTACAGGTGCGCACATTACAAATGCAAGGTCACTGTCGTGCTGCTGCTGTGTATTTTTATCTGCGTGGAAGAAGCCGAAAACATGTCAGGTAGCTTTTCTCATGCTCGCCTAGCTTTATGGCTCAATATTTTCCCGAATCCTGAAACGAAGCATACTTAGTCAAAGGGGATGACCAGGCTAGCCAATTGCACTCCTGCGGATCGATGCAATCTTACTTTGCCATGTTTCAGCCCATTTGTCTGTGTCTCCAAGATACTTTTCTAAACATTCCAGGGCATATTTCTTCAGTTCAAGAAGGCATTCCGGTGTCAGTGTGTTTTTGTTTTTCTGCAGTGGAACGGTAATGCAAGTTTTGCTTATCAGTCAGTCGTGGACATGTGCCGTGTCTGCTGGCAGAAATCTATCTCGGAGACGGCCCGCCCATGCGCGTGACCTTTTTCTTTTGTTAACGCGTAGTGTTTTCATAAATACCGTGCTGATATCGCGGGCTTGATAATTACTGTGCTCCTGCACACCCGGCCTCTTTATTAGTTTCCTGACAATGGGCTGTCTCGTCAGCTACACCGCTGCAGGGCCAAGAAAACTTACTCCCCCTGCCTCTCTCGTTCGTGACCTGAAATGAATCGGATGATCGCTGACGCCCCCTTGACATCTGAATATTGCTAATAAAGCGAAGAACACATGATTTAAATTCACTCACAGAGCTTAGTATGAAAACATCATCTTTTAAGTAACAGCAGACATTGGGTCTTATTAATTTACCATCCATGCACACACATTTGTGTGTGTGTGTGTGTGGGGGGGGGGGTGTATATATATATTGTATATACAGTGTTGTGCGATTCAAAAGTACAAGGTCATTTTTTCCAAACTTTTATTCAGCAAGGATGCAAGCATTAACATGTTAAAAAGTGAAAGTAAAGGCATTAATACTGGACTTCATGTTCATAAAAGGTTCCTGGAAATAAAAAAACTATCACAATTTCCACAAAAATATTAAATGTTTAAAAACGATTTACATAACATCACATTCATCACTGATTTTGCTCCTTCTGGACTAGAAACTCGTGCAAGTCATGTTTAAATTATAAATGGAAAGCATAAAGAAAGGCAACACAAATTGGGTGTGGCATAAATATATCATAACCTCTTGTTTTAAATGGAATCTGAGAAAGTAAAGGAGTAGTTTACTCAAAAAATGAAATTAGCTGAAAATTTACTCACTCTCAGAGCACCCAAGATGTAGATGAGTGTGTTTGTTTGTTCATTAGAACAGATTTAGAGAAATTTAGCATTATAACAAATGCTAACAATATATTCTCAGCAGTAAAAAAAAAAAAAAAAAACTGATTAAAATCTGATTAAAACTTCACAATAATCTACTGATTCTACTGCATAGAAATAAATAAAAATAATATATTTATATTTAAGTTAATAGATTTTCAGTCCAATTGTGTTGTTTTACTTTCAGTAAAAGTGTGGCTATTTTTTGTCTTATATGCGACCCTGGACCACAAATCAATATTTGTATATTTGTAGCAATAGCCAAAAAAAATTGTATGTGTCAAAATGATTATGATTTATGCCAAAATCAACAATTTATGCCAAACATCATTAGGCTATTAAGTTAAGATCATGTTCCATGAAGATACTTTGTAAATTTCCTACCGTAAATATATCAAAACTTTTTAAGAATTCCAGATTCCAGATTTTCAAATAGTTGTATCTCGGCCAATTATTGTCCTATCCTAACAAACTATACTCAATTTCAAAAATTGACACTTATGACTGGTTTTGTGGTCCAGGGTCACATTATAATATATAATTTTCACGAAAATATTAAATAACACAACTGTATTCAACATTTCGGATCATGCAACACTAAAACTGGAATAATGGCTGCTGAAAATTCAGCTTTGCCATCACAGGAATAAATTACATTTCAAAATATATTCAAATGGAAAACATTTGTTTTAAATTGTAATAATATTTCACAATATTACTATTTGACTGTGCTTTTGATCAAAGAAATGCAACCTTGGTGAGCCTAAAAATATTCAGAGCATAAGAATATTCAGTAACACTTTAGAGTAAGGTTCCATTAGTTAATGTTAGTTAATATATTAACTAACATGAACAAACAAAGAACAATACATTTGTTACAGTATTTATTATTCTTTGTTAATGTTAGTTAATGAAAATACAATCGTTCCTTGTTAGTTGATGTTAATTAACAGTGCATTAACTTATGTCAACAAGCACAACTTTTGATTTAATAATGCATTAATAAATGTTAAAATTAACATTAATTAAGATTAATAAATGCAGTTGAAGTTTTGTTCCTTCTTAGTTCATGTTAACTAAAGTAGTTAACTAGTTAACACTCTGTCCTTGCCTAGGCTTGAATCTGTAATAAGCCTATCAGGTGAATATGATGGCGAAATGACAAGGAGGAAAAGGAGATTACTGTGGTGATGCTAAGGCTGTTGGAAGGGTCTGTACACATGTTATTGAATTTTTTGGGTCCCTAGCCAGTAGTTTTGTCCTTGTCAATATAGATCACACTCTGCAGGTCAGACTCTGTGGAATAGGTCACTGAGGTTTGATCTAAAAGAACTGAGGCTAGGAAAGCAGAGAGCGAGAGAGAGAGAGATACAGTCATATTATTTTACGGCTCCTCTCAATATATTATATCGCCGCTCTTTATAATGGAAAGCTAACTTTTATTTTAGCATATGTGTGAGTGGCAGCAGTGCTCGGTGATAAGGGCACATCCTGTGTGCGGGAGTACAATCTGAACCTGAAGAGGGTGGATGACGATGGGAACTAACTACTTACGAGTGAGAGGGGCTGGGCTGGATGTGTCTGTTAGGGAACATAATTACTACTAATGACCATTAGGAGTTCAGTTTTCACCCTCCAGGGATTGGTGAAAGGGCTTTCGCCTTATCAGTTGATTAGTGCAAATCGTGGAGGCCGGATCCAGCATGTTAAGTAAACGGGACTGAGAAGTGTAGCATTATCTAGGGAAGACTAATGGAGCAGCACAGAGTTCATCCTGAGCTAATGTGAGTCGCATATACGGAACCACTTACAGAAATCAGATAATAATATCAAAAATTGAGCCACCTCCCCATCCCACCGCAAACACCACACACACCGCTTTCTTCATGCTGCTTTTCCACTAGTCTTGCTTATTTGCATATGTAAATTAACCCTATATATGGATTTTTCTCTTGGATTTGGCCTCTTGCAAAGGAACTTACAGCCAAAAAATTAGTTGTTGACGAAGCAGTATCGGCAAAATGATCGCATGAGGTGCAAACAGGATGTGTTCAGATTAATCCATAATTGGACAAGGGCTGGGAGGGATAAGACCATGTCATACACGCCTGGACATGTTCTCTCGCCTCTGGTATGCTAATGGCGTAGGTTTAGCATAAACCATAAAATCGTGTTTACTGGGTAAACTCACATTCAATTTCAGGCCGAGCAGAATTATGGAGATTGAGAGATGAAAGTGGGCGGATGATGAATAATCTCAACGTCACATCCACCACAGGTAACTTATGAGACATTTATTGATGATTCAATATTTGTACTCATCAATGCTTATTTATGATTTATTACTTCTTAAAAAAAGACATAAGGCAATAATCAGTGATTGCCGTATAAACCAAGCTGTGAGATCCTGTTGAACAAACATTGTATATTAGTCAAGAGTCCTCGTTAAACAAATGTCTCAGATTGGCTCGCAGATATACACAAACCCCATAATTACTCATGGAAAAGACGAATTGAAGCAGGCCCATATGATGATGCATCTTCTGCCGTACATGTGCGAATAATAACCCAGCAGATGTATTGTAAATATGTAGCCTTGTACTGAATGAAAAGACAGCAGGCGGTTTATTGCACTGCATCTTTATGTCTGTGCTCTCAACCATGCTTTGGATACAAACATGCCAGAAAATGTTAAAATGAATGCCTCTGTAGTAGTTCAGATATGTCAGGAGTGCTATTTGGAATTAGTCTTTTGGAATACAGCCTCATTATTATGAAGTAATACAGACGGTGTTTTGAGTTATGAGGTTATCTGTGCAGTGATCCTTCAACATACACATGACATTGCATTCATCACTGTCTTTGCCCCTTCTGGACTAGGAAATCATGTGTGTCATGCTTAAATCATAAATGGAAAGCAAAAAGAAAGGGAATACAAATTGGGTGTGGCATAACTATATCATAACCTCTTGTTTTAAATGGGATCTGAGAAAGTAAAGTAATAGTTCACTTAAAAAAAATTAATTTGCTGAAAATGTACTCACTCTCAGACCATCCAAGATGTAGATGATTTTGCTTGTTCATTAGAACAGATTTAGAGAAATTTAGCATTATAACACATGCTAACCAATATATTCTCAGCAGTGAATGGGTACCGTCAGAATAAAATGACAAAACATCTGATTAAAACATAATTCACTGCCCTCTCCCTCTTTCATTTTTTTCAGTTTGACATCAACTTTCTTAGTATTCCTCAATCTATTCATTATAAACAATATATCAAGAAAAAAATAACACAATATAAAATAATGTCTGTTTTCTGATTGTTTCTTTGTAAAAAGTATATAGGGTCTCTAGAGAGCCGATGTGTGTGATAGTGAAAGTATATTTTTCATGCTCAAAAATATGTCAATATCTGATGAGTAAATACGTGCATTCACCTTTATTTCTCGAGGTGGGACTGTTTAATAGACAATAATGACGTGATGTTTCACTCATAACTATCGCAGGCATAAAACAAAAGAACATCATCAGCAAAAATTTAACTGGTTTGAATAGCTTTACTGCAGAGCAATTACTGTATTCAATTAAATCTAAATGTCACTGTTATTTGATGGTGGATGTGGTGAATAAGCTGCCAGCAAAGAAAATAGTGACTTTGAAGTCATTAAAACTGATAACTTTGAGAAAATGTTTGAGATCGAGAATATCAGCCAGATGCTGAATGTACTGTGGAAGTGCGCTCTGAGGATCTTAAAATATCAAGAGAGTCTTTTGCTATTGCAGAAGTTAGAGATCCATCAGTGCTGGATATATAGGTCCGTGCCGCTAAAGTCACGAATGTGTAATAATGATTGGTGAAACGTACACACATTTAAGGGTTAATATATTTTATGTTTTACTTTCAGTAAAAGTGTGGTTATTTTATTGGCTTCTACATTTTTTTATTCAGCATCATTGAAATTATTGAGTTAAATTAAAGCTGCAGTCCATAACTTTTTTGTGTTCAGAATTTGTGTAATAAGCGAGTACATCATGAATCCATTTTCCAAACCATGTTTTTGTCTTATCCTGAATCACTACAGTTCACCAATTCATCACAGACATAAACAGAGAGAAGTAGCTCCAGCTACAATATTCTTCTGCAAAACACATACAGTTTTGTTTATTAAGCACTAAGTGCCAAACATTATGGTCTGCAGCTTTAAAAAGTCTTGCAAATGTATTTTATATTATTTAATAAAATAATAAATAATTATTTCAAATAATTCAAAAAAAAAAAAAAAAAAATGTCTGTTTTTTTGGTCAAGTGCATTCAGAATGTTCTATTTTGGACCAGAATTTTTATTCTGGTGCATTCCTAGTTTAAACTTCTGCTTCAGGCCAAAACATGAGCCAATAATCCATAAAAAAACACTTCCTCCAGTGAAAATGTCCAACCCCTGCTGTCGTCTCACATCAAAATCCACCAACACATTTGTTTACAGCTGTTTTGGCCTGCTTTTGCATGAGAAGAATAAGTTAAGAATATTTTTCGGTAACACTTTATTTTAAGGGTCCAGAATAATGCATTAGTTAAGCATTAATTAACTGTTAATTTGTTCACAGTTAAGCATTAGTTAAGCACAAACACACTACTAATTAATGACTAATTTAACATTTTAAGGTTCCCAAATGATGTATTAGTTAAGTATTAATAAACTAGTAATTCAAGATTAACTTCACAATTATGCATGAGATAAGCATGAACACATAAATAAATAATGATTAACTGAACATATAGTAAGGGCTTATTAGCCATTATTTACGAATTATTAAACGTTTAAAAACACATAAATAGCTGGTTTGCAATTATGTATGGCTAAAATAGTGTAATAAGGACTGTTTGATGCATCAGGTTCTACAGTTCTAATGTTAAAGTTATATCCACATTAATTATGGCACTTATTGAGTGATATTCAAGTTTATTTACCAGAATGAGCCAATAATTAAGGCTAACCTTCCATTAATACAGTACTAATAAAGCCGATTTGACCCCCTATTCTGAAGTGAAAGTTATATCCACATTAATTATGGCACTTGAGTGATATTCAAGTTTATTTAACAGAATCATTATTATCGTTGTTTTTAATTGTCATACCAATTGCCTTATGTTTTCATTTGCATTATTAAATAGTTGAATTGTTTACTTTATATGAAATTATAACATTTCATACTGTTCTGTGTGATTTCTGCTGCCAGCTCATTTCCAAGAATAGGTCTACATAATGTTAAGCAAGCCTACACTTTAAACTCAAATACATTTCTGCAATTGTTTAAGCATTCATGTAATATTAACTTCGTTTGCCTAGTGGGACGCAAAAGGCGTTTTCTCTGACATGCTTGTGACTAACAAGAGAACCATAAAATACACTGAACACGCAGCATCATGATTACAAAATGAAAAGATTTTATTTGTGCGCTAATCTTCAGAATTCATACGACTGCGAGGAACAGACCCAAATAAAAACCTTTAACCGGCGATCTTCACCTCCATCCCGAGCAGCGAGTCTAGCAGCAACAGCATTAACCCCGCGCTGAAGTGCTTGTTTGTTTCAATCCAATTCAAATTTTGCCGCATTAAGAAACGACAAGTTTTACGGCAGGAAAATCGAACGCTCATTGGCTCTCGCCTGCCTTCGTCACAGATTACGACATGACGTGTTTCTGGTGAGATGTGTTTGAATGATGCGCGGGAGCAATCACGGAGTGGATCAAGACAATAATATGGATATTATTTTCAGCGATTATCAATTTAAAATATGCCCAGCACCTTAAACAAACCTACTGTGTTCTGCGGCTGCAAATGCATCGTCATTTGGATGAATTTTTGGTACGGCTGTTGATATTTTTGCAATAAATCGATTATAGTGATTGCACTTTTAAGTCTGTCATGTTTTGTTTCTTTATTACTGTACAGAGAGAGTTATGGTTAACGTTAGTTTTAGAGGTAGGAGTGGGATTATAAAAAATATTTTTATTACAAATTCTTACTGAAATGGCAATTTCCCTGCATATTTTAGTCAGTTACGTTTTATATGCTTTTATATTCGCTATAAAATGAGTAGGTTTAGGTTTGGGGGTAGGTTAAGGGTGCTAGAAAAAAATCTAAATCTAAACGTTAACGTTACGTATAAATACCCATGTATAAACAATGAGATCAGACTGAATTATTGGCTCATTCTGGTAAATAAACTTGAATATCACTCAATAAGTGCCATAATTAATGTGGATATAACTTTCACTTCAGAATAGGGGGTCAAATCGGCTTTATTAGTACTGTATTAATGGCAGGTTAGCCTTAATTATTGGCTCATTCTGGTAAATAAATTTGAATATCACTCAATAAATGCCATAATTAATGTGGATATAACTTTCACTTCAGAATAGGGGGTCAAATCGGCTTTATTAGTACTGTATTAATGGCAGGTTACCCTTAATTATTGGCTTATTCTGATAAATAAACTTGAATATCACTCAATAATTGCCATAATTAATGTGGATATAACTTTAACATTAGAACTGTAGAACCTGATGCATCAAATAGTCCTAATTACACTCTTTTAGCCATACATAATTGCAAACCAGCAGTAATTAAACATAATTACTAGTTTATTATTTGGTTAACTTAATAGATGGTAAATCACAGAAATATATTTACATCACTACAAAAAAATGTTAAAATAATAATGGCTTATTAATTTGTAAATAATGGCTAACATGTATTTACTGTACATTCAGTTATTTATTAATTACTAGCTTATTTTTGTTATTTATTTTTGCTTATTTATGTGTTTTTAAACGTTTAATAATTCGTAAATAATGGCTAATAAGCCCTTACTATATGTTCAGTTAATCATTATTAATGTATGTGTTCATGCTTATCTGATGCATAATTGTGAACAAGTTAATCGTGAATTACTAGTTTATTAATACTTAACTAATACATCATTTGGAACCTTAAAATGTTAAATTAGTCATTAATTACTAGTGTTTTTGTGCTTAACTAATGCTTAACTGTGAACAAATTAACAGTTAATTAATGCTTAACTAATGCATTATTCTGGACCCTTAAAATAAAGTGTTACCTATTTTTCTTCTGATTCAGACAAGACAACATTTTCACTGGGGAAGAAAAAAAAACAATATTATGGATAAGGCAGTGGTTTAATGGTGTTTGTTTTATGTAAACATGCAGCTTTTCACTTCAGAAGGCATTAATAGATGGTATGGGGTTGTGTGGGTTTTTGTGATGGTTTATCAGCTGTTTATTCCCTCATTCTGACAGCACCCATTTGCTGCCTTTTAAAGGGATAGCTCACTCAAATTAAAATTATGTCATCATTTACTCCCCTTCATTTACAAGCATATAAAAGTGAGGGCAGGTGAATGATACCATATTTTTTTATTATTATGAGAGGAAGTATTCCTTTACTATGGCTCTATGTCTCGCTGTCCTGTAGACCTCTACCCCCTAAAAAATGGCCCTCACTGATCTCATTTGGAATCCCGCCCTTACTATGTGATATTTCCTTTGAGACAGTCTCAAGTGAAAAAATATTTCCTCAGAATATGAATTGCCCTCTCTCTCTTCGATTTTTCTTTTTTTATCTTTCTGAGTTGGAAAGCCCCCCAAATGTGAAAAGAAAATAAGAGGGAAAGAAAGAGATGAAAAAGAAATAAAAGTTGTGTTGCAGCATTTTGCCTGTGCAGTGGAATCCCTTAAAGGGATTTCATTTTTCTTCATCTCCCTGGGACCACAGGACCTTTAAACAGAGCCACGCGCTGAAAGAAGAACACAATTATAATTCCGATAGTCTTGTACAGTAAATGTAAACAGATAGCAGCCTGCCTCTCTGCCCTCCTCTGTCTCCCAAAAGGCAAGTAATGAGGTAGAATAGATGTAATCGTCTTGAGCAGCGGCTTTTTACCTCAGTGCTTCTTTTTTTCCCAAATTGAAAAGTATTGGCTGGTCTACGACTGCGAGGCAGAGAGATGGACTTAAAAAATTTATGGGAGCTCCGAGATTTCACCGTAAGCATTAAACTGATTTGTAAACAGTATAATATATGACTGCTTATAAATGGTGGTGTCATTTTTTTTCATCCTAACAAAGGGGAAATATCTTCATTTCCATACAATGGAGCTGTGTTTTGTTGCCAGCTTAATTTTAGGGTATTATTTAAGTGCCAGGCTCAAAGGGGGAGATAAACAAACACGGTCCCTCCAGATATCTATGCAAGAGCAAAATGGTGGCAAACTTAGATTTGACGTCTCGTGTTAAATTCTCCAGGCAAGAGATTTTTCTCCCCCAATTTATTTTTTCACAGAATATTTCGAGTTGCATATTGTCTAGGGGCAATGTTTGCCTTTTTGTGTGTGCGTTTCAAAGCTCCTAGTGAACAGAAACACTTGTGATACGCTTATCATACTATTTTCGGCAGCAATTTTAAGTGCATTATTGATCTTTTGCATTATTAATAGCATACAGTATTGAGATTTTTGCTCCTTCACCTCATTTCTCTCACAAACTGGCTCGCAACTTCAAAATGCAATTTGTTAGAGTGCATTTTGAACAGACTCAAGTCCTTTTTCTATGAGCTCTCAGACTGATGTATCGCAAACCATCAGGCTTATGTATGAACAGACTATCCTTTTCCCAACTTTCTTCCATTCAGGTCTTATTTTGTGTTGCATTAAACCACAGCATGGTTCATTTTAAAGTCGCCATGTTTTCAAAATTGACATTTTTTTTATAGTCATACTTAAAATAACTTTGTCTCCCCCTTGCAACCACATATCACTTTTCTGACTCTGATGACGTGTGCATTAGCGCGAGAGCTAGACAATAATTTATCTTCTCCAGCAACCTGTCACTCACATGACATTGCAGCAATTAGACGATCCAACGATCCAATCAATTCTCAATGGACAAAACCAAGTCCTGTCCTGCATTTTTTATCATCTGAGATCTTGTTTTACTACACTTCTTAATAGATAAGAAAAGATGGTTACATTTTACGTTTCATGACAACTTTCAAGCTTTGGCTTGCTAAATTCTAAAACCCCCATAAATGGAAAACCCAACATGAGCTCCTCTCCTACAGACCTTGCACTCACTCCCTGTGTTTTTTTTTTTTTTTTTTTTTCTTGGCATGACAATGACATGCCATAAATATCTTGACTGACAGCTCAGAATCGACACCTTCCACTTCACAGATTTCACATTGTCTGTGCATCATTAAACGAGTGGAGGATTGCAAGATGGCGAGAATAAGAGGAAAGTTAACCCCCCTCCCCAAAAAATCGAAGAAGAAAAAAAAAACTGGTTGTGCATTCCGAATCCTTGCCCGAGGACAAATTTTACGGCATCAGTGTCACAACAGACGGATGACTTGCTACGGAGTGTCTTCCCAATCTTTTTAGACAGTGAAGACAGACTCTGCCTGTGACTTCCCTTCACAGCTCCCTCGCTGATTTACGTGCGGTGGGGGCGGGCCATCTGGGATCATCACATTTACTGCTTGCCCAGGCTGGCCCCCACTAAATGACTAACTCCATGAGATTGAATTCGTATGCTAAAGGTCAGAGTAGTAGATCATGACTGCATATGGGTACAGAAATAAATTCTGGAACTTAAGTAAATGGATAAACTTGCTGTGCTCCAAGGGCTGCTTTTAGCCACATTGAGAGTTCTGGTTTAAGTCTACGAGAAGATGCTTGTAGATAATTGGTGCTTGTGCATTTTACTGGGCATTTATGAGTGTGCGTGTGGTGTAGGAACAAGCGCCAATCTTCGTGCAAAGCACAGCTGAACTGCTGTACATGTCATTCCAAGTGACCTGTTCATGCTTCATGGATAGTAAATAAAGTAATAGTATAATGTGTTCTAACATTTGCCCTTGCAATTTTGCTCCCTATTTTCAATAATTTCCATTCAAGCAAAGAAAAGTGAAATTTCTTCTAGATAATGATACGTTTAATAATTTTAAATGCCTGAACACGCTTCACAAAAGTACAAATCAAATGTATGCCAAAGTCCATTAATACTAATCTTACTGCCAGATGACAGTCCATGCAAGAATACTTTTTTTTTTTTTTTTTTGGATTGCACTTGATTTTCAGTCCGATGTTCCAAGACAGCCATTTTGCTTCTGTACATGTCACTATTTATTTATTTATTTATTTATTTATTTTTCTTGTGTTGTGTTGTGTTGTGTTGTGTTGTGTTGTGTTGCTGGAAAAAAGATTATAGGCTTGAGACCACTCCAATGGCGAGGTGGTTTGAGGTCTATTTAGTGACCCATTTTTTTAATATGGCTACCAGAGCTTCTCTAAGCTATTTTAATAAAGCTTGGTGACTGTGAATGTAAGTGTGCTGGGTTACAGTGACACTAACCAAAAAGCATCACAGTGTGAGTGACAGAATCAAAGTGAATGCGTACAGAGGGGAATTTACTGACATCCTGTTTTTCTGTAATTAAATATTTGTGGGTAAATACATGTTAGGATTGTTCCATTCCGACAGACAAAAAAAAAAAAAAAAAAGAGGGGGGAATATGTAAAAACAGATCTGCATCATCCCTTGGGTACATTATTTTTCTTAGTGAGAGAGGACAAATGATGAGGGATGGGGAGCGAGAAAAAAACATTTCATGATATTGCTCATTTGCATCTTTTCATCTTTTCACAGCTTGACAGTAGATCAGTACCGTAGAAGAGCCAATACAAAGTTGTTTGTTGTTTCTTTTTTCAGGGCTATTACTCTCTCGTTCTCACATTCTTAGTTGCTTTTCTATGTTCTCAGGTCACCGGATTAGTGCCCTGGTTCTGTGGATGGAAGCATTTTTCCTCATGTTGTGACTAAATTGTTATTGGGACCTGTAAGAGCAAAGGCAGGAGCACAGGGCAAAAGTGAGATTGATGAGTGTTTGGGCACTTTCCTCAAGACCCCTTCGCGTCTGGCAAGAACAAAGGCAGGCAAGTGTGACAGCCGGCATCCATCTCCCAGTCAGGGGCGACGGGAAGGGGGCACGCATACAGGGACACCCCCTACCGCCTTCTTTCCAGTTGGCCTCTATTGGCAGGAAGGGCCCCATGTGTTCGAGTGGCCTTCACTGTTAGGACTTTTGATAAAAGCAGAGATTTTCAATCTTGCTCCTGGAGTTTAGCTACAACTTATCCAAACACTTATGCCTGTAAATCTGTCTATCTATCTGTCTATCTATCTATCTATCTATCTATCTATCTATCTATCTATCTATCTATCTATCTATCTATCTATCTATCTATCTATCTATCTATCTATCTATCTATCTATCTATCTATCTATCTATCTATCTATCTATCTATCTATCTATCTATCTATCTATCTATCTATCTATCTAGCTAGCTAGCTAGCTATCTATCTAGCTAGCTATAGCTAGCTATCATTCTAGCTATTGTTCAATCATTTAATCTCTGCTGTTCTATCTATTGTTCTGTCGTTCTATCTATCGTTCTGTCTATCATTCTGTCTATCATTCTGTCTATCGTTCTATCATTCTATTGTTCTTTCTATTGTTCTATCATTCTATCTATTCTATTGTTCTATCATTGTCCGTCTATCATTCTATCTGTTGTTCTATCTATCGTTCTAGCATTCTATAATTCTAGCTATCGTTCTAGCTATTGTTCTATCATTTAATCTCTGCTGTTCTATCTATTGTTCTGTCGTTCTATCTATCGTTCTGTCTATCATTCTGTCTATCATTCTGTCTATCGTTCTATCATTGTATTGTTCTTTCTATTGTTCTATCATTCTATCTATTCTATTGTTCTATCATTGTCCGTCTATCATTCTATCTGTTGTTCTATCTATCGTTCTAGCATTCTATAATTCTGTTCTTCTATCTAATGTTTTATCGCTCTATCGTTTTGTCTAATGTTCTATCATTCCATTGTTCTATCATTTTATCATTCTATCATTCTATTCTATCATTATATTGTTCTATCTATCTATCGTTCTAGTGTTCTAATATTCTATCTATTGTTCTATTGATCTGTCATTATATCTGTTGTTTTATCTATCTATCTATCTATCTATATATCTATCTATCTATCTATCTATCTATCTATCTGTCTGTCTGTCTGTCTGTCTGTCTGTCTGTCTGTCTGTCTGTCTGTCTGTCTGTCTGTCTGTCTGTCTGTCTGACTGTCTGTAACCTATAAACCTTCAAAGATATATAACATCAAGACTATAAACATCTAGACTTGCTTGCTGAACAAAGCTTTGTCAAGCCAACATTCAAAGTTAGTTCTGGATAACTTTGCTTTTCTAGTTGCCATTCTAGTCACATTACATATGTACATGTGAGTTGGATTTTTTTCTACTTACATTTTAAATTGACTGGCAATTCTGCATCATATTTGCTATATTTATTTAAATTCATTTCAAATTCAGGAATTAAAGTCTGAATGCTACACAACTGTGCTAATAGTCCATATCACTTGGAAGCTAAGAAATCAAAGAAAAGCCACTGAAAAGAGTTTTTAAATTCTTACAAATACAGTCAAATTCAAAACAGGAGCCTTTCTTGAGAAATTTCTGTATAGCCTTCAGAAGAAACAACAAAGACTCAAATCCACCCAACTGTTTTATTCTCGACATCTGGAGTCTTTAAATGGTCAGACTGACTTGTGTTCATGGTGCTGCATCTAAAAGCAGGACGGCAGTGAATGCTCCTCAAAGTGGTGAGCGGATGACACATTGTTAGAGTGTTCAGTCAGAGCAGCCCATTCACCAATGCCACTAATCTCACTATGCGTGTACTCTGATGTAAATTGCAGGTAAGGGGGAAAAGCCTCTGTCGGCTGATGCGCCTGCAGTGCAGCGTGAAATGTCTGTTGACACTACCGACGGGCATTTCAGACAGAGAATAAAAATGGATGCGTAATTTGACAGTGCTCATTTTGAAGGGTCCATTTGTATGTTTTTTTGTCTTCTCTCCATCAACAAGCACTTTATTTTGTCAGCAGGTGCAGCTGAACTTCCATGAGCTTGCAGTTGTTACATTTGGGAATTGTCTCTTCATGACTGGTGTAGATGTTAAACAATCTCTTAATTTTTGCTTGGATTTATTACATTCTTGAGGTTGTACCAATTTCCTCCCTTTTTTTTTTTTTACGGAACTTAAAAACAGAAAATAATGATAGGTTCAAAAGTAATTCAAAAGACAGAGAAGACCTCTATTTTTATCTTCCCAAAGAGAGAAGATGAAAGTAAAATAAATATCTGCTGTGGGAATTTATTTGCTGGGTAAACTGCTCATTTTGCCCTCAGCACACACCAAAAAAGAAATGTTAGAAATACAGGTGCTAAAACAGTTCAGCAAAACAATGATGTTTTGGGACCTGTAAAATTTGTAAGATGCTTTCATCACTCAGTATGGCTTTCATGAAATGTACAACACACCTTAAGGGGGGAAACAAGAAAGGATGCTCACCCTTTGTATTGCTGTGCATGAAACACTACCCCTTGCCTCTTGCCTGCTGGTTTTCTAAACTCCAGACTTCGGAGCCGCATAGTCACTTATAAGCACATGTGCGTGTGCACACACACAAACAGACGCACACACATTTGGTTTGCATGCAGTCTTCAGTCTGTGAGACAAAGGAACTGCTTGTTGCCACGTCTACTCTGCCGTGATGTGACATGTTAAAACAGAGTTCTCTGTAATTCCACATTAGAACAGACAGCGAGCATAGATAGTGCTGCCTGAGCACTGAACCCCACTCTGTCCCTGAAGCCTTTTGTGGGGACAGCCAATAGACACTTCAAAGAAAAGAACATGATAATTGCAGCTCCTATCAGTCCATTGGTCTCTGGCAAGGAGAGATGGATGAGTTATTTGCATGTCTAATGGCACTGTAGTACCTTCATGGCCTTAGGGAACCACTTGAAAATAAAAATGAACATGGACATCATTTTTACTTCAGTGTGGTAAAGATTAACAGCAGAGATAGTCAATACTACTACTACTACTACTACTACGACTGCTACTATCATCATCATAATTTATGAACTACTTTGGAATTTATTCTTGTGTTGGTAAAGCTGAATTTTCAGCAGCCATTATTCCAGTCTTCAGTGTCACATTATCCTTCAGAAATTGTAATATGCTAATGTTCTTATTATTGTCAATGTTGAAAACAGTTAGTGCTTAGAGTGTAAGAGTTAATAATAAATGTTCGACAAAATTTTGTGCGGCAAAAGTGGAACGAAACAGTGCTACTCATTTGAACCACTCGAAACGGACTGTTAATCTGCTCAGCTCAAAGTTCAAATATCAGCGCAATGTGAGCTTACTAAAGCAGATGCGTTTACTCGCTGAGAAGTCATGGTCATGCCAGCACTAAACAGCGGTGTGAGATCCAGTGTGAAGCATTTGAATTCAGCAAAGAACACAAATGACTGATTTAAACTAGTTTAAAGACAGATTAAACAGAGCTGACAAACAGGAGAAACACTGTGCACAATGAGACGGTCAGAAGGCTTTTCGATCAATAATCGGCATCATTTACTATGGATTTAGTCTAACACTAACTGCACTTTAAAATTGTGGCAGAAATATGGGATATTCATGTTGGGTTTTCATTATATTATTAATGTCAATATGTATCCAATGTGTTTAAGGAGTAATGGAATATAGTACAGAAAATGTTGTGATTAAGCTATAGTGTTTATTCTAAATGCATTTAGACTATTGTTTTCATACAAATACCTAGTAACGATATACTATAGTTACATTTTACCAAGGAATTGAGGTTTTAACTGTGGTTATCATTTAAATGTATG
Organism: Garra rufa; assembly: GCF_049309525.1. NCBI lineage: Eukaryota > Metazoa > Chordata > Actinopteri > Cypriniformes > Cyprinidae > Garra > Garra rufa. Next base: position 27,783,183 of record NC_133363.1, read on the forward strand.
GTACTATCGACGACCAATGGTTTTAATAAAACTCAAACTACTACTGCTACTGTTAAATGTGCAATTCTAAGAAACAAATAATAATAAAAACATGATGTGTTTGTCTTATGACCATAAAGAGCAGTTTAAAACCACAATTGTGACCCTGGACCTCAAAACTAGTCTTAAGTAGGACAGGTATATTTGTAGCAGTAGCCAAAAATACATTGCATGCGTTAAAATGATTGATTTTTCTTTTATGTCAAAAATCATAGGATATTAAGTAAAGATCATGTTCCATGAGGATATTTTGTAAATTCCCTACCATAAATATATCAAAACTTGATTTTTTATTAGCAATATGCATTGCTAAGAACTTAATTTGGACAACTTAAAGGCAATTTTCTCAGTATTTATAATTTTTGCACTCTCAGATTCCAGATTTTCAAATAGTTGTATCTCGGCTAAATATTGTCCTATCCAAACCATACATCAATGGAAAGCTTATTTATTCAGCTTTCAGATGATGTATGAATGTAAATAAAAAAGCTGGTTTTGTTGTCTGGTTTCTACAGCTTTTACTTAGAAGCAATAATCTGTCCTTAAACTTTAAGTAAATATATATATTTTTTATTTATCATGATAAGTACTGATATTGATTGATATGACGTTTTATCGTGATTTATTTTTTTGGTCATATTGCTATTATATTATTATTATTTTCTAAGGATTCTTTGACAAACAGAAGATTCAAAACAACAGCTTTTATTTAAAAGAGACATTTTTGTAACATTGCAAATGTATTGTAAAATTGTAAATTTCTGACCCATTTCATTTAAATGGTAGTGTAGTAGTAACATAGTTGAGATTGAAATTTTATATTTCACTGTGTAGTTTGTTATTTCCTTGTTTTTATTCACTTATTTAAGGACTGTGTACTTCTACAAGAGGTATATTTCCAATTCTTCTGGTAAAACATGCAGTTATTATAATTATTATTCTTAGTTCTGGTTGTTGTTCCATTGTGAGTGGTTTCTAGGTTGTCAGATCTTTGTATATCAGATTAGTTTTTAGCACACCAGAAGTTCAGAGTCACAGCCAGTCTTAAACAGGACCAGTCCTAGGCCAGACCTGACGTGTTGCTTGTGATGGTGTTACTTGTGTGAAATCAATGCATGTTTTAACAGGAGAATTGGTAATCACATCCTGTAGCAGTCCACAGTCCATTCAGCCACTCAGTAAATGAAGCAGCGGGTTAAAAAAGAAATTAGATTCTCAATCTGTATTATCTGGACACAGATAAAGCTGTTTTCTAACAGAGTTTTGTATCTAGATCTGTAGTTGGATCTGCTTCATGAAAATCTATCTGTTTTTGATTTGATTACATTTGCTTTGTATAGCAATAACAATTGCTCTGTTTGGTTCCTTCTCAGCACAGTAGGAATAAATCAGGAGCACAGGAAGGCTAATCATGTACCTGGGAAGGTTACTGAGAAAGCCACTCCATTCAAGGCACCGTGTGGTATTCATTAGTCAAGCATGAATCACATGCTCACTCTTGTTGTTTTGCATTAGGGGCATTTATTATTTTCTCTGAAGGTAGGAATCCTGTTTTATTGAATATATACAGTATCAAACGCAGGGTTAGCTGGTAAAAATAACAATCATTACCTTTATAAATATTCATTTGAGCGGACACATAAATTCAGTTGCACACTGGGGTTGAATGTAAACAATATTTATTAGTAAGAGAGTAAAGGAGACATCCCATTTAATAAAACAATTCTCAGTGGGTACTGCAAGAATTTGACAATAGGCTTATCAAGCAGCATGCAATCTTTTTCTCATGAAGGAAGTATTTATATTTAGATTCATTCATTATGCGAATATGTGCACTCCATATGGCCCATTTTCAATATCTGAAACAGAATTATTTATATATGAGTCAGTGTTTATATACACTGCCACTCAAAAGTTTGGGATCAGTAAGATTTTGATGTTTTTTTTTTTTTTTTTAAAGTCCCTTATGCTCATCAAAGTTTCATTTATTTGATCAAAAATACAGAAAAAGGTCATTTGAAATATTATTGCAATTTTTATTTTACAGTTTTTTTCAGTCGCTAACAAGCGTTTATCCAAACAGTTGTCACATTTTCAAAACTCTAAACACAATTTGCACAGCATCGGTCTTTTATGGCCATACCATTCACATATTTCATGTCGTTTTCACCCAATATGCAGCCAGTGAACACATTTCCACAATGCTTACATTTTCTTAACAGACAAGCTATACCTCCCAACAAAATTATGGATTGTTTTTGTAGTATTTATGAATGTTAACACACAACATCCCACAATAGCAAAAACGATATTCCAAACCTTAGATACAGTATAAAAACCTCTGCTTCTGCAATGATATCAGTTCAAAAACAATATCAATATCAAAAATATATCTCAGCTGATAATAAACAAACAATTGAATAATTGACACACAGCTGATTTATGTTGGGTAAATTGGGCCAACCACAGCTGATTCCAGTCTGGCTTAGACTCAGAGGCAGTGGTTATTTTTTTTTCTATTACATTTACACTTATACAGTAAAATGAGGACTTTGAGGAGTGATGTTTTGGAAACAGGGTTGGGGTCAATTCAGTAATGAACTCAACAATTCCAATTCAAAGAATGAAATGGAATTGGAATGGGAATTCAACAACAATTACAGGAAACAGAGTTGGAATTGAATTGGAATTACAGGAAGTGGAATTCAATTCAGGGAAATTCCACTGAATTCCATTTATTGCTGTTTCTGAGCATCTATTTGTGATTGCATTTAGAGACATACATTTGAACTTTATTTATGATGCTTTACAAATACCAAGTAATGTACGAAATAGAGTTGATCAAATGCAAGTAAATACAAATTTAATTGAATGACAGTGGTGATAAGTTTCTGTATGTACTGCACATTCACTATATGATAACCACATAATATGTCTCAACTGACAAAAAAATTTGTCATGTTCATTCATGTATTTCATTCACTTTTTATTGCATCGAATTATCCTCATTTCCTGAAATTTGGCATGTGAAATGACCATGCTTAACATACTAAACATACAGTACTTTGTATTTCTTTTATATGTTTGTTGTTTATGTGATTTACAATATTTAATGTACTATAAACTAGCAACTCAAGTGGGATTTAATGGAATTTATTTGCTTTCAATTCAGTTTCCTGACATTCCAATTCCAAATCCAATTCCATTCCAGCAAGTGAATTGGAATTTACCATTCATTCTCAATTCAATTCATGAATGGCCCCAACCCTGTTTGGAAACATGTGGCCTAACCCTGAAGATTGCAGAGATTAGATACAGTAATTTTGTGTTTGTTTTTTTTAACCCCCCCCCCCCCCCTTTTTTTTTTTTTATCTGGGCTTTTTGCTGTTGTTATTTTTTATTTATTTTTTATTTTTTGTTCAGAATGCTCTTGTGTGTTTCATGGATATTTTGTTCACTGTAAGCAATACTGTAAAACTTTTAAAACTTTTTCTGTTCTATTATACCGTGTTTCTTCTCTACCTCCTGTAATAAACAGAAAAAGAAACGTATTTGCTTTTTACTGGAATGCTTTTGAATGTGAACATTACTGTACATGTGGACATACAGTTCCCAACCAAGAAATTTAGTGTCAAAACGGTGGATTGCATATTTTGCATGCAAATACCTGTAAACATACACTGAAACATAAAAGTCTATGCAGTTTTTGTAATGTCAACAATAGCCAGTATTTTGAAACCTGGTGTACTTTGATTGACTGCATGTACCTTGTGAAGTGAAAACAAGTGTTATTCTTTGACAGAATAATTTCATTTTGAGTCAGATTTCCAGTGTTTTGGTAAAGTTAGTGTGTGCAGAGAAAGATGTGTCCTGTTTTGAAATGAAGAGTTAGTGTATATTTAACAAAATGTATTTTTGAGAAGAAAATTATCCATTTGGCCAATTGTGTTTTGTAGGTGCGAGTCTGTGTTAAGAGTTTAGAAAAAGTATCTGAAGTATGGGTAAGCGATTGTTAGCGATTGAAAAAAAACTGTAATATACTTTAAAATATAATTTATTTCTGTGATGCAAAGCTGAATTTTCATCAGCCATTACTCCAGTCTTCAGTGTCACACGATCCTTCAGAAATCATTCTAATATACTGATTTATTGCTTTTATTTTCAATTTTGAAAACAGTTAATATGCTCCTTAATATTTTTTAGAATCTGTGATACCTGTGAACCTTTTTTAAGTTTAAAATAACAGCATTTATTTCAATTAGACATCATTTTAAACAATGTCTTTAATATTACATTTTATCAATTTAACACATCCTTGCTGAATAAAAGTATTAATTTCTTTCAAAGAGAGAAAGAAAGAAAAAAAATACTGACCCCAAACTTTGAACGAGGTGTTTATTATTAAAAAAGTTTTCTTTTTTGAATAAATACTCTACATATTATCAAAGAATCCTGAAAAAAAGTTTCACAGGATCCCAAAAAATATTAAGCAGCACTGTTTCCAACACTGATAATAAATCAGCATATTAAAATGATTTCTGAAGGATCATGTGAGACTGAATACTGAAGTAATGATGCTGATAATTCAGTTACCCCTTCAGTCGAATCACTTCGACGTTACATTGGGATCTCGCCTGAGAGACCGATCATCTCTGAGCCTTATATAAAAAAGGCCAATTGCAAATTGGCGAGTGGACGTGCGCGTCGGCCACTCCCCCGCACATGCGGGTATATAAGAAGGCGGCGCGCATCACTCAAACAGACTTTCGCTTTCAGAGCCGGTATGCTCAAGCCTTCTCTCCTCAAGAAAAAGGAAAACTTCACGTTCCTGCTGCTCTCTCTGCTGGTGTGCGCCGATTGAAAGAGACAAACTAAAAGAGTGAATTTCTCGGCGCCGCCAGCGGGGTCCCGCGGGCGGCCGTTTTCACGGCCATAAAAGCCTCCTGCGTTCCAGCGAGCAAGCCCCATTGAATGCACAGTGGTGCCGCGGTTTCCTCCCTGGGCAGACCGGGACTAAAAGAGCAATTTCTCACGGCTGTGTAAAGACGTTCTTTTCAGAATGGCTTTCCGGCCATGCGCTTCTGGGTGTGGCAGTTTCCTCACCTCACTGGACGGACATGAAAGCTGCTTCACATGTCTGGGCATTGAACATGCTGAGGCAGCTTTCACGGATGGTTCATGCATTCATTGCGAAAGCATGACCATGGGAATGCTGAGGACTCGCCGCTCGCTCGCGGGCAGGCCCCCCTTCGCGCCCCACGGCCTGCGGAATTTTTCCGCCGCTGTGGCGAGGCACGAGGGGGAATTTCGAGTCACGGTGCCGAACGTTCCGCCGGCTCCAAAAGCCCTGCGGTCTTCCGCCCGCCAGCATACCCCCGTCGAGATGCCAAAGCAGTACGCCTCCCCGCCAGCCGGGCTGGGCGTCTCCTTTGGCGCTCCTCAGGAGGAAGAGATGTCTGACGCTGCGTCAGAGGGAGAGTCAGGGGGTGAGGACGCTCTTCCGGCGGCGCGGCGCCCCTCCGCGGTTGCTGCCCCGTCAGAGGCAGACTCCGAGCTCTCGGCTATGCTCCTCCGAGCCGCCAGGGGGATCGGCCTGGAGGTTACTCCATCGGCCTCGGCCGATCCTTCTCGGCTGGGCGACTGGTTCCTGGGGACGGCTCCGGCGGCATCGCCTCGCCCTCCCCCGGTGCCATTCTTCCCGGAGGTGCACGAGGAGCTGGTTAAGACCTGGCGGGCCCCTTTTCATCTCGCCCGCTGCCCGGCTCCTCTCCCCTCGCCACCCTTCATGGCGGGGCGGCCAGGGGGTATGCGTCGGTTCCCCAGGTCGAGCGCGCTATGGCGGTGCAACTTTGCCCGCGTGGCGCTGCCACCTGGCGGGGCCGGCCGCGTCTCCCGTCCAAGGCGTGTGAGCGCTCGTCCGCCCTTGCGGGCCGCGCTTTTCACGCTGCGGGCCAGGCCGCCTCGGCCCTGCATGCGATGGCAACCCTGCAGGTCTACCAGGCCAAGGGGTTGAAACAGCTGCACGAGGGTGGTCCCGACCAAGGTACGATGCAGGAACTCCGCGCTGCCACCGACTTCGCCCTTCGTGCGACGAAGGTCGCGGCGCGGGCCCTTGGTCAGGTGATGTCCACGGCTGTGGTCCAGGAGCGACACCTGTGGCTCTCTCTGGCCCAGATGGCAGATGCCGACAAAGCACGCTTTCTCGACGCTCCCATCTCCCAGAGGGGCCTATTCGGCGACTCTGTCGAGGACTTTGCCCAACAGTTCTCGGCAGCCCAGAGACAGACGGAGGCGTTTCACATCCTGCCCCGCCGCGATGCTTCCATCCCGCCGCCGGAGGCACCGCCTCCGCCTGCACGTCGCCGAGGGCGCCCCCCTGCGGCCGCAACATCTACGGCTCGCCCCACCGCGGAGGCCCACGACGCCAGGTCGGCGAGAAGGGCCCGCAAGCGCAGAGCCAGCCGCAGGAGAGTGGCGCCGCCCGCGGCACAGGGATCGGCCCGAAACACCCGCAAGAAAACTGCGAAACGTCCCTGACGCGGGCCTCCAGAGGTGATTGAGACTGCTCCTTAGGGGATGCTAACAATCTACGCTCCCCGCTCCCGGTGGAGGGCCGGGAGCCACTGTGTACTTCAATGCTGCCGTCGGCTTTCGTCGACGGTACCCACTTTTTCTCAAAAAGAGCAATTTCTCACCTCTGGCTTCGGCCTCGAGTTTCCTTCTGAGCAGCACTTACACTCCTCGGAACCAGACTCGCGGCCGGCCTTCGCCAGCGCGGGATCCAGGGAAGAAGGTAAGCACTGCTTAGTGCAGTTAGACACTTCTCCAGGACGTTCATCCTTCTGGGTTCTGTCTCCTTCCCTGTCTCCCCCTAGGCTGCCCCACCACGGTCACGTCGGTCAACGTTCCCTTGATACCACTACGATGGTTGATACGGACGGTACGGCCCGGCCCCAGGCGTCCGCCCAGACTCAGAGGTACCCCTTACTTTCTTATTCGGGCAGGCGTGCCTCTGTTCTGCTTGCGGAGGTCGCGTTCCTACTGGCGAAGGACGCGATCCAGCCTGTCCCTCCCCCGGGACGAGGTCGGGACCTTTCAGTCTCGACTTCACGTGTCCAGTTAGTGTGGTGGGTTAATACCCGCCCTGGATGGAGCTCTGTCCCGATCCCTTTCAGGCTGTCGGCACACTCGCTCACGACGAAGCACATACAGCTATGTTTCCGTCTCCAGGGCTGGGTTGCAGCCATCTGCCTGAAGGGCACCCGCTGTCTCGTCTCGATCTTCCCCGGCGCACACCCCTCCGGCGGTCTGCCCCGGGGGTCGAGCGCTCAGCGCTAGGTGCTTCCATTTGGCTAGTCCCTCTCCTTCCTGCCTTCTTTAGGCCATGGGAGCTCCCCTGTCCCCTTTTTCGGCAGACAGGTATTCGCGTCTTCAACCGTCTCTTCGACTGGTGCTTTACCAGCCCACTCGTGAGTTCCGTTGTGCGAACATAGGGACTTGGTGCCTCGGCACCCCCGCCATCTGGTCCTTCAGGCCAACCGAGGGAATTCGTTTCCTCGGTCGGGAGCCTGACTCGGTCCTTAAGACAGCCCGCCTTACTACCTAGAGCGCGCAGTCAGTGCTGTAGTTCCTGAGTCAATCAGGCAACTGAGGCTCCTGGGGCACATGACAGCTCTAGCCGCTAAGAGCCGCTAAGCTTGTTCATGTGAGACCGCTTCAGCACGATCGAGTCCCAGGATGGGCATGGCATCTCGGCCCACTCCGGACTGGCGTTTTCCCGCAGTTTGGCCGACAAGCCAGCCCGTGGCTTACCACGGGTTGGGTTGCCATGTACGACAGAGGCTTACAGCCTCTCCATCTGCTCCCAGGGAGTACGTGGCACATTTTGCTACTTGCCATTCACTTGAAGCAGGTAAACTCAACCGTGCAGCCTATCGGCTCTCACGGCAGTCCACCACCTGCAGGATGGCGACTCCACCCCGTGACGCAGCTAGTTTGGAGCATATCGGTAGGCCAGCCACATCCGCTCGCCCCCGATTGCTCTCACTGCCAGCTGCCTCCTTCAGAGTAGCGCTGGCACTCAGCTGACCTCCGGGGCCCAAGTACGCCCTTCCCCAGTGAGCCTCCTTGCACAGACTCTGTGCAAGTCCAGGGAGGACGAGGAGTAAGTCTGTTGGTTGCGCTACAAGAATGGCCCACCCGGACTCAGGTCTAGTAACCGTTCCCTCGCGGCAGTCCCTCCCTGTAGGGCACGGTATGACACCCAGACCTCTCCGGTCTTCTCAGGCCGTGATACAATTATCACTCAGTCCGAGCTCCCTTGACTAGAGGCAGGCTCGCACTGAGATGAGGTCTATTTGCTGGCTTTCCACAGAGTTACACGGTTGCAGTATGCTTCCCTTCCTGCAGGAGAGTTTGAGCGCAGACTGTCCCCTCACTCTTTAAGTATATGCCGCTGCTTCGCCGCGTATCACATGCAGTAGATGGAGCTAAGTAGGTAAGCATTCACTGGCCGTGAGGTTTCCCAGAGGTGCCCAGAACGCACCCCTCACCCTCTTGGGGCCTTCCCGTCGCCTTCAGAGCCGCGGGACGCTCCAATTGAGCCATTGGCCTCAGTCGAGCTAGCATTACTGTCATCAAGACAGCGCTCCTGACCGCCCTGGCTCCCGTTAAGAGGGCAGGAGACCTACAAGTTTTCTCTGTCAAGTAACGCCTCATACCCTCTGGGACCCCCCCGTCGCCCTTCAGGGCCGCGGGTTGCTCCTTAGGAGCCTCGGGCCTCAGTCGAGTTAGAATTCCTGTCATTAAGACAGCACTCCTGACTGCCCTGGCTTCCTTTAAGAGGGTAGGTTACCGACAAGCTCAGGTTCCTCAGAGGTGCTTAGCACGCACCTCATACCTCTTGGACCTCCCCGTCGCCTTCAGGGCCGCGGGTCGCTCCATTGGAGCCACTGGCCTCAGTCGAGCTAAAATTCCTGTCATTAAGACAGCGCTCCTGACTGCCCTGGCTCCCATTAAGAGGGCCTACAAGCTTTTCTGCCAGCAAAGTGTGTCGAGAATTCGGGCCCGGCGTCTTCCACGTTACCGTCGAGACCCCGGCCCGGTGCCCAAGGTCCCCACCACGCCTTTCCGCGATCAGGTGGTGGACCTGCAAGCTCTGCCCTGGAGGAGGCAGACCCAGTCGTGCTATGTTGTGTCGTTAAATATGTGAGACTGAATCACTCGGCACTTCAGCCGCACCAGCAGCTTCATCTGCCTCGGGATTCAGCAGAAAGGGAATGCTCCCCGAACTGAGGTTGGCTAAATGGTGGTAGATGCCTCTCCCTGTTATACCCAGGGACAGCCGTGATCCTTGGTTCATGGCACCTCACCAGCAGATGTATAAACCGGAAGCTGCGGGCTGGGCGACACCCTACCTTCGCTTGGTTCTCCAACCTTGCGTAGAGGCCGTTCTCCCGTGTCCTAACATAAGGACTCACAGGTGAGCGGGAAGACCGGCTGGTGTCGGCTTGCTGCGCCATTCCCACGTGGATCCGTGCGCTATTTCCCAGAATGTTCCCTCCGGCGAACCCTGGGTCCTCCTGCCCCGCAGTCAGGGCTAGGCGCGGAGTAGTCCTGCACTGTGATCCTGCCTGGGTCTCCTTCGCCCCGCAGGTTGTGGCTTAGTTTTTATTTATTCCAGCGGAGGAGACCGCTGTTTCCCTCGTGTATCCCTAAAAACCTTTATGGATATATTGAATTATTCTTATTTCCACATGTAGAATTTCATGTGCTCCGCCCCCCCAACCCATGCTTCAGTACAACTGGCATCCCTGGTGGGCCCCCTTATTGGGCCCCAGGGCGTTGGGAAGGTTACGTTACACTTCGCCTGCCGGCACGTATACTTGTCAGCACGTGAAGTTGTTGCGTAACGCGGCGTCAGGGTCGTGGCCTTTTCCATGGGCTTGTTCCCAATGTAACGTCGAAGTGATTCGACTGAAGGGGTAACGTCTAGGTTACGAAGGTAACCCACGTTCCCCGAAGGAGGGAACGGAGACGTTACATTCCCCTGCCACGTCCCTGGCGTCGCGCTGACGCCGGCTTGACGGCTCTTCAGCGAAAACCTGTTTGAGTGATGCGCGCCGCCTTCTTATATACCCGCATGTGCGGGGGAGTGGCCGACGCGCACGTCCACTCGCCAATTTGCAATTGGCCTTTTTTATATAAGGCTCAGAGATGATCGGTCTCTCAGGCGAGATCCCAATGTAACGTCTCCGTTCCCTCCTTCGGGGAACGTGGGTTACCTTCGTAACCTAGACGTTTTGCATCACATGAATAAATTATATTTTAAAGTATATTAAAATAGAAACCCACTATTTTAAATTGCACTAACATTTCACAATATCACAGTTCTTTTCTGTATTTTTAATCAAATTCTACCTAGATGAGCAAAAAAATTCTCTTTTAAAAAGCATTAAATATCTTTGTGCAATGTATATGAGTCATATATCAATATAAAGTAATGCTAAACAAAGAGTTATGGTAGTAGGTTTGGGAAGACTGATTACATGTAATGCATTTTAATCAAACAGAATAGTGTTTATATATATTTTTTGTAGTTTGTAGTTTTGGTTTGAAATAACATAGCAGATGGTGAAAGTACAGAGTTGAGAAATAATAGGGGAAGAGGGAAATGAATATTGGATGCGACACACGCCAAATTTGAACCTACATTTCCCACATGAGCATCACATGCCAACCACAATGGCTACAACTTCATCTAGCTGAGCAAAATTAAAAGATAACATAGCATGAAAGATGTGTTGTACTACATAGTACTGACATGAATTATAGTGATGCAGCTGATGATGAGGAGGAGAAGTAAGTTAATGTCATTAGTGGCTGTTAAAATATAAATGGCATCGCTTCTGAAAGCCCCTGAATCCGTTACAGGAATTTGCTCTTGCAACATGCATGATTACCATGAAACCTTTCAGTGGGCACCATGCAGAAACTGCGGTGACCTTGAAGGCCTGTATAGAGCGTGGTTAAATCCACAGCCCAACTCTTAAACAATGCCTAATTGACCGTTGAGATGGTCTTGGGTAGGGGCTCTGCTGACATTTTTGAAACCCGTGACACGACATCTCTATAGGTGATGTGAATCCTCTCTTCTCTACTCACGTCCTCTCTGCCTCTTGCCATGACAAGAGGCAAAATCATTAATTTGCAATGTCGGCCTTAACGCTGCACTTTAGTGTGCAGTCGGCAGGCGTAGAGGGATGGAGGGGTCCTCATTACGGAGCCGCTGATTGTTCCTCAGGCTACTATAAAGGTTCATCTCTAGCAGCCACTGACATATTTTCTCCTGAACTGACAATAAAAGCGGTACTCCACGGCAGTGGTACAGAGAGAGACGGGTGTAAAACCCACTGTTGTTCCTGTTCAGCTCCAGTCGGGCAGCTCTGAATGCTAATCCACACCAGTGTGCTGGCAGATTTAAGACTGCCCGGGATTTTACATTTCCCACTGTTGTCGTTATTCTTTAGCTCAGTATCTTGTACTCAATGTTTTCAATCAAATTTATGATGAGATCAACTTAACATTGTGATTTTGTTGTTTTCTTTGACCTTCTTTCTCCTTTTTACCTTGAGTGAAGTGATCATAGAGTTTTTCCTCATTTATATGACAGAACTGAAACAATTTTTTTTGAAATACAGTTTTTTTTTTTTTCAACTACCAGACTTCTTTGTATTATACGTGTGTTAAGAGAGTTGGGAAATGCGGATGCCGTCAGATGTTAGAGCACTGGAGTTGCCCTGGCAACCCAGATAATGACAGACTGCTTCCCCTCCGCAGCCGCACTTTCAGTCGATTGTTTGCACATTGAGATTAAGCGATCACTCGTCAGAATGAGACTGGTGTGAGCGCAAGCTTGAAATGTTGTCTGTACACATAGGGCATAGGGATGAACAAATGGAGGAAGTGAAGTTTTGCAGCTGTGACATTTCGTTCATATATTATAGGAATCCATAATAATAGATGTTATCGTCCATATTCTGGAATGCATGAGAATCAATGGAAAAGAAGAAAAAAAGAAAAGAAAAACGTTTTCCATCAGAAAAAGCACATCATTAATTTGGGCTCATTTAGGGGTTTTTGTAGAGAGAAGACTGTTGTGGAGCTGATGTGTTAATGAGATAGATCTTTCATGTGGAATGATAGGACAATTAGGAGAACAAAAGTGCAAGGTGTGACAATTTAAATGTGTGTGCTTTGTCAGTGTCTGGAAACGGCACCGCTGAGACAACATATGCATAAAACCATAGTTATTAAGCAATTCTTTTTTTTTTTTTTTTCTTGAAGTCCACATTTCAAAGCTCACGCTGTCCTTGTTACTGCAGTCTCAAGTGTACTTCCAACTCGCACTAGGCTGTATATATTACCGCCTAAAGAAATAGGACTGAAGTCGGCGTACATGATGCAGATACAGAGCTGATGTGAGTTATGTGGGGAAGAAAATTCTGAAAATATAATTTCAATAAAAAGTAAAAAGATCTGTCTGGAAAAAAAATGACTCACCCTCATGTCTTTTTGAAGCATTAGTAATAGTAGTATATTGTTGTTGGTATATATAATAATAATATGATCATTCTAATATGCTGATGTGGTTCTCAACATTATTATTACTTATTATTATAAATCAGCATATTATTACTTATTATTATTTTTTTTTAAATAGTTGTGCTGCGTATTTATTTTTTTATTTTTTTTTTATTTATGTGGAAACTGTGACATATTTTATTTTTTAAATTTAAGTATAAATCTTTTGTAACATTATGAATGCCTTTAATAATCAGTTTATTACATCCTGGCTAAATAAAATTATTTCTTTCTTTCTTCAAAACAATATATATTTTGATCCAAAATTTCAAATGCCAATGTATTTGATCCTTTTCTTGCCAATACCTGACACAACACAAAAAAAGGTACAATATCTTTATTGACAGTTGGGATTTGTGAAGACATCGAATGCACATTTTCCACAAGTTGGTATGATTCTTTACGGTCTTCATGAAATGTCTGCAACATACTTTGGTTAAAATTTCTGAATGGTTGTGTAAAATAACACTCTTTTTATCTTCATCTTTGTTCACAGCAACCCGTTTTGGTGCATGGCTCTTTAAATGATAATGAGCTACTGCTCACTCCAACCCTCTCTTCCATTTTTTTTTTTTTTTTTTTTTTTTTTGTGTGTGTATTTGGTGACACATTACGATCAAAACCAAAACTAATCCACTGCGTCCTCAATGGCTCTGATGTCAGAAGAAAATGTCTCTTATGTTCACTGTAACATCCAGCTACAAAACACCTGCATTGCTTATGAGACATTGTTGTCGCTACAGCTGCTACAGAGTGCGGAGAAAATGGCTGACAGCATACAACTGGCTGAGGGTGGAAATATGCTAATACGGGACAGTCCATCAGCGGTCGTAGGTGGGGCCTACAAAAAATCTAAATGGCTTGATAATTTGTTTGTTTGCAGTTTTTGTGGATTTAAAAAAGGAGTGAATGGATTTTTATCATTGTAGAATGGTTGTGTCCACACACTGCTAAAACACATTTATATAAAAACTCCATGTAAAAGAAATTAATTTTACATCTGATGTCCTTTTTAATAAACAGATGTAGTATATAAATACCGCTTTCTAGATAAATACAGTAGAAAAAACAGGTTTAATGAATACTACAAATCAATGAAAGCCTAAAAACCTAACAACTAAATCTGAGAGAAGGCTTAGCTAGATTTGGGCTTCTTTCTTTTTTGTTTGGCAGATGTCTGTCCATTTTCCTTCTCAGAAGCAGTCAAGGATAGCCCTGCCCTTTATTTATTTATTTATGTATTTATTTTCACACACAACCCAATTGCCTTCTCGTTCTGGAGCAGTGGCCTGGTGACTGGTTTCAAGTTGGTAACAGGGCCCTGAGGCAGGTGTGAGCAGAACGCTTTGACCTCCACCCTCTACTAGCGATGTATGAAGAGGTGAATGACAGATAGATGGGATACACAACCCAGGCATTACCTAGAAATCCAGGACTTAGCCTGCCCTTTTCCCCTTTTTTGTCTGTGAGATTGAACAATTCAGCCGTCACAGTAAAACACTAGAATTTTGAAGAGACTATGCAGCTCTGCACTTGACGGTGGGCTTTAATTCTTTTACGTGATTGATTGCAGCTTGGTCCGGTGTGGACGGCATTGATCTGGCCATGCTCGAGTGGTATTAGCTGCAACTGGAAGTAGCCTCAATCCCCCTCCTCTGTTTCTCTTTTTAGCTCCATACGGATTTGGACGTGGGGAATAAGAACATCAAGTATGTGCTGGCAGGGGAAGGGGCGGGCACCATCTTCGCCATCAATGAGAGGACGGGGGACATTCACGCCATGAAAAGGCTAGACAGGGAGGAGAAGGCCGAGTACACGCTCACGGCGCAGGTCATCGACAGAGACTCCAACCAACCTCTGGAACCGCCGTCAGAGTTCATCATCAAAGTGCAAGACATCAATGACAACCCCCCACAGTTCATTGAGGGGCCTTACAAAGGTTCAGTGCCAGAGATGTCCCAAGTGGGTGAGTGATCTCCTTTCATCATCTCCGGTTGTCTCAGCTGAACAATGACACGAGGCTCTGTATCTCACAATGCAATGAGGCAGACAAAAGCTCTGACAAAATATACAAGTAACAGAGATGTCATGATCTAAGAATAGACACAGAGAAATAGGAGGTGACAGGAATTTCTCATTAGTATGTCTGGAGATTGATACAACAATTCATGATATGTATACTGGTGTCTACATTGTAACCAATGGACATAATTTAGCATTGAAGCATAATGAGGGTCTGCCACTGAGATTGTCCAGTATGATTATTAAAAAAGCTTTTTGTTTTTCAAGCCACATAATGTATTCATACATTCTCGGGCATTTGTAGCCATGCATTCTAATGAATGTCTCCTTAAGACTTGCTTTAAATAGAGCTCATAGTTAGTTGACAAAGCCTGCTTGAGATTTCTCCGTACAATCCCGAGCCTGACCTTGAGATGGATCTTGAATAAGAGTTAGTCGGTGAAGGGAATCTCATAATAGTGCCACTTAAGGGATTCGTTATAACCCTCATGACATTCTGAAAGCTCTGTTGTGCTGCAGTGTATTGTTTTGCAGTGAAATCCCTTTTTTCAGTAAAGTATACTGGAATCTGTTGTGTATTTTTCAACTCTTGCGCTGAGGAATAGCTGTATAAAATGTCTAAACTCATGACTTGTTTTGTTTCTGCGGTTGATGGTTTATACACAACTTGAAATAATGTAATGCAGAGAGGATGACTATATTCATTACAGTTTTTTTCAGTCGCTAACAAGCGTTTGTCCAAACAGTTGTCACATTTTCAAAACTCTAAACACAATTAGCACAGCATCGGTCTTTTGTGGCCATACCATTTACACATTTCATGTCGTTTTCACCCAATATGCAGTCAGTGAACACATTTCCACAATGGTTATATTTTCTTAACAGACAAGCTATACCTCCCAACAAAATTATGGATTGTTTTTGTAGTATTTACGAATGTTAACACACAACATCCCACAATAGCAAAAACAATATTCCAAACCTTAGATACAGTATAAAAACCTCTGCTTCTGCAATGATTTCAGTTCAAAAACAATATCAATATCAAAAATATATCTCAGCTGATAATAAACAAACAATTGAATAACTGACACACAGCTGATTTATGTTGGGTAAATTGGGCCAACCACTGCTGATTCCAGTCTGGCTTACACTCAGAGGCAGTGGTTATTTTTTTCTATTACATTTACACTTATACAGTAAAATGAGGACTTTGAGGAGTGATGTTTTGGAAACAGGGTTGGAGTCAATTCAGGAATTAACTCAACAATTCCAATTCAAAGAAGGAAATGCAATTGGAATGGAATTGGAATTGGAATTCAACAACAATTACAGGAAACAGAGTTGGAATTGAATTGGAATTACAGGAAGTGGAATTCAATTCAGAGAAATTCCAATGAATTATATTTATTGCTGTTTCTGAGCATCTACAGTATGTGTGATTGCATTTAGAGACATACATTTTAACTTTATTTATGATGCTTTACAAATACCAAGTAATGTATGAAATAGTGTTGATCAAATGCAAGTAAATAAAATGAATGACAGTGGTGATAAGTTTCTGTATGTACTATACATTCAATATATGATTACCACATAATATATGTCTCAACTCACAAAAAAATGAGTCATGTTCATTCATGTATTTCATTCACTTTTTATTGCATCGAATTATCATAATTTCCTAAAATTTGGCATGTGAAATGATCATGCTTAACCAACTAAACATACAGTACTTTGTATTTCTTTTATATGTTTGCTGTTTATGTGATTTACAATATTTAATGTATTATAAACTAGCAACTCAAGTGGAATTTATTTGGAATTTGATTTCAATTCTGTTTCCTGACATTCCAATTCCAAATCCAATTCCATTCCAGGAAGTGAATTGGAATTTACAATTCATTCTCAATTCAATTCATTTCAAGATCGCAGAGATTAGATACAGTAATTTTGTGCCCTTTTTTTAGACCCCCCCCCCCCCCTTTTTTTTTTAATCTAGGCTTTTTGCTGTTGTTATTTTTATTTATTTATTTTTTGTTCAGAATGCTCTTGTGTGTTTCATGGATATTTTGTTCACTGTAAGCAATACAGTAAAACTTTTTCTGTTCTATCATACCATGTTTCTACTGTAGCTCCTGTAATAAACAGAAAAAGAAACTTATTTGCTTTTTACTGGAATGCTTTTGAATGTGAACATTACTGTACATGTGGACAGACAGTTCCCAACCAAGAAATTTAGTGTCAAAATGGTGGATTGCATGTTTTGCATGCAAATACCTGTAAAACTGAAACATAAAAAGTCTATGCAGTTTTTGTAATGTCAACAATAGCCAGTATTTTGAAACCTGGTGTACTTTGATTGACTGCGTGTACCTTGTGAAGTGAAAACAAGTGTTATTCTTTGACAGAATAATTTCATTTTGAGTCAGATTTCCAGTGTTTTGGTAAAGTTAGTTTGTGCAGAGAAAGATATGTTCTATTTTGAAATGAAGAGTTAGTATATATTTAACAAAATGTATTTTTGAGAAGAAAATTATCCATTTGGCCAATTGTGTTTTGTAGGTGTGAGTCTGTGTTAAGAGTTTAGAAAAAGTATCTGAAGTATGGGTAAGCGCTTGTTAGCGACTGAAAAAAACTGTAATATAAATTAAAGATGAGAGTACTCTGAGTTACAGGAAGTGCCATTATTAAAATGATCAATGTTCATTTGAGAAGTAAAAACAACATTAAATCTGCTCTGTGCTTCATGGCTTTTTCAACTTCTGACCCAAGGCTCACTTTTGAAGTGTTGAAAACAGTTGGGGGAATAGTGCTCTTTTCCAGGTGCATTATAACCCAGTCATGTGTAACACAGAGCTTCCTTGTTTCCTTTAAAACCTCAGCTTCTTCATATGGGCATTTTCACCTCAGCGTTTGTTCTTTGTCATATTTTCTGTGCACTTAAAGCGTACAGAATTGGAGCTATATGTAAGAGTCTATCTCTCTCTGCTGCTTTCAGACTAATGCACTCGATTGAAATCCTCTGTGTAGTTTTCCGAGGGGTTTGACAGTGAAGTGTGGGATACAGCAGACGATGGGGGTGATGAGCGCAGTGGTGGAGGAGGGCAGGAAGGGGAATACGGCAGAAGATGCCTGAAGTTGACTTCTTTCACGATTGTTCTTTTCTTTTGTCACTGCTGATCAATTAAACATTAGCTGATGTTCTCTTGTTTGCTTGAAAGGCATTCTCAATGACTTGTTTTGGTCTTATAAAGTATTTATGTTGTGGGAGACGCTCATAGAGAGAATCAAAAGCTCTTTGGCTGGGAGAGAAAAACAACAAACAGACAAATAAGGAAGCCTCTTTTATTTCCTGTCTCATGTACACAAATCACAGAAGTTTACCTCTCATGCTGATGTCGCATGTTTTGTTTTCTAATAATGGTCTGACAATAAGTTTTGTGAGGAAGTTGTGAAGTTTGTTTGGGTTCTTGAAGTTCAATTGAGGAACCTAAACCAAATGGTGTTTATTTATTTGTGTTGTAGTTTAGAGTAGGTTGCTGATGATGGAATTGTAGTTAGTACAGGTATACAAACTATCAGCTAGTGTACAACTTTGATCAACACTAAACATTTTTAACCAGACACATTTGTGACCCTGGACCACAAAACCAGTCATAAGGGTTAATTTTCTCAAAATTTAGATTTATGTATAATCTGAAAGCTGAAATAAATAAGTTGTCCATTGATGTGTGGTTTGTTAGGATAGGACAATATTTGGCTTAAATACAAGTATTTAAAAAATCTTAAATCTGAGGGTGCAAAAAAAAAAAAATCTCAATACTGAGAAAATTGCCTTTAAAGTTGTCTAAATGAAGTTCTTAGCAATACATATTACGTTTTGATATATTTACAGTAGAAAATTTACAAAATATCTTCATGGAACATGATCTTTACTTAATATCCTAATAATTTTTTAGCATAAAAGAAAAATCAATAATTTTGACCCAGTCAATCGCGTGCTACTTAAGACTGGTTTTATGGTCCAGGGTCACATTTATAAAACTCAACATCGTATTTGGCTGTATAACTGTGCATATGTTTTGGTGTTGATATTTTTTAATACATATAAATTCAAAATACTCAATACTCATTTTTTCATCTATACACCAAATCCAGCTGTGTTTCTCACTTTCTGTTCTGTCTGACAGCGAGTTTGACAACTGCAGTAGTGTGTGTGACACTGTGATCATTTACACACATACAGCTGTAAACTTTATTTTCACATTAACATCAATTCCAACATTTTTGCAGACAGTAGTTCATAGTGTTTCACTAGATTTGTAATGAGAAGCTTTTGTAAACCTGTTATCACAGAAACTTAAAAGGTTTCCCACCACCAAAATAAAAGATTGACATATTAAATACATTGACATATTTTTGTGCTTAATAAAAATACCCTGTAATTGTACTTTTGTTATACCAAACTGGTATACTTTAAAATCTGCTAAATTTGAACTAATTTTGTGTTTAATGCACTTTTTTATGCAGAAGTATTGCTGAGGTTCAGCTAAAGATATACTTAAGTATATTTGATTGACGTTTTAAATATCTTGTATTAAGTCTAGTATTATACAGAGACAGCAATCCTTAAGCATAATATTAATAAATGTGCATTGTGCAATAAATAAATACTCTATGTGGTGGGTGAGGAACTGGACAACATGGAAACTGTGGCTGAAAGGAGAACATTGTCCAGACTTCAGTCAATCATGGACAATGTAGATCACCCTCTTTATAATGTGGTTGACAAACTGAGAAGTACCTTTAGTCACAGACTCACCAGCTTAAAGTGTTCCACTGAACGCCACAGAAAATCTTTCCTTCCCACTGCCATCAGACTTTATAACTCCTCCCTCAGTCACTCACCCACACAGTAATCCGTGCAATATTGCTGTATATTTATTACGGGTTTAAATTGATGTCTGTGTGCATTATTTTGCTATGATGTGCAACAGTCTACAATGTGCAATACTGTGTATTGTTTTTATTAGGTGTTAAATATTATTAAGTGCAGTATCATTTATTGTTTTCTAAATGGGTGCTAAATCACTCTATTAATTGCAATAATTTATGTCCAATTGTTTTTATGTGCAATATTATTAGTACTTGGTTAATATTATTTTCAAGATAGATACTGTGTGTAGTATAGGTTGTTTTCTTTCTATAGATTTATTTACATTTTATTTAGATTTATTCCATTTTATTTAACTTAATTTTATCTGTTTTGTGTTTTTGTGTTTTGTGTGTTATGGCAGTCACTACGTAAGCAATTTCCTGCGGGATCAATAAAGTTTTCTGATTCTGATTCTGATTCTGATGCTCAGTATGAAATAAATGTATTTAATTAAAAATGTATTATTTTTTTATGGGGTAATGACTGAATTCTGTATATAGGTGTAATATAAACACCAAGAAAAATATCCCACTGCAAAAAAAAAAAAAAAAAAAAAAAATTATATATATATATATATATTTTTTTTTTTTTTTTTTTTTTTTTTTTTTGCAGTGGGATATTTTTTCTTGCAATCTCTAAAATCCTTAGATCACCAAAGCCATGAGAGACCAAAGAATAAATGATTCGAATTGTGAGTTGAGATAAATCCTTCACATTCTCAACTCTAAACATTTAATGAAAGCTCATGGATGCAAGTTTCCCCTTTAGACTTCTGTATGTATATTTGTGAGATTATCTCCTATTTCAGTTTCACTTTGAATAATTTAAAATTGTTACTCACGTCTGTCTGTCCACAATGGGCAATGATAGCTTATTTGCATGCTTTGGACAAATCTCCTTGGATTACCGAGTCTGTTTTTTCACTAATGGGGTCTTTGACTCTAAGGCCAATACAAGCAGGCGAATTCCCCCATCAGGTCTTCAAACCATATGCTGGCATTACAAAGCTCCCTGCCTTCTGCTGCTGACAAGAGGATTGTTACATTGTTGAAATTAGCAAGTCTACTTGAAGTGACTATTGGGGTAATTAACATTGAGTCGTCCATACCGCCTCCCTTCCACGAAAGAAGGTGTGAATGACAATAATTGCTACAAGGAAAAATAAAGCCGGGAAAGTTGTTTTTGTCATCTGAAAGTCGAGCGTGTGTGAGGCCTCGGCGACGGGGGCTTCATTATAGAGTCGGGTAATAAAGTCGGGAAGAGACAGATGGCACATGGCTCCTCCGCCCTGCTTGCTGTGTGCCCGCTCTCTCCTGGCAAAATGAACCCGTGTACGGAGACACAGTGCGCAGGAATGTGTCAGGATCTGCTAAATTGGAGTGCTGATATAAAATTGAAGTGACGTTAATAGATTACCCAGAGTTCATTTGCATTTTCAGAGTTATTACGAGCTCCGGTAACAGGGCTAACAGGCGAGGGGTCTGTTCTTCTAATAACATTTCTGATTATGCACGCCATATTCCTGGCAGGTAAAAAATAAATAAGGTCTTGTCAGGGGGATTTTTGACAATGATTTGGAAGCTATTTTCTGAGACATATTTATGGAAATAGATAACACATATCCAGCGTACCGCTCACACATTTTAAGCTATCAGCCCATGTACATTTACAGTCTGCACACTGCCTTAAATATGCAAAAACTTATTGGAATAATTTTGAATGGGTTTATTTTACAGTCAAAAATCCTGTTTTTTTTTCTTCTTCTTTTCTGAAAATCAGTCTGCAATAAACAAATAAATACCACCAACCAAAGTACACTACTGGTTAGTGGCAGTTTTGGGGAAATATTCTAGATTTAATACACACTGACTGCGTTTCCATTACCCTTCAAATTGCGCGCATTGCGAATTGCGAAATAAAATACACTACATAGAAACACGTCAATCTAGCAAAAACTTGCATATATACCAAAAAAGTTGTTACGCTCACATATGGTTTTTCAGGCATTTCAAAAAAGGAATATTTCACAAAACTGCAATGAAAATGGCTTTTTTGCATTTCCAGCTCACCTTGCATACGAAAAAGCCACATGATCATTCTTTAACGTACTATAACCTCAGAAAAACACCTCATATGTGGCTGATTACACAAGCACTGACTACACAACGCTTGAATAAGGAGTTTTCCTTGTCATTAAAGCTTGGATACTTATTTACACTAAACATATCTGCGGCACATTACAGCTCAGACACAGCCACCGGAGCTGATTGCAGCCACTTTTGTCAATGCTTGTGTTTATACCAGGCGCGTTGCGGCACGTTTCAGAAGCATCCTAGAAGTGGCTGCTTCTTTAGGACCACACTGCTTCTATAAAGATAGACGCCTTTGTCCCCTACAATTAAAATGAATCATAAATCTACCAACATCCATCATCATGACTTATTGGGAGAAGAAAACATCATTTAGTTGCATAACATTAGTTAAGGGAAACACTGTCATTTCGTAACAGATTTTTCATCAACATTTTTTAAATATCTCAAAAAGTTTTGCTCAAATCTGAAACACAACTAGTGAGGAACTTATAATGGAAGTATTTGTTTATGAGATTTAGTTTATATTAAAAAAGAAAAAAATCCTTCACATTCTCAACTTTAAACATTTAATGAAAACTCATGCAAGTTTCCCTTTAGACTTCTTTATGTATATTTGTTAGATTATCTTATATTTCAGTTTCACTTTGAATAATTTAAAATTGTTACTTTCTCACATCGGTCTGTCCACAATGGGCAATGAATGATTACAGATTAGCCTCATTCACTTCCATTATAAGTGCCTCACCGTAACCCAGTTGTTGAGACAAGTCAAAATTATTATTTTTTTTTCTGTGGTAAGTGTTGTGTGTTAAGCCTAACATGTATTAAACCTGGAATGTTCCTTTAATGCTTAACTCTAGTTCAATAAATGAAAGTACAGATTTTAATGGGTGAAGCTCATGATTTAAACATATACATTTTGAATTGCGTTCACCACTACTTCTGACAAATTAGTGCCTTTCAGAGCAGACGTCTTCAGCTGCCAAACCGGCAGCACACAGACATTATGTCTGGCTCAAAAGTTTGTAGATGTGCTAAAATCTCTCCAAGAAATATAGCTGTAGCATTAGTTGAGCCTTGAAGTAAAGTGGCCGTAAAGTGTGTGCTCACATACTATTGAACAAACAACTATAAAAAGGTTTGCTATTAGAAATGTACAGGGCAACCTGTCAAGGGCTTATTTTATTAAAACTCCATCCAAGTTTGCCCTGCTTTGATAGTTTAAACATTCTATAGATAAAGCCATCCACTTTTTGACACTTCTCTTTAACACGCAGCTTGAGTTGTAATCTAATTACACCGGGGTGCATGGTTTAGATTCAGTATCACATCCATAAGAGACTGCTTTCACATTGTCAGAGCCATAGGCACTACATAGATCTTTGTACAGTAATTACCAGCGTTTCTTGATTATTCTATTTTTCTGAAAGTATCACTAATGACTTCATTCCTGACATGAAAATAGCATGAAAATACGTGATTGCTTGGCCAAATAAAGCCATTTCAGATAAATTCTGCTTTGTTGAATAAGCCATGACAGATGTAGCCTATATTAGGCTAATTTTGGAATAAAGGGTAAAAGCCAATAACCATAGAAAGACTTTCTCATCCTCATTAGTGGTTGAAACATGGTGCATATTTCTCTGGTAGATTCCAAGGGTTTATGGTTATATACTTGAGCGTGTAATCTGGTCAGTGGCAGTGGCAGATGGAAGAGGAAGTAGGGGGTGCTGGGCCTTTAACATGGTGTGCAGCTGGGCCACTGCGGAAGCACATCTGCTGGTCAGACTCCACGCTGAGGTTTGCCCATGGCCTCAGCTGGGTTTGAGGGTCAGGGAGTTAACCCACTGCAGCCAAACCATGTCCAGCTAACTTTAGAAAAAATCTGGATTTAGTGGTCAGCAGAAATGCATACTACTTCTACTTTGAAACTGTATGTGTGCTTCTCTAAACTCAGTTGCGACTGGTGACTAATATTTATTATTGTTAAAATACCCACATAGGGGTGTGCAATATCACAATTTTTGATCGTATACAAGTAAAATGTCTTCACGATCTGCCTTTGAAGAAATATCTTAGTATCATGCTATAGCACACATTCTATCAGTTGCAGTTTTGGTGCCTTCATCTCAATATACTGTACCGTGTGACACACATTCAAATCAAATGTAAACTCTGCGGTAGGGTTACCCTCATGGGACACTGCACTTATTCCAACCTGATCTCATGACGAAAATATACCTGTGGGATCTTTTTCGCGAGACACAATATATGTACTAATATGTACAGTCGTGGCCAAAAGTTTTGAGAATGACACAAATATTAGTTTTCACAAAGTTATCTGCTCAACTGCTTTTAGATCTTTGTTTCAGTTGTTTCTGTGATGTACTGAAATATAATTACAAGCACTTCATACGTTTCAAAGGCTTTTATCGACAATTACATGACATTTATGCAAAGAGTCAGTATTTGCAGTGTTGGCCCTTCTTTTTCAGGACCTCTGCAATTCAACTGGGAATGCTCTCAATCAACTTCTGGGCCAAATCCTGATTGATAGCAACCCATTCTTTCATAATCACTTCTTGGAGCTTGTCAGAATTAGTGGGTTTTTGTTTGTCCACCCGCCTCTTGAGGATTGACCACAAGTTCTCGATGGGATTAACATCTGGGGAGTTTCCAGGCCATGGACACAAAATTTCAACATTTTGGTCCCGAGCCACTTAGTTATCACTTTTGCCTTATGGCACGGTGCTCCATCGTGCATTGTTCTTCACCAAACTGTTGTTGGATTGTTGGAAGAAGTTGCTGTTGGAGGGTGTTTTGGTACCATTCTTTATTCATGGCTGTGTTTTTGGGCAAAATTGTGAGTGAGCCCACTCCCTTGGATGAGAAGCAACCCCACACATGAATGGTCTCAGGATGCTTTACTGTTGGCATGACACAGTACTGATGGTAGCGCTCACCTTTTCTTCTCCAGACAAGCCTTTTTCCAGATGCCCCAAACAATCGGAAAGAGGCTTCATCTGAGAATATGACTTTGCCCCAGTCCTCAGCAGTCCATTCGCCATACTTTTTGCAGAAGATCAATCTGTCCCTGATGTTTTTTTGGAGAGAAGTGGCTTCTTTGTTGCCCTTCTTGACAACAGGCCATCTTCCAAAAGTCTTGGCCTCACTGTGCGTGCAGATGCGCTCACACCTGCCTGCTGCCATTCCTGAGCAAGCTCTGCACTGGTGGCACTCCGATCCCACAGCTGAATCCTCTTTAGGAGATTATCCTGGCACTTGCTGGACTTTATTGGACACCCTGAAGCCTTCTTAACAAGAATTGAACCTCTTTCCTTGAAGTTCTTGATGATCCTATAAATTGTTGATTTAGGTGCAATCTTAGTAGCCACAATATCCTTGCCTGTGAGTCCATTTTTATGCAACGCAATGATGGCTGCACGCGTTTCTTTGCAGGTCACCATGGTTAACAATAGAAGAACAATGATTTCAAGCATCACCCTCCTTTTAACATGTCAAGTCTGCCATTCTAACCCAATCAGCCTGACATAATGATCTCCAGCCTTGTGCTCGTCAACATTCTCACCTTAGTTAACAAGACGATTACTGAAATGATCTCAGCAGGTCCTTTAGTGACAGCAATGAAATGCAGTGGAAAGTTTTTTTTCGGGATTAAGTTCATTTTCATGGCAAAGAAGGACTATGCAATTCATCTGATCACTCTTCATAACATTCTGGAGTATATGCAAATTGCTAATAAAAACTTAAACAGCAACTTTTCCAATTTCCAATATTTATGTAATTCTCAAAACTTTTGGCCACGACTGTACATATCACTGCAGTTTCCAAGAGAAATTTCCACTAAGTGGCACTAAAAGAGTCTTTTCCACAAAAAAGATGAACATATATATTATACGTTTTATGTGACGTTGGTTTTGTACGTGTCGCCACAGTTCTGACTTGAAATGTCTATTGAGTGGCGCTATAACTCAATGCTCTGTGGAATTTTAAAACAAAATTCCATCTGCACTACATCTAAATGTACCTGAGAGAATGAACAAAAGCTAACGTGATGTAAAAACACAATCGCAAGCATGCCGCTTTATCTTTTTTTTCAATCTTTTATCTTTTAGATCCTTCATCGTGAGTCATGTTTCACGGCATTCATACCCAGGGATTCCACATCCTAAATCCAATTCCGTGCCGGCTGAGCTACCGAGCAAGCTTGTTACATCCGGTATTGTGTCCATTTTCGACCCCCTGCTAAATTATTACCCCCTCTCATTGAAATCGCTACATGATTGCCTAATCCGAACCACTCCCCCACAGCTAACCCTAAACCTACCAATACTTAGGGGGTAGTAATCTGATGGGTGTCAATCATAACTGGGTATGAAAACGATTACAAGTGCTTGCTGTTTTACTGTCTCTAGTGTCCATTTCTGTTGAAAACTGCAGTGATATGTAATTGGTATGTATTTTGTGTCTTGCGAAAAGTTCCCACAGGTGCGTTTTCATCATGAGATCAGACTTATTCGCAATCACAAAAGTACTGTAGTGTTTTAAAGTAATGTACTATTTGCACTACATCTAAACCTACCCAATAGTATGAACATAAAATAGTATGAACATGAAAACGCAATCTCAGGCATGCCGTTTTAGCTTGTTTTTCAATCTGTCATCTTTCAGCTCTTTCATCGTGAGTCATGATTTTGACAGGATTCGTACCCAAGGATGGCTGAACTTATCTCCGGAAAGCAAAAAATATGGAGATTTAATTATACCTGTGTACGAAAACGATTACAAGTGCTCACTGTTTTACCGCCTCTAGTGTTCATTTATGTTGGAAACAACATTGTAGTTATTGTTACATATTTTGCATCTAGTAATAAAGTTACCAGAGGTACATTTTCATCATAAGACCAGTGCAAAATGGTAAACTAACATGACAAAGAATCATGTTAAAATCATGAATCATGATTTTCCCCTAAAAAAATTGTCTCACGTAAGATTTGTCAAGCATGGAAAAAACAAATAGAAAAATAAAATTCCTTTGAAATTTTAACTTTGATTACTTTGCTCTAGCAAGTTGTTAAATAATTGTCTATGCCAAAATAAAATGTAAAAAGATATGTTTTCAGTGGACTTTCCACAAATTTGCTTAGCTTTTTTTAATAATTTAATCCAGTTTTTGCATTAAAAAATGTGATCAATATCTGGCAGCAAAACAGCAGATTGTTCCTCTTGGGTGAGCAATTTCAGACAGCTTTTCATGCACATTAAAACACTCAGATGCCAACAAACCAATGCAAACATGGAACAATAATGGTGATTCATAGCAAAAGAGCATAGTTGCCACCTGAATCTCTCCATAACTGGCACAGACTTGCAGAAAATTACCACTGTTTAGCAAATAAATTATTTATGGACAGTTGCATACGTATTCCCAACATTTTATTATGCAACCCTTATGTTTCACCTAAAATGACAAGGGAATTTATAGTAATGCTAATATTAATTAGCCAGTCCCTGAACTCTGGCTTGAATATGCAGAGTATTCACAGCTTACTCAATGCCCCTGTGTCTGGGTCAGATCAATCAGGTAGAAATAGCTCCTTATAGTAACAAGTTCACATATGTGTATGTATGTAAATATATTTTGTTATAATAATTCTTCATCTGTGAAAATATCTATCTTCTGTTCCTCTTCTTTCGTGGTGTATTGAGAAACGAACCGTTACAATTACACCGAGCTAGACTTCTTTTTGCACGTAAAGGCTGACTGTCTCTCTCCACTTACTTTAAGATTTATATTACTGACTTTTAAATCCACAGAGATTTTGCAACAGGTGTGAGTGAAATGGATTTTCAGTTGAAATGGCCTTAGTGAATAAGATGTAAGCAATTCTTGCTGTGAATGTGCTACTATAGGACTGGTTTCAGCACGAAACCACCTCTCTCGCTTTCTGGACATCAGTGCCATACATAAAATGGGAATCACGAAGAAAGAGCTTACAAAATGATCCTACTCCACTCCACTGACTCTGCCCCTTATCCAGCCGCAGTCATGTTCAACTGCTCATGAAAAGAGATGAAAGTACAATAGACAGTTTAATCCATTTCCATCAACTCTCCTTTCGTATTTTTTTATCCCATTTTTATCCTTGGTTGTTTTGATGAATATCAGGTCTGCACGAAAAGCTAACTCTATCAACATCCTTCTAATGCATTGGAACTTTTACTATCATTTACAGCATTCACGGTTTATACAGTTTTAACCTTGAGATACAATTGTGCACTTTTTGTTTTTTAAGGTTTAAAGTGAACTTAGCTTTTATTGTTTAACTTTCTAAAAAATCAAGAAATGCTTAAGTTCCGCTCTAGTACAGGAATATTACATTGGTTTCTACCTCTGAATGTGTTTTTGAGGACACAGGAGCAAAAAACCCACACATGCACAGGAAATGATGCCACTCATTGTGTTCAGCATAAAAGCAAATTTAATGATCCCATTGGAGTTAAAAAAAAAATAATGTACAAGATTTTTTTTTTCTAATACAGTATGCTTTCAAAAGTTATTCCTCTCTCAGTGGAGAACAGCAGAAAAGAGTAGGGATGGAAATAGACAACAAGCGTTGAAAGAGAGAGGAGAGAGTGTTTTTGCAGTTGGATGATGAGGAGAGCCCATAAATAGCCCAGGCCAGCACTAATGGGCCCAGGGGGGTATTGTGTTGGCTTAGAGAGTGACACTGATGCCATATGACAGGGTAATCAGCGCTGAGGTGGACACTGACATTATCTGTCTCTCATGATAAGGGAAAGCATGGAGGTGAAGCTAACCTCACATCACTCAGACCTATCTCCCTCATCCTAAATGTGAGCTGAATGATAGATACATGCTATTATTCAATGCTCCAATATGAGATGGCATAGTCGCTGTAGTTTCAGTAGGCCTAATTGACCTGATTTACTGCAGATTGGAAATTAGCTCTGAACAAAAGCCATGAAATGCAGCCAAGAACCTTCAAAAACTGTTGAAGCTTAACATATTTGCAGTAGTTTCTATTCGGTTGTTGAATCATTTAGGGCTCTACAATGAAATACTTGACTAGTAGTGCAAACATATTCAGGAAAAGTCTTTAAAAGTATGTGGGGTCCAAATGTGTGAGGCCCCACAGTGTTTATTTTATTTTATTTTATTTTATTGTTGAATGTTTTGAATTTTATTTTAAGGTGAATACAGTATATTGGGAAAGTAGTGGTCTGTAGAAATGTGTACTACTTCATCTGTACAGTTATTTGTGTAACATGTGTTTGTGTTTCTCTGAAGACAAACATGCAGTATAATATGCTTACATACTGTAAATATACATTTACTATGATTGAATTTACTTTATTGGAGGTTATTTTGTTTTACATCAGGTAGAAATGGCTCTGTATTATAACTGCCACACACACTGTGAAGTTATTTGTATGGAGTATACTCTTTCTATTTTAAAATGAAAATTTTAATTAATAGTTTTTCTTGCTGTTTCTTTGTAATTCATTATGATATTTATTAGTCATTTCTGAGGAAAAATTGTTTCTACACCATTTTTAAGTAAATTTGAACTTACTTTTAAATTTTATATTATATATTTTATATTTTTATTTCATAAAAATAAATATATTTTACATTTTTTATTTGACATTTTATTAAAAAAGAAAGGAAAAAAAAACTAAATGTATCATAATAATAAAACATATTATTTAGATTATCTGTGTTAAAATTAAATAGTATAATATACTATATAATATAATTATATATAATATAAATATTAACTCAATATAAATGTGACCCTGGACCACAAAACCAGTCATAAGGGTCATTTAAAATTGAGATGTATACATTATCTGAAAGTGGAATAAACAAGCTTTCAACTGATGTATGGTTTGTTAGGATAGGACAATATTTGGCCGAGATACAACTATTGTATTGTACTATTCTATCAAGAAAATTGCAAGAAAGTTGCCCAAAGTCCTTAGCAATGCATATTACTAATCAAAAATTAAGCTTTGATATATTTATGGTAGGAAATTTACAAAATATCTTCATGGAACATGATCTTTACTTAATATTGTAATGATGTTTGGCATAAAAGAAAAATCAATAAGTTTGACCCATACAGTGTATTGTTGGCTATTGCTACAAAATACCCATGCTACTTAAGACTGGTTTTGTGGTCCAGAGTCACAAATTATAAAGAAATATCATATTATTAAAAAAAAAAAAAATATATATTATATTATATATATTATAAGTTTAATACCTATTCTTTTTCTATTTCATCTGCTTGTTTTCTTTTTATTTATAAAAAATTACCCCTATAACACTAGCATTCTCTATTCATTTCTATTATTTCGACTAGTTTTCTTTGTTTGTTTAAAAAAATGGCCTTCTAACACTTGTGTTCTCTGTTCTTTTTTTCTGTTCTATCTACTTGTTTTCTTTTGTTGGTTTTGATTGTGTCTATTGTCCTCATTTGTAAGTCGCTTTGGATAAAAGCGTCTGCTAAATGACTAAATGTAATGTAAATAGTTATTGATTTGCATATTGAAACAATTCAAAATGTTTATAAGTTGTCTGTGAATTGCTGTACCTTCATAGATCCGTTTTCAGCACAAGTGCAGGAGACGGTCTTACACGGGTAGCATTCTTGTAGAGGACAGCTGAGATTTCGGTGAATGCTTGAGTGTTCTAATCTACACTCTTGCCTTTGGCACTGCTTATTTATATCTGATATGACGCCTGGCCGCTTTCTCACAGACGGCCCTCTGTTCAAAATCTCCTTCATCTATTAATTATGCAAGAGACACAGTGTGGATATTTAATGTTGCATCAAGGCTTTCTTTTTCGCTCCTCACCCTAGGACCTCATTTCATTGTGCTTCTATTTCTACTTCTCTCTGTGTTTTACTCTTAATTTCCATCATCTTCCTAGTATGACAATGAATCCACTGTATCCTCTGTCTGTCTCTCTCTCTCTATGCACATTATTAAGCAGCAGTATGCACTTCCCATAGGCATTCAGCGTTGCCCTCCCAAATTAAAAGCGCTGATTACATCCTGTGGGCAATGTGTTTTTATTTGCTCTTTATAGTCCTTTTATTAGTCTATATTCTAATGAGCGGCAGTATTCAAAGTAAATGCACAACCGCAGAGAAGCCTTTACGTTGTGCCATTACACATAGGCTTTTCAAACAAAGGACACCCAGAGCCTAAATGCCTTTGTGTTTCTGGGGCTAACAGAGGTGATGTGTGCAGAAAAAAAGCCGTTTGAGGAAAGGTCTTCATGAAAGGTCTTCTCGCAGGGGTCGCACCACAGAAGATTCATTGGAGGCTGTCTGGGTTGGAGGGGGACATAAATTTGAGGGAAACGCATCTATCATGCCGCGCAGATCTAAGCTTAGAGGAGCATCCAATCATGGCTCAGAATAAAAGGCTGGGCATAAAAGTCTGCACCGCAAGGTCATTTGAAAAAGAAACAGATAAGATGGAGAGATCAAACGGTAAATCTGTGCTGCATGGAGTCTTTGTGGTTCTCACAGGGGACCGGCCCATTAAAGCAGGCCTCTGCTCCAGTGAACATCTCCTCCACGTATGAGAAGCACTATCATCTCCCCCCTACTGTCCCAAATAGCTACACTCAAACATTTACAAACAAGTTTTGGTGGTTAAACCAGTTTTGACTTAAGAATTCTGAGAATTTTTATGGGTCTCTTGCAATCTTTGACATCACTTTTGTTTGGCTCTTACAAGAGCCGCAATGTCACATCAGGTCTTCTGGCTAATTGGAAGCACCTATGGTGAAGAGAAACCTTTTTAAATGCCACACTTGATCAGATACTTAAGAAACCCTATTTATTTTCTTTCGGCTTTTCCCTTTCTTTTTATCCATCATTTATTTTAACAAATCCCTCTAGGTGTATGCGTGTGCAGGTGTGTATACTAGTGTATATGAGGGTATGTGTGTTCCTTTTGATGGATTGCTTGTCAGAAGGCACCAGGAGCGCTTCCTATGGCTGACTGAAACATTTACTCACCAGTCACGTTCACTGGGTTTGGTCTTACCTTTCAGAAGCTGTCAGCAAATGTGTTAACCCTTCTCACCCAGGCCATTTTGTCTGAGGCCAAAGGTTCGGTTTGTGTGATTCCCTTTTGGCTCGTACTACCAGTAAGGGTGTAGCCGAAGCCATCATTGCATCCATATCGTGTGCAATTGTCATGTCAGAGGTGGCGCCGTTGCCGTGGCAGGGAGATCAATGGCTCTGTCCACTCCCACGTCCTCCCAACTCCTTTGACCGTGATGCTTTTCATCGCTGTCTGACTGTTCTGTGCGCACAGTGATAGTTATATGTCAGCTTTGATGGTCCCATCATGCTTACAGGAAGTTGGGCACAGCGTTAGCTCATTGCCTCACCTTCACACCACACACTCAGACACGTACACACTCCCACCTGCTCGGTGCTGCCGTTTATCGCCTATCCTTTCCTCTTTTCACTTTTTCTGGTGAGGGGGAGCAGACTTGGCCGGCGTGCTTTGTGATGATCACAATCACTTCGATGTGTCATTTATTCTCCTGAGTGCTTCAATACTTATCTCACTCTAGACACAGCCAAAATGGAGCTGGACTACACCCAGTACGTCAAGCCAATTGGAAGGCCAGAAATGTTCACTTTGACCATGTTTACGACATTGCTTATGGTATTTCCACCTTCCAAAAAGTAAGTAAATAAGTAAAATTATTATTATAAAAAAAATGCAAATTAAAAAAGTGTTTCTATTTTTAAAGGTGACATATTATGCCCCTTTTTACAAGATGTAAAATTAGTCTTGTATGTCCCCAGAGTGTGTATGTGAAGTTTTAGCTCAAAAGCACAGTGTTAGTTCTGGCAGGTCACGTTAGTCAAGTTCGCATCAGCTGATGCTCAGCTGATTGACATCTATCTATAGAAATACGACGCCAATCATAATTCCCTTTATAAGGTCCTTTCAATCATTATTCAGCAGCTATCGCTTTGCTCAGGAGCTAATCACCCACCCAAGGATTTGGCTTGGACATTTCTTGTTGAGTCAGACCACTGAATTTTGTTACATAAAATAATCACTTACAACATTAATGATATTTGCTACATTAATCAATAATGTTGGTTCTGTTCTGTTTACCCTAAAGGGGGCTATTTATGCTCTCCCTACTCTTATTCATGCTAGGCTGCAACTTAAAATGTATGCTATTGTAAGTTGACTATAGTGGTCCTGACAGAATTTTTTTATAGCGGCCCAGGATGTCATTTACTACCCTCTCCCTCCTTCATTTTTTTAAAGTTAACCATCAGCTTTACTGGTATTCCTCAATCTATTCATTATAAGCAACATAACAAGAAAAAAATGTCAAAGAATTTCTGTTTTCTGATTTTTTTTTTTTTTTTTTTTTTTAATGACGTGATGTTTCACTCATAATTAGCGCAGGCATAAAACAAAAGAATATCATCAGCACATATTGAATTGGCATACTGCAGAGCAATTATGCCATAACATAAAAAACTTACTGTCATTTGATGGTGAATGTGGTAAGCTGCCACCGATCAAATTATTCATTTTGAAGTCATTGAAAATGGTAGTTTTGCGAAAATGTTGAGATTACGAATATGAGCCAGATGATAAGCCTGAATATACTGTGGAAGTGCGCTTTGAGGATGACGGCGATGGTACAGTCATCTGCTTAAATTGAACCCTTCTAAGCTTCAAATGGCAACAAAATATGCTTTCTTTTATTCTGTTTATTATATTACTGTTCTTAAAATGTCAATAGAGTTTTTTTGCTATTGCAGGAGTTAGAGATCCATCCGTGCTGGTTATATAGGTCCGGGTCGCTAAAGACCTGAATATGTAATAATGATTGGCGAAACATTCATGCATTCAAGAGTTAAATGCAAATGAGCTGGTGCTTCCAGCCCTCTTTTTTAAGAGCGCATGCTTCTGCATACTGGCAACAAAAAAGAACAATCTCGCGCACTGAAAATGTCAGAAACTTTCAGTACCACTTGTGATTATGAGTTCAACAAATTAGCTTTACAGACAATGGTAGCTTTAGCAACATTAGCCTTACAGAGTACCAATAAATTCTTTCAGAAAGGCAATTTGGAAAAAAGAATATGACGTGTGATACTTAGTTTGTCTGGAGCTCACTTTCACGTACAAAGCACAGGTATTGATTCCTCTTTCACAATCAACCTTTGCGAAAATCAAGCGTTGAACTGATGCTTGTTCATGAGGCAGTCCGGCATAAAATGATGGACATAAACATATAGGACTTTTGGTGCTGACATTGTATAACTCCAGCAGCTACAGCAAGGAAATGGTAATGGCAGACTGTTGCTTCTTACTCAGGGATGTGTCTATGCTAATAGAGCAGAGATCATCACAAATGGGTGGGATTTCTCCCCTACGATGATGGGAGAAATCTGAAATCACTTGTTCAGATAGACTGTTTATGATTCATTAAGATTATAATAAAATGAGTGGGTGGATTTTTACCATTAAGCTAGGTGTTTTCACACACTGCGGCCACACAAATGTGTTCAAACACCTTATAAAAGCGATTTTTGCATAATAGGCCCCCTTTAATGTGTTTAAAAATGAAATGTATTCCTGTGATGTAAAGCTGAACTTTCAGCAGCCATTCCAGTCTTCAGTGTCACATAATCCTTCAGAAATCATTCTAATATGCTGATTGATTGACTGTTACAGGATTCTTTGATTAATTTAAAGTTCAAAAGAACATTTGTTTAATATAGTAATAATGTAACAGTATGTCAATCTCATAAATGTGGTCAAAGTATATAAAGACATATGGCGATTATACATATTATGTTGTGTATTTGCTTTTCAGAGTATGAATTGTTTACTTTCCTTTCTGTCATTTACCTTTTTTCTGAGTGAGAATGAAACAGAAGAGAGCAGAACTCCAGGCTGTATTTTTATGGTTTGACAGCACATGCCACTATTGTGACAGGCCTCATGTCTCACTTGTTATATATTTCCGGCGCAACTAGATAAACTTTATTTTTCTTCGACTTGTTTATTACAAACAGTGCATGGTATGTGGAAAAAAGATCCACCCTCACAATGTCCTTTTGACTTATTGTTTCTCTCAGTGTAACATAACTTACTCTGTCTTGTTTCATTTAGTTCTGACTATCTAGGGGACAATTAAATATGTGAAGTGTAGCAATTTGTCTAGAATTTACTTGACAGCATCCTCCACAAATCCCGCACACATTTCCTAAGAACTAATTAAAATGAATCAATGACATGCCACTTCAAAATGGCGGCATATGTCAAAGCCATCAGCAGCAAGCAAAGGACACTCTTAATTGTTTTGTTCCTGTGGTTCTTGTAAACAGCTTGTCAAGGACTGCACTCAAGCATCCATGTTACACAAGTGCTTTTTTTTCTCGTCTCTGCCTCAAATGCCTTTCACAAACACGTACTTTACAACCCTTGCCGCCCCGCTGCCACATTAACTCACCCCAGGCTGGTAGCATGTTGTGTTAAGTGTTGGTTGTCTTGCTGTCTCATCAAAGGCCATTAATTGTGGCACCAAAGCGATGGTCACTTATACTACATCAGCCCGAGGCCTTTTTTCCATGAGGAAGCAGATTTCAAAACA
The DNA here is from genome assembly GCF_049309525.1 of Garra rufa. NCBI lineage: Eukaryota > Metazoa > Chordata > Actinopteri > Cypriniformes > Cyprinidae > Garra > Garra rufa. The sequence goes on from NC_133363.1 coordinate 27,818,632, forward strand.
TTGACAGCCACAAGTAGAGTCTCCTGTCTTCCTCGCTGGCCATTAAGCAACTGGTCATTCATTTAGCTGCCATCTGATAAACAGAATGCAGTTTTTGGTTCAAACTCAGTGCTTTCACCTTCACAAAATCCAGTGTTTTGAGTGTGAATGTGAATGAACAGCCGTTATGAGGACGGATCAGGTGGACGGAGTGCTAGATGAGACTATTTTATTATTTATAGTCTCCCTCACTAAGCCTCTCAGCAACATTCATGTCCCTTGATAAACAACACAGAGGAAACACCCTTTTCAATTATACCTCCAGCTGTAAATCATGCAGGAATGAGTGGCGGCCTGAAAATTACACCCTTCCATATGACAGGCGGGGGAGCACACACCTTGATATCCTTCTCCTGCTGATAGCTTTTAGCATTTGTCGTATAGGTCCACCTGTATCGACAACGAGACAAGCATTGCTGTTATGAGCATAAATTGGCCTCAATCCAGCTTGTTTCAGCGGACTCTAGTGGACATTTTAACTCGCCTGCTGTACCGTGATTCACAGTTCTAAGCCCAGCCTATTATCCCTGCCGGTTGGTTTAGGCCGCAATTTGGGGAGAATGATGGCTCTTTGATGAGAGCCTTCAAGGCTTGTAATACATGTCTGACCAATGCATTTCAATCACAAGGGTCAACCTGACTCCCATCGCTCCAGCTAGTAGTATTGTCCACTGTTATTGTTATGCTCACATTTGATTTAGGGTCAAACTGACTCTTTGGTTCTTTATAATCTTTTCCCAGAATTATGCCCTTTTAAAATGGTATATTAAAATCAAAATAATTGAATAATAATTACTAAAGCTCCAGAGTAACACTGATATCCCATGTTCTACAGATGGTCGCACTGGCAGGGGGGCCATTAAAATGAAAAAATAAAAGAAACCAGTAATAACACTCACATTGTTATTGTTTTGCAAGTGCAATTAACATTAATATCACATTAAGGCATATTTTATAATTATACAGGTCTGGATACTGATTGGTCATTGCAACATTTTAGCAGTATTAGTAACATGTTTGACCTGTTCACTGTGCAGCTCTAGTAGTGGACATATGTCTAGAAAGAGAGTTTGGTAACACTTTCTATGAAGCCCGTATTTATAATGCATTATAAGGGTATTCTTAAGGCATTATAACGAATGCATAATGCATTATAAAAAACCTTATAATATGTTACATTATCTCATGAGTATTCATAAGAACAGTTTTAATGTATTATAATTTTTACTTGTTTGTGGTTATAGCTTTTAAGAGTATGATTACCTGCTCATAGTTATAACGTATTATAAGTCCCATATCTTGCCATGTTTCTCATGTCACTTTACTTAAAGCATACAAAGACCACTTATAAGTAAATATAATAAGATTTCCCAAAGAACCCTAAGATCAGGCATCAGATCAGATGAATGTGTAATGACACATTTGTATTATCAGTTTGATTATTTTGATGGTACCCTTTAGACAGCTTTTGATAAGTAACTGCATGTCAGCTAGCAGTAATTATTATTAGTAGTATGCTAAATATATGCTAACACTACATTTTGATGGTTCCCCAACAGACAAACTATTATATTATAAGCAACTTTACAAGTACATGAACCTTCTACCTAGCCTAACCTTAATTATTCATGAGATGATATAACATATTATAAGCTGTTTTATAATGCATTATGCATTCATTATAATGCCTTAGAAATACCCTTATAATGTATTATAAACAGGGGCTTCATAGAAAGTGTTACCGAGAGTTTTTTTTTTTTTTTAAAGCAATAAGGATTGTATTATAGTATATTCTTACAGCATATAGTACTATATGTGACCCTGGACCACAAAACCAGTCTTAAGTAGCATGGTTATGTTTGTAGCAATAGCCAAAAATACATTGTATGGGTCAAAATTATATATTTTTTTTCTTTTATGCCAAAAATCATTTGGATATTAAATAAAGATCATGAATATATTTTGTTAATTTCCTACCATAAATATATATAAATGTAATTTTTGATTAGTAATATGCATTGCAAAGAACTCAGATTCCAGATATTCAAATAGTTGTATCTCAGCCAAAATATCCTTTCCTAACAAACCACACATCAATGGAAAGCTTATTTATTTCAGCTTTCAGGTAAATCTAAATAATAATAAAAAAAAAATGACACTTATGACTGGTTTTGTGGTCCAGGGTCACATATCTTTTAGTATGTACTTTTAGTGAGTCTTTTTGGTGCCAAATACTGGAGCCATTTTTGTTCTGAAAGTTCCAATTGTGTTGCTATTCCAGATGCCACGGATTCAGCAGATGACATGAGTAAATAGCTTTCAGCAGGAAGCTGAGTGGTACCATGATGGGATACCCATTTTTCCAGCCATGGCTCCTGCCTAGCTCAGCTGCACACCCAAAACAAGCCCATTTAAGCCATAGAACCACTCATTATCACAGATCCCGTTGCCTGACATTGCTTTGAAATGATAGAAACCATGAAGAATTTCTGTGGGTATGGGAAAAGTGCTTCATGAAAACATATGCCTTTTAAATTTTTAAGAGTCTATGAGGACTCTGTGTTTATTGATCAGATAGATATTGGCCAGAGGTTCCTATGTTGGTGTGTGACCACATTCCAAGTACTCAAGTCAAAGACAAGAAACCTCTGAAGACTGACATGGGCTCTTGCCAGCTTCATCACATTCAGTCACTGCACTGATAGTATCAGTCTCAGACAGCACGCCTATGGACCTCCAACAGTCATTCACTGACTGTCTGATGCACACAAAACTGGCAAGCTCTAATCTGATTGGCTGAATTTTCTGGAGTAAGGACAAACAGGTGTTTGTGTGTTTGTTTATTTCCGTCTGGAAACAAAGTCATGTTTACAAGGTACCAGTGTGATACGACGAGTGTTTGAGGATGAAGTTATCACTGGATCTGCCAGGTTGTTAGGTTTTGTTTAGTTAACTGAAAGAAGTCTGGTACATTCTGCTTTGTTTTCTGAGTTACATCTGTTAAATAGTCTGTATTTTGTGTCGGACAAAGTAGGCTATACAGTACATCTATTATATGTAATTTTGCCTGTGCTTTCTGAATAATAGCTTGTTTCTGTGCCTGTCTATTATTGTGGCATCATCCATTTGAGACAAACCTCTCCCTAAATTATTGTCTGCTTTACATATTGGTCAGGCAATTTCTTTCTGTCTAAGTTGACAAGAGAAAAAAGGCTGCACTTATGGGCCTTGCTGTGTTGCATTAGATTGTCAGTAATCATATTACAAAAAACTATTCAAATTGTAATTATTTTAATGAAAAAAAAGGTTATTCTTTGTCTACTCTTACAATTGTGTACAATAACCAAGTTTAGCCTTTGTGCAAATATGTATTTATAGCTATTTTTTATAAGACATTACCTAGCAAGAGAATTACTGAGTATTTTACTGAAATTGAATTGTGTTGCAATAGTTTTTTCTTTGTTGATGTCTTTTTTGTTTGTTTGTTTTTGGAATATTACTGGAAGTATATAGAAGCCTGTTTCCACCAATAAATAAGCTCACAACTGCGGGAATTTTTTATTTTTATTTTTCATGCAAATGTGAATTTATATCTTGCAATTCAGAATTTTTGTTTCACAATTCTGACCTTTTTTCTCTGAATTGTGAGATATAAACTCGCAATTGATAGTTAAAAAGTCCAGTTTTAAGGGGGGAAAAGACAGATGTGTTCTCAGAATTGCGAGTTTATGTCTCACAATTCTGACTTAATAACTCACAATTGCATGTTATAAAGTCGGAATTGCAAGATATAAACTTGCAGTTTTGAAAAAAAAAAGTCACAATTTCGAGAAATAAACTTGCAATTCTGAGAAAAAAAAAATTAAATTGAGTTTACATCTGGCTGTAAACATCAGTTGTAAGTTTATATTTTTTGATTCCAAGAAAAAATCATCAGTTGTGAGATAACAAGTTACAATTAACCTTTTTTTTTATTCAGTGGCGGAAATAGGCTTCCATATATATATATATATATATACACACTTAAAACAAACAAACAAAAACAGACATCAACAAAGAAAAACTATATGTGTCTTCATGTGTTAGTCCATACTATCAAAGTGTTGTTTGGTTAAGAACATTCCAAAATATCCAAAATAGTGTGTTGCAAAATAAAAAGCAATTGTTACAGATTTAAAATGACATGAGGGTGAGTAAATAATATTATACAGTGATTTCAACAATTTCTACAGTATATTCTGATTTTGTCATACAAACTCTTGTCAAATGTTGCATATTATTTAGCAAAGTTAGTTGCAGTAAACTCCTTATCACTTAATATTTAGAATATCCAGTCACAGCTTAAGCACAGATAATGATAAATGCATGATTTGAGCTATATCATGTAGAGACCACAACATGTAAAGACCTTCACTCAATAGAATTAAATGACCTGACAAGTATAATATAATTTTCCTACTTCGAATTGATTCACACCATTCGGTAACTGCTGGCACAGAGTGTGATTGTTCTAAAGTTACTGTGGATATGCCAGCGGATAATGATGCCACCGCAGAAAGAACCACAGAGAAGCACAGCATGGCCCAGGGCTATAGGAGCAAAAGCACTGAGATGTAAACAGCTTGGAAGTGGCCTGGCCCGGGGACATGCAGTGGCCTGCTCAGGGTGATGCTTTCCCCCATATTCCTCAGTGGCTTCATGCATATACATGAAATCCCAGTCACGCAGAGGAAGGAGGGAGGCTAGTCTCAGAGTTCACGGACACCTATCTAACAAAGACGATCCTGGCCTTCCAAATCTCTGCCATAATGCAGCTGACAATACCACACTTTAGTGTTTATCCACCACCCACCCAAAGCTCAGTTCATAAGGAGGTTTGGTATTGATTTTCTTTCACTGCATCCATGTATGCAGTAAGTACAAAGAGCAGTTTCCCTTTATTTTTTCATTAGGCCCAATGCCCTGGTGCAGTGTTTCAAGCATGCAGTTGACATTTCTCCAGACACAAATACGATTTTTATGGCTGTTCTGTTTGAGATCCCCGAACAACTCCCATGGCTGGAAAGGCAATGAAGCACCCTTGATTTCCCAAATGCGATGGAAGAAATGTCATAATATTTAGATTAATGTGCTGCGGAATTGCATCAAGCAAGCTAGGTATCATCTCTGACTGGGTCAACGCGATCACAACCCTTCATTCTAACGTTTGTCAGGAAACCTTATAAAGTTTCATAGTGCTTTTTTAAAAAATCATTTTTATTCTTATCTTTTATAGCACCGTTAGATAGGTAATAACGTTTTTAAAATTAAGTTTTAGCAAGTGTCCACCACCCAAGGGTGTCACCAAGCCGTACCCACAAGTCTCGGACTTTGCGGTGCAATACATTGCAAGGACGGGCTAATCTGTACTGATTTGGAGCTCAGCCAGTGGAAGCCTCCTCTAATCCCTCATTCTTTTTATCAGAGGAGGAGAGGCAAATTTCACTTCTGCACAAGAGGGGGAAAGGAGCTATTTCATGCCTCACTGACTCCACTGTTTTTTTTAGAATGGTTGTCTTCTCTTTTTTTAGGTCTTATTTTATATGCTGCATAGCTGCATTCTGTGAAAAAACTTGCTGTATGTGTATTTTTTTTTTTTTCGCTTATAGAGGTGGGGAGAACTTTAAAGACACCTTTGCCAATTAGCACATTGGCCCTTAGTTATCCTGTGTTAACACCATTGCTCTTTCCTGGAAAATGAAGTCATTAAACTTAATGCAACATTCATCCTTTTATATGCATTGCAAAGTACAAACATTCATTACAAAATTCCATTACATTGTTTTCAGCTGGCCACCTATTCACAGCAAGTGAGTGTGGGCCGCCCCCACCGCTCTACAGCGGTGAAACAGATTAAAGACTGTACGCGGCTGTTCGGAAGGTACGCTTGATGTTCCTACTTTGAGTTTTTTAACAGCTGTCCGGTACACAGTAGCAGGAGAAAGAGACAACTGTGGTATCAAGCAGCTTTCAGCACTCCACAAGTCAACAGTAATGTCTCTATTAATCTCTCTGCCTCTAAGGCAGCTTTGAGAGGAAACACTGAGTAAATAAAGAGAAATATTCCAGTCCTAGATAAAGATAAAGGGATTGCTTTTATCTAAACATGAATCAGTTGTCTTCTGCAAAGGGAGCCATAGAGTACATCCCCAGGGCCGTACGGAGAAAGAGATCATATACTGTTAGCAGTGTTTGGGAATGAGATAAGGAGACTATTGTGCCATCTACATACACATGCATTCTGAGAACACAAACACTAATGTTCATGGGTAATGTAATTAAAGTGTTTGATAACACAGTGCAGTATGTCAAGAACTTGCTGAGTGAAAGGAAGTAGTGCATGCCAAGTAACAGATATCCTGTGGGGTGAATCGCTCATATTTCCCTGGTCATGTTTCACACGTATCATCCGCATGCGTACGCATTCAAGGACGTAAACTAACAGTCATCAGTCATTGAGAATAGCTCAGACACCTCATCAAATATGGGTCTTAATGTGTCTGACACAAACTTTCCGACACACATGCATCTCTGTCTACTGGAGGAGGTTGTCACGTGTAGTGTACAATGTGATAGTTTTAGTTGGAGTGTTTATTTCAGAAATGATCCACAACCTAACCCTAACATGAAAATATTTATCATCTTATCAGTGTAACTTTTTTGTTGAAATGTGCAGTGTATATAATGAGCAAATACATCATGAATCCATCTTTCAATCTGTTTTTGAAAAGATTATTTTTCTGTCCTGAATCACTATGGTATGTCTATAATAAGTGTTTATGTTAAAGTGATAGTTCACCCAAAAATAAAATTCTGTCATTAATTACTCACCCTCAAGACTTTCGTCCATCTTCAGAGCACAAATTAAGATATTTTTGATGAAATCCAAGAGCTCCCTGCATAGACAGCAATGAAGTTACCATGTTCGAGGCCTGAAGATGTAGTAAGTACATCGTTAAAATAGTCCATGTGACATCAGTGGTACAACAATAATTTTATAAAGCGACAAGAATACTTGAATACTTGACAAGAATACAAGAAAACAAAAATAACAACTTTATTCAACAATTTCTTCTCTTCCGCGCTAGTCTTCGACGTGAGTAGCACAATGTATGCGTGTAGTGCTGTTGAGCCGTCGTTCTGATGTAGAACCTGGATGCACTGTACCTTGTTTGCAAGCAGAAGAAGACGCTCTATGTACATAAAAGAGTCTTTGTAAACATGTCTGAAAATTTCGACAGAGAGGATGACTTGCAATTTTTTGCCCTACCTTACTTATTTGAATCAGAATATACAGATGATGAACTAACAGAGATAGACATTCTATATCAGAACACCGGTTCCTGCATCAGCAGCACCACATACATGCATCGTAATACTCTCATTGAAGACTGACACGGAAGAGAAGAAATAAAGTCATTATTTTGTTTTTGTTTTTTTGGCAACAAAAAGTATTCTCGTAGCTTCATAACATTACGGTTGAACCACTGATGTGACATGGACTATTTTAACCATGTCCTTACTACCTTTCTGGGCCTTGAACTTGGTAGTTGTGTTGCTGTCTATGCAGGGTCAGAAAGCTCTCGGATTTTATCAAAAATATCTTAATTCGTGTTCTGAAGATGAACGAAAGTCTTGCGGGTTTGGTACAACATAAAGGTGAGAATTAATGACAGAATTTTATTTTTTGGGGTGAACTATCCCTTTAAACCTGAAAACAACTGCTGTGGAGTCGGCCAGTACCTGCGTGACTCGTCATTTCCATAAATAGAGAGAAGTACCTCCGGCTATAGTGTTCATCTGCAAGATGCATGTAGTTTTGTGTATTAACCGGTAGAGTGCCTAGTGTGTACCTTTTTTTGTGCCCAATAAGCATCAGAAGTGGGACAGGATTCCAATTATCAGTCTTCATTGGTTTTCTTTATTATACAGAAATGTGGGGAAAAAAATGGATAAAGCTTTATAGTGTCAACATTTAATTTCACAATCTTTGAAAACGCAGCTGTTCTTCTGATCTTCTGAAGTGTGCATTGTTGCCTGCATAAAATGTGTGTACTTTGTGCATGATGGTCCGTCTGTGAAAACTGGATAAGGACAGGATTGGCAATATGCTGCGCTATATCCAGTAGGCTATTATGACATATTGATGTCAAATTCAGTGTTTATTATATGTAAAATAAGCATAACCTGGTCTTTTTTGATAAAATATGATTTCCAGTAGACACAGACTGAACAGATTACTGTAGGATTCAGTGTTTACTTCTATTTTAGTCATGTTTTAACATGCTTCTTTTTTTGTGGATTATAATAATAATATCCTATAATATGATTTAAATGAAGAAGTTACTATCTAAAGTATACATTTCTTTATTTTACATTTTTATTTTTCCTAGTTTCAATTTTTTTTTTCATACAGATTTTTTTTATTCATATTTACAAGATGTAAAATAAATATACATTTTATTGCAGCATGTGCTATGTACTGTCCTTAAGCAGTGTGATATCACATATATCGGCCAAATTGCTCTCTGAGATATCGACATCTATGGTCAAAAAAAAATATATATATATTAGCGCTCAACCCCAATAGTTTAATCCCTAGTCTCAATACATTTCAACATTTGCTTTTTTTGCTGCTTACTCTAAAGGACAGTCGTGGTACATCATATTCCTCACTGGGGTTGAGTCATGAGGGCTTCACTTGTTTTTGCCTCAGGGAGACGTAGGGATGCACCTTCACTTCAGCCTAAATCAAGCCGTGCACATCCCAGTCCTCACAGTAAACGTTTTTCTTGCTGTTTCCGACAGCTCCAAATACCTGTAGCTGCAGCACAGGCACGCTTGCTGGTCAGACGCTTACCAAGCTGTCAGAGTGCTGTGGAACATGCTTTACAAACAATTACCACACCATCTGCACTGTCAGTGAGCTGTTTAGCATTAGCGTCTCAGTTTCTCTCCCACTCTCACTCTCTTTTGTGCGTCTCTCTCTTTTTTGTGCTTCTTATTTCTCCTCTTTCTTCTCAATTCATCCAAGCCACGGGTTAATGAAGAGGAGGTTAGGAGAGCAGCATGGATTGTTTGTTTGTCTGACTTTCTTCGTTTTGATCTTGTTAAGGCCTGGAGCTGTGATGTTTTTTCATCGTGGAAGTCTCACAGCGTGAGCGAGCGCTTGTGCACATCTGAACAACAAAACACACTTTTATGAGTTTATTCCAGAGAAGCTCTTACACCATGGCCAGAGGTATTATTGAAACATCGGTAGGGAGAGAAAAAAAATATTTGTTCTCAAAGAAAACAAGTTCAGAATGTGGACACAGTGGTGCGGTAAATGGAAATAATTGATTTATTTGTTCATTGCAAGTCATTTTTGTTTATTGAAGATGATTGTTTTCTCTTCTGCCCCACAGGTACATCAGTAACAAGAGTAACAGCAACCGACGCAGACGATCCGGTGTACGGAAACAGTGCCAAACTGGTCTACAGCATTCTGGAAGGCCAACCTTATTTCTCCATCGACCAAACCACTGGTAAGTTAATCAATCCACAATGTCCAGATGGTCATGAATCATTCAAATGATTCAACAACCTTATTATTATGCTTGGAAATAGGTGTAAGATGAATGTCCCTTCGTGTTCCAAGACGAGTTTTAGGTGTTAGATCATTTATTATTATTGTAATGATTGTTATTATGATCATCATTATTGGAGGCAGGAAAAAAATATTAGAGAAAGACCAAATAAACAAGATCATTTTACCTGAAGGACACATGCAGATGCTGATTTTGTTCTGTAATAGCGCACAAAGCAATTTGCAGCTTCTGATTTAAATGCCAGGGCTATCTTTGAATTCCATCTGCATTCTGCTTCCTTTTCAACCTTGACTTTGTTTTTTCCCTAATTGCATTTTCAGCTGACTTGTTAACAGTGTGTCTGTAAGCAACATGATTAAATAATGGTGAAATTACATTAATAAGCAATGAGATGGAAATGAACAGCACGTAATTTGGAAAAACAACAGACAATAAACAAGTCCTGTATCTGTCCAAATTGTATGTGCATATTAAATGAACAGACTTTAAATATCAATACTTTTTTTTTCTTACCAGAACACCTTGTGCGTTTCATAACCCCGTGCATTTCAATCACTCACTGTCAGCATTGTCTAAGAATGCAAATGGCCGAGAGAAAGTGCGAAAGCCCAAATTGAGGTGCCGCGTGTGTGGTTTGCGTGATTACTGAACACATGCAGATGGCTTATTCAAGTGAGCCAGATGTTTTAATGAATGTTAATGAAAAATAAGAGGTAAAGGGAAAACAACCATTAGAAAGCATTTGACACTTCCAACACCTCGTAGGAAATGAGACACACTTGATAAATAAGTAAACATCATGCACCAATTCATTACTTGGTTAATGGCTTGCAAAAAGAAAAAAAGATAAATAAATAAATGGAAGGGAAGTAAACCTCCAAATACCTATGGAAATGAATGTTTGTGTTGCCTCGCTTCTGTGATCATCAGGAATTCATTTGAATAGATAATGATAAATCAGGATGACAATTGAATGAGTATTGCAGTGAGCATCAGATTCAGTGTTGCACACACACAGCTGCATACTCAGGGCGGCCTGCGTTTCCATATTCCGATTGACAATCAGAGCACTTCACCTCTAAAAATGCACCTCCTTAGTTTGCTGAAATTATTGTGGTCTGTTGGTCTCCATGACAGAACAAGAAACAAAGACATGTAAGTGCAGCATGAAAATAAAAAGGCTAGCAGACAATGCATGCACGCTGTGAATTATTCATGCGTAATGGAACCGGAGCTGGCCCTACAACGCACTTACCTTTCTTCCTGTAGAATGCCTTTGTTTCCTTACTTCTATTATTCGCCAATCTCTTTAATGTAGTTGCTTCTTATTATAGTTTTTTCTGTGTCTTTACACAAAAACCTGATTGATTTTGTAAGATTACACGTCTGTGAAGATTCTCAGTCATCCAGATCATTGTAAAAATGTCTCACAGAACTTACCGCGTAGCATATTTTTCTATTTATTGAAGATGTTTTGTCATTTCCCCAAAGTGACTTCATCAGGACGATGGTGATTTCCCAGGATTTAAGCTCATCGCACAACATAACATCATAAAGCTTGCAAATTGCAGTGGGAATCGCCTCCACAATGGTAAAACGTATTGTGAATTGGGGGGAAAAGTCTGGGGTAAAGATGAAATGATTGTGTTAAATGATGGGGAATCTCAATCTACAGCCAATGTGACCATGCAAAACATCTACAATAAATAGGAAAACTAGGTCTGGATGCTTTTAGAAAATAAACAGTAATAGAGTTTATTGATTTTTTTATTTATTTATTTGAGAGAGTCAATGATGGCGCATACAAGATTATAAAAGACAGACAGCATAATTCACATTCAGTCAGAATATAAATGACTCCAGGTGCTGGGACAAGTCCTCAGCAAACAAACAAGCTAATTTGCAGTGCCAAATCAAAGCAGCACAGGCAATGCGTGGCACACACTAAGCTGGGCGGGGTGTCAAGGACAAGGGAAGAGCTAACAGATTTCGCAAACTGCAAATTTCAGAATGGACAATGGCTTGTTTATTTAGACCATGCTCGGTTTGAAAATATAACATATTCTTATGTGTTTATTTTCCATATCATATTCAATAAAAGTTTTTTTTTCAGTGCATTATTTTGTTGTTTCGTTCTTTATGTCAATTAATGTATTTTTGTTGTTGATACAGCAATCATTAGGGTGGCTCTGGCAGGGATGGACCGTGAGATGAGGGAAGAGTATCTTGTTGTCATTCAAGCGAAAGACATGGGAGGTCACATGGGTGGGTTGTCAGGAACCACCACTGTGACAGTCACTCTTACCGATATCAACGATAACCCACCAAAGTTCACAAAGGGTAAGAGAGACCCTCTTTTTTTAACTATATAAGGTGACTTGCGCTATAGTTCAAAAGTTTAGGGTCAGTAAGATTTATTTTTAAAGAAATACTTTTATTCAGCAAACATTACTAAATCAAAATGTACAATTTACATATTTATGTAACAATTTACAGCAAGGTTCCATTTGTTAACACTGGTTAACTACGTTAACATAAACTAACAATGCAAAATACTTCTGAAGCATTTATTTCTCTAAGTTAATATTGATTCCAACATTTACTAACATATTATAGACCAATTTTGAGTTTACGTCACAGTTACAACACTTGCAGCTGCACGGGCATTGTGGTGGCAGAAAAACACTGGTAACAAGTGGAGGGAAATGGGTGAAATCCATGGATTAAGAGAAAAAATTAATTGTGGTGCCTCTGGATATCAGAATCAGGATGCAAATCATTTTTATAGAATAGTGTTGTCAAAGATGCCATTTGAAGCTAAATGAAGATGTTTGAACTGACAGACTATGCATAAAACCTGCTATGATTACTCTACTTTTAAAGCATAAAGTTGATTTAAACAACAGGACTTCATAATATTTACATATGCAGTTCCTAGGGGACATATTGTATTAGCCCTACAGCACTACTATTTAAACCTATAACATTTTACATACCATTTACCTATTTTATCTCACAATTTAATTTTTCTCGCAAATGCAAGTTAATATCTTCTGTTTTGGACTTTATAACTCAAGTTCCCTCAACAATAGCGAGTTTGTCAATTTTGAGGAAAAAAAAGCAGAAGTGTGGAATATAAACCCATGATTCTGAGCCGAGGGGAAAAAGAGAGAATGATGAGTTGATTTGACTTGAGTTGAATTGTGAGATATAATCTCAGAATTGTGAGAATAAAGCCAGAATTTTGAAATATAAACTCAAATTAACTTAATTAATTAACTTTTATTTTTTTTATTTCATTGCTTCCATTGACTGCTACTCGAAAACCGTCATTTTCTGCCACCAGGCTCCACCCACAAACACGTCATCACTGTTTTTTACTGCATTTTTGATAAAAAAAAAAAAAAAAAACTATTGACCCTAAGCTTAGAAGAATTGATTAGCATTTGTTGTCTAGTATTTAAAGGGGTCATATGATGTTGCTAAAAAGAGCATTATTTTGTGTATTTGTTGTAATGCAATGTGTTTATGCAGTTTTGAGGTTCAAAAAACATATTACTTTCCACATACTGTACATTATTGTTTGCCTCCTCTCTGCCCCGCCTTTCTGAAACAGTTCAATTTTTGCAAAACTCATCATTAACGGAAATCGAGGTGTTCTCTGATTGGCCAGCTATATGGTGCATTGTGATTGGCCATAAGCTGCTTTCCAAGGTTCAGGAAACAGTCCTCTGTGAAATGTGCATCACCTACTCGAATATTTGCGTATGTTCCGGAATAGTGTTGTAAATATAACTTAATCACTGATTTCTAGTTGTATCCTCATTTGGAATGAAACCAAAATACTTTTGCTTGTGCTTTCGCAGTGAAACACACTGCGTCTCCACAACATGGCGGCTGTAACACTACTACAGCCAGTAAAAGTTTCTTTCCATATACATATGGGCGGTGTTATGCTGATCTACTCACCCTGTGACGTGGACCAGTGGGGGCATGTTTGAACCATTTTAGTTGGGTGTGGCTGAGTCTTAACTTTTATAATAAATATCTCTTTAGTTTTTGAGAATTTAAGTTATTTTTTTATTTATTTATTTTATTTATTTATTAATTAATTAATTAATTAATTTATTTATTTATTTATTTATTTATTTATTTATTTATTTATTTTTGGTTTCTCTGAGTGCTATTTGTCACTTGATAGACCAGATCTTCTGTGTTCTTGTATCTCATC
>NC_133363.1:27833030-27849274 GCF_049309525.1 Garra rufa
CGTGCTATATGCAGCGCGTTTGTTAGTTTGCAGCGCCTTCGTGTGTTCGCAGCGCGTTTCTGAGTTTGGTTGTGTTGTGAGAATTTGCAGCGCGTTTCCGTATTTGTGTTTGCGTTGCGAGGATTTGCAGCGCCTGTGTTGTCAAACTGATGAAGATGTTTTCTTAATTTGTTGTCGTTTTTTCTGTTTGCATGTGTTTTCTTGTTTGCAGCGCGTTGACCTCTGTCGGCCACCGTACCATCAGTCCAAAACAAGTCGATCCATAATAAAAAAAAAAAAAGTGCCTCACATGGCTCCAGGGCAGTCGGTAAAAGCCTCCTTCAGCGATCCGATGCGTTTTTGTAAGAAAAATATCCATATTTAAAACGTAAGAATCACTTTAATCTAGTTTGCTGCTTTGGGAAGGGGCGCAGCAGGGCGGAACGCGGTCTACGCTGTTTGCCAATCGCAACACAGTGGGACCGCTGACCAATCACAAAACATTTGGTTTTTCGGAAGTTGGAACCCGGAACTAATCGAGCTGTTTGTGCCAGCCTGGGGAGAAAGCTATTGTAGTAATGTAAATTATGTGAAAAATTCTGCGTTTTTCGAACCACCAAGCATGACAGCATGTTCAAGTACACCTCCAAAACAAAATAAAGACTTTGTAAAAGAGCATAAAAGGACCCCTTTAAGGTAAATCTCTGTGTCTATGACCAATATTTACTGAGCTTTGATAAATGATGATCCGAAGAATTCAAAAATAGTAAAAAGTTAACAATTAAAAAGAATAGCTGAACAGAAATACAAATACAATTTATTGTTTAAATTCTTACTGCCTTCAGTTATTATTTCAGAATAAATGTAAAACGCTTACACTTGCCTTTAATAGAATATTTATTATATTGTTAATATAAAAATATATATATATATTTTTTTGTTTTGTTTTGTTTTTCTGATAGTGTAAGTAATGCATAACCAAGAAAATGTGACTGGGACATGAATTTACTCACAATTCTGTCTTTTTTTCTCGCAATTGCGAGTTTACATCTTGTAATTCAGATTTTTTTTCTCAGAATTGCATCATATAAACTCGCAATTCTGACTTTTTTTCCTCAGAATTGTGTGATATAAACACACAATTGCAAATTATAAAGTGAGAATTGTGGGATATATTCTCACAATTCAGAGAAATAAAGTCAGAATTGTGAGATATAAAATCGCAATTCTGACTTTTGTTTCTCGCAATTGTAAGTTACATTTCGAGTTTGAGTAATTGCGAGTTTGTATCTTGCAATTCTGACTTTTTTTTTCCTCAGAATTTAGATATAAACTCGCTTCCGCAATTGCAAAGTCCAGTGCTGAGGAGAAAAAAAAAACTCATATGTCCACAGAATTGCAAGTTTATATCTTGCAATTCTGACTTTATAACTTGCAATTTTTATATCACACAATTCTGAGAAAAAAGAGATAAAAAGGATATAAAATGGATGTTTGATAGTGTCTTGATTTTGAAGTCACAGTTTGGTATATTTTTGTTATAGCAGGGTTTTTTTAATTAAAAATTGGTTTACTGAACAAACTGTGGATTTGTCTTTAAAAGACAATGTCTGTTGTTACTAAAACTAAAAAGTCTGTGACATCTAATACTTTGTATAAAGTTTCATGTTTAAGACATTTTTTCCTGTGGTATCTTGCTCCTTACTAATTTATGTCCGGCATTTTTTTATTTTTAAGAACATCAAAGTATATTGACATGAACTGTCTTGAACCATATCTCCTGTATCTCATTTGAAAATATATTGATATACCTTACAAACAGAATTTCTAAGTACACTTAGTAAACACAGAACTTCTGCACATGCTGTATTCTTTCTGTATACATGCCTACCGAACGCAGAAGACCCATCTGAAAAATTTTGGTACGATTATGTGTAGTTACACACATAATAGTAATGGCCTCTTCAATATCAGAATCATAACATAAAGAAATGGGGGAAAATCTCGAGACAAAGAGAGAAATAAAAAAAAAAAGTCATTTGGTTTGTCCCAGGTCTCTCACAGCTGAATGTATAATGGCATGCCTGTTTTTCCTCGTCTTCTCATCCCATAGCACTTGGCCTGGAATCTGTTGTCTGCATTACTAATAGCATGATGGATGGCATTGCATGAGAAAAACAGGCAATCAACAGCCCTCTCCCCGCTAACCTCTATACCTCCAGACGGTGCTGGAGTTCAGGAGAGCAGAACAAGCTTGTAAAGCACACAACCCTTATTTTTCCTCAATTTTTTGCACCTGCCACTGTGCGCAGACACACATTTTCCCCAGGCGCCTGTGCTGAGCCGACGTGCGCCAACAACTATCATCTGCAGCAAGTTGGCGGCTGCAGCCCTCACCAACAATTAAAATTTGATTTAACTCCTGCTAAATTTTGAATGGTCATGACCAAAGAGCCTTTGTTGCAAGGTTAAACATATTGATCTGAGTGAGATGCCACAGGCTCAAACAGTCAATATACTGCTTTGTTGTAAAAGGATGCATGCTTTCATCTCCCCCCTACCCCCCTTAGGCTGTGGTGGTGATAGTGAAGAGGGATGCTGTACTTCCCCCGCTGCTGATCTTTGATGCTTCTAAATGTTCCTGTAAACCTACACACTCAAACCAAGCTGGGATTTTTTTTTTTTTTTTTTTTTTTGGAGTTGGCTAGGTGCTCTCAAACAACACATATACAGTATATGTGGTAAAAATCAGTCACAGCCATGTGGTTCAGTATGTGTTCAGTCCACATCAAAGCCTGAATTGCATCATCTGGAAACGACGGAGGTCAAGTGACAGCCGTAGTCATATTCAGGCCTTTCCGCACAATGAGTGCCAAAATGCAGACCCAGAGGGATGCAGAAGTGCCAATTTCACTGTAGAGAGTCAAATGGCATGCATGACTATCAAAAGAATGAGGTGTTGGCATGATATTTTTAGATGGAACAGATTTGCAGTGTCTGAGATGAGAGGAGCGTGTTTCAGTCTTGCCAATATGCAAAGCTGCATTTGAATGGTGTCCTCGAAAATCTCAACTACAATTAAATGGTAACATTTCAAACATGCTGCATAGTAAAAGAAAGAACTTTCTCTTTCTATCTTTCTTTTTTTTTTTTTTTTCTAGCTCTTCAGACGTGTTACTTTATTTACCCATTTTTTACATTTAGGACATAAAACTCTATGAACTGTCACCAAAATTCGATAGTCTCGAGCAGCACTGACCTTTTCTAAAGCAAGCAAGGTGCCAGACTGCAGCTTGTTCTGAATTTTACATCACAGGGAAACTTCTGCTTGTAAAGTCCTACTGAAAGCTGCAGTGTTATTTGCACACCCTAACCAATTGGCTCATTTTACAGAGTTTCAGGTGCTTCATTGAAATGTAGTTCTCTGTGATTTCTTTATTTCTCAGCACTGAAACCTTTATTGTATTTAGATGGTTTTAACATTTTATTAGATAGAAATAGTAGTGAAACAGGCAGGACACTATTGGGAGAGAGAGAGAGGATGAATGGGAAAGGGGCCATACTGTCTCAAAACTCTGTGTGAATAGCTTTGAAGGAGCTAAAGAGTAAAGAATGGAGTAAAGGTGCACCAGTCAACCGTAAAAAGAGCTCTGTATTATATTGTACTATACAGGAGGATGACAGAAAAAGAAGTACTTTGTGACAGCACATCTGGAGTTTGCCAGAAAGCTTAATAGTGAAAGCAGTGAAGTGGAAAATGATGTATGATTTTTAACGAATGGTTGGACACACACATAAACAAATCAGTAAATATACTACCCCTCAAAAGTTTGGGGTCAGTAAAATTTTTTAAAAGAAACTAATACTTTATTAGTGCAAAATTAACAGTAAAGACATTAATAATATTTCAAAATATTGGAATGATTTCTGAAGTGTGACACTGAAAACTGAAGTAATTGCTGCTAAAACGACCAGTTTGTTGTTAAGTCAAACACAGGTCGTTAAATCGTTAAAATTGCTAATAATAAAAAGAAGTAATTCTGGCGTAATGCTGTCCAAATGCATAGCAATCTATGTTATATTTATCAATCTACACTCCATACACCATACTGACAAAGTAAAAACAGAATTGTCACAACTTTAAATTGAATAAAATCTGAAAATAAGAACATTGCATAAGTATTCATACCCTTAACTCAGTACTTAGCTGAAGCACCTTTACAGCCTCAAGACTTTTTGGTATGATGCAACAAGCTTTTGGAAATTTTGTAAACATTTGGAAATTATCTGTCACTCTTTTTCTCACCTTTTCACATCTCAAGCTCTGTTAGGTTGGATAGGGGCAGATGCACATTTTCAGGTTTCTCCAGAAATATTTAATTGGGTTCAGGCCAGGCTCTGGCTGAGCCACTCAAGGACATTCACAGAGTTGTCTAATAACCACTGCTCTGTGCTGCTGTGTGCTTAGGGTCATTGTCCTCTTGGAAGATGAACCTTCTTCCTAGTCTTAGGTTCTGCATTTTCATTAAAGCTATCTCAATATTTTAGTGCATTGAGCTTTCCTTCAGTCTTTGCCACTGAAAAACAGCCCCACAGCATGAGGTTTCTTCCACCACACTTTACTTTTTGGACGGTTCTCTGCAGGTGATGAGCAGTGCCTGCTTTCCTTCAAACATGATCCTTGGAATTGAGGTTCATCAGACCAGACAATCTTGTTTCTTACAGCCTGAGCGTCCTTTAGGTGTTTTTTTTTTTTTTTTTTTTTCATGTGTCTTTACTGAGGAGAGTATTGAGTCTTGCCACACCGCCATAAAGCCCAGACCGGTGGAGTGTTGCAGTGATGTTTGTCCTTCTGTAAGTTTCTCCTATCTGCATATATGATCATGGAGCTCAACTAGAGTGACTATCGGCTTCTTGGTCACCACTCTAGCCTAAGCCCTTCCTTATCAGTTGCTCAGTTTGACCAGGAGGCCAGCTCTAGGAAGAGTTCTGGTTGTTTCAAACTTCTTCCATTAAGGGTAATGGAGACTACATGTTTCTGTGAATCTTCAGTGCAGCGGAATTTTTCCTGAACCTAGATGTGTGGGTTGGTGCTATCCTGTTTCTGTGCTCTACAAGCAGTTTATTTGACATCAGGGCTTGGTTTCTGCTCAGCTGTAAGACCTTTCATTAAGACGCATGTGCCTTTCCAAAGCATACCCATTCAGTTGAATTTACCACAGGTTAACTTCTCTCGAAGTGTAGTAACATCTACAAGCAATATGAATGTTCCTGAGCTAAAGTTCAACTGTCCTAGATAAGGGCATGAATACTTATGCAATGAAATCATTAAGGTTTTTTTTTTTTTATTTGTAATACATTTGCAAAGATATTAGAGTAAAGATTGATGTGGCAACATAAATGGGGGGACAAAATGAAGGGGTATTAATACTTTCGCAAGGCACTATAGATGAGTAGCAGTTATTATGTACTGTAGTGGGACTGGTTTTCAAAAATACTTTAAATATGTTAGAATTACAAGGAGAGAACTAAAATACTGACCTGTCATTGCTGCATATGTTGGTTCTATATATTTATAGTTAGTATTTTGTGTATATTTATGTAAATAATTAAAATTGTATTAGGTTTTTTTTTCACTTTCAGTGCTCTGAAATATAAATGTCAGTGCAAACAATATTTTTTTTTTTTTTTATATACACAGTGAAATGACACACAAGTCAAGACTAGCCAAGGGTCTGAATACTTTTAGGGAACATTTTTTTTTTATCCTCCTGTGTTTTGCTCTCTGTCTCGACATGACTGTAGTAGCAAGGGAGTGGTGAAAATAAAATGAAATAAAATCCTCCCAAAAGCTTTGTGGACTGCAGCAGACAGAGGTACATGGGCTGTTCTCATCCGGGTGCCCTGCTGTCAGCCGCACTGACTTCAAAGTGTGCTGATAGAGGAACTCCAGCTGCTCTTCTCTCCCAGCTGGGGCTGCTCTCGGCCCGGCTCCAGTGTCCGCCTGACCTCCCCTGTGGGACAGAGGCTTTTTTTTTTCTGATAACATAAGCAAATTCTTCATTCTACTACTTCAACTAATACCTAGAGCCTGTTTCTTTTTTATGTGTTCTTCAGCGGTCAGGTCTAGTTTAGTTTCTGTCAATAAAAGACCAAAGGGGGAACTTGAGCCCTTTTCTGAGTTCAAATGAGGTAGGGAGAGATGTGATTCAGAATACAATAGTATCAGGCTAGTACAGGGAGAGTAAAAAACATGACATTTTTACTAGAAGAAAATCTCCATAAAATGGCGCTCTGTGTCAAGTTATTTTTACTGTAGCATGTATGTACACAGGTGGGATAAGCATGGGGCTTTTCCTCATACACTGAAATCACAAATATGTATCCTGGAGTACAAATAATTCCCAAATTGTATTTTATCTGCTGCTTCAATAATATCTCACCATTGGATAATTGCCCCGGAGAATACATTAACAATGTTAACGTCATGGTATTGTGGGCAAGGATTAATTTTGTTTTCAGAGAACACAAACATACAAATTGTATTTTTCATGATTTCTTAACAATTTGCAATTCAGTCCTTGTGTTTCCATTACATTAACCTTATTTGCAGCCTCATTTAAATCCCAAACACATGCTGTCTCTGCCACAAATTAATAACACATCCCACGCTCCAGGTGAAAGTGTGGTTATTGCTACTAAATATTATTTTTGTTCACCCTGCTATTGGGCTCGCAGCAGCTTAAATCTTATCCATTGCAAGGTGGGAGGAAGCCGGTGCAATTACAGTCAGACCTGCAAGCCCAGCAAACTGAGTCTGCTAAAAACCAGGAAACCGTTTGTCTTTGATTTTGTGGCCATTAATAATAAACATCTCTTTCTCTCTCTGTTTTCCAGCCTCTGGACTTTGAGTCAAAAAAATCCTACAACCTAACAGTCGTGGCAACCAACATACGAGCCGATTCAATTACAGGTGGCCCCTACATGGACCAGGCCACGATCAAAATCACCATTGAGGATTCAGATGAACCCCCTGTCTTCACGAAGTCTACTTATCTCTTCGACGTGCATGAAAACGCTGCAATCAACACAATCATCGGAGCGGTAGCGGCGAGAGACCAGGACGCCCCACACAGCCAAGTCAGGTAAAAGCAATCATTTCTAGACCTTGTCGGAAGAGGTCTGGTGCTCTGTTGTCCTCCTTGGTGAAATTAGGCCAAAAAACTTCTTCATTAAACCAAGAGAAGATCAAGCTCAAGCTTCTGCATCAATCTAATATCCAAGTGCTCCTTCACCGCTGCATCCTACCAGCCATTAAACGCTGCTGATGAAATTGCCTGTAGAGGTGCATTTGCATTCAGACTAAAAGGAGCTCTCACCTCCACAGAATTGGTTGTACTGGGAAAGAGAGAGAGAGGGGGGCGAGAGAGATAGGACAATGACACAATAAGATCCCCCCCCCCCCCCTTCCTCCCACTGATGTATTTCACTTCTGTGACTTCCTACTTGAAAAATTACAAGGGCACCTTCAGTATAGGTTATACAGCCAATTTCTCTCAGTCCAACCTAGCATTCCATTAATTCTCCAGTGACTTGCGATGTTTCAGGGACAACATGCAACAGGTTGTGTAATTACACGGGGAACTGAGAGCAGGGGAGAAATCAGAGATTGAACGCTGCAATGGAGTTTACATCAAGTGAGCGTTTCCGTGTGTGATATATTTATTCTAGGGCTGCGCAATGTATCGAATTCAAATCGGAATGGCTTAGTGGGAATATTACATTGCAAAGGCTTTGTTTTAATTAAATATAAGCACTGCGTTTTTCAAAGTGAAGTGCGGCACTGTTATTTTACACATAAGCAACTAATGATCATGTGTTTTTAGCAGCTCAGAGCAGCTCAGTTCACAGTAAATTCTGTTCCACATGAATCCATCTGATTTACACTACCAGTCAAAAGTTTGTCAAGATTTTTAATTTTTTCTTAAAAAAGTCTCTTCTGCTCACCAAGCTTGCATTTATTTGATCCAAAGTACAGCAAAAACAGTGCAATTTTTAAATATTTATAATATTTAAAATAACTGTTTCTATTATATTCTATTTGTTTTCCTGTGATTTAAAAGCTGAATGTTTAGCGTCATTACTCCAGTCACATGTTTGTTCACAATGTTATTAAATATTTTTATTATTATTATTATTATTATTATTATTATTATTATTATTATTATTATTATAGAAAGTGTTTCTTGAACAGCAAATTAGAATATTAGTATGATTTCTGAAGGATCATGTGACACTGAAGACTGAAAATTTAGCTTTGATCTCAGGAATAAATTGCATTTTAAATTATATTCAAATAGTCAAACAGTTATTTTAAATAGTAAAAATATTTCTGAATTTCACTGTTTTTGCTGCACTTTAAATCAAATAAATGCAGGGTTGGTGAGCAGAAGATACTTCTTTTCAAAACAAAAATAAAAATAAGAAATCCTATTGTTCGAAAACTTCTGTCTGGTAGTGCATAGTTTATAGTTCAGTTGATTGAAAGTGTTTTTTGTTGATGATTGTAATTTTTGTCCCCAAATTGTTCAGCCCTAAAAGAATGGTTAGCATAAAAAATCTTAAATGGACTTTTTTTCATGCTTGATTTTAATCATTCTTATTTTATATACTGTATAGATGCACTCCTCTACAAAAATTACCTTAGGCATTTCAGAAACATTTTGAATAAAGCTATTTAAGTCCTTCTCCAGTTTCTTTTGAAAACAGAAATGCAATGTTTATGTCCTTAAATGTTAATGTCTCTCTTTTGCACAAGAGCTGTTTTGTTCTACATTGTAGTGTACTTGTTTATGTCACTTTGCATTTCATAGTCATTTTCTTTAACTGTTGCTTCCAAATATAAGGTATAATCATTTCAGAGTGATTTTTAAACATTCCAGCTGTGACATCTGTACATACTGAAGTTTAAGACTGAATTATCAGAAAAGAAAGCTGTGGCATTTGCTGTTTTCAAGCCAGAATGTTGTTGTTTTTTTCCTTCCTTCTTATATCCTTCCCTTCTATCATTCGCATTTGTGGAGCCGTTGGTCTGACATGCAGGCTTTTCGTATTGATGTGTTATTTGGAAGATGAATTACTTCTATCCTGAGGCCATTGAGTAGATTGTGTTAAGCTAAAAATCACAAGGTCGTTTTAAGCATTACAAGATGAATTATCTTTTCTAACGTGATCAATTGATTGTTGGATGTTTGACTTTTTTTGCTGAATTTTGAACCATAAAGTGGTAAAGTCTTTTTAAGTGGAGCAAAAGGGTTGAAGTAATTTTACAAGGTAAAAGCCACTTTGTAAATAAGAAATCTGATTTAACAAAACGAAGATGGGGGACTTTAACTGGCAAATAGCCTATGCTGAATTTCATAGAGAAATAAGATAACCAAAGCTCACCTCAAATTACAAAATTTCTGCTTGAATATAGCTAATTGTGCACATCGGTGTGGTTGTCACATCAATAGAAGAGGCAATCAAGGTGAAATGGGCAAGAATTTTTTTAAAAATGGTGTAATTGTGGCCTTTAAAGGAGTCTGGTAAAATGAAAATGTCAGTTTTAATCGCAGCTCGGCAAGGAAACAGTAATTCACAGAAACATTGTTCCACATCAGTCTGACCTGTCAGACCATTCCTACTTTCCACCTCCCCATCTCTCTCTTTCTCTCTCTCTCTCTCTCTCTCTCTCTCTCTCTCTCTCTCTCTCTCTCTCTCTCTCTCTCTCTCTCTCTCTCTCTCTCTCTCTCCCTCCCTCCTTATAAGATTGCAGGATTCCTCCTGTTATTGTGAAACTGACGTGCATCAAATGGTGCCAAGCTGTGTCCAAGTTCAAATTAGCCCTGTTAGGAGTATTGTCTATCTGTCAAAAGAAGTGTGGGTGTAATCAGTGGGGATCTTTTAACCTTCTCTGACAGAAGTCCCTCTGGCTCCAGATCTTGTTGTGGCACCTGATATCTAGCATATGCTAATACATGCTGACTGCTCTTGATGGCGATTGTGTTATCTTGATGTACGCTTTACTTATATAGAGTAGGCAGAGTTATTTGATTTGGTTACTGCACATTTACAGAATGCAGCCTACTGGAAAACATTTGCTACAGTAGAATAAATTGTGCTTCTGTGAAAGTCCTATTAATTACTATTTTACCCCGCCATAATAACTACATGGCAAAAGGCCTAGAGAACATGTTCTATCCTGTTCTTTTTTTTTTTGGTAAAATGAAGAAAATAATATAATTGAGAACTATTTTCATCTGGAACATTTTTTTTAACCTCACAGTGCAGTGTTTGTTTTTTGTTCTTTTTTTGTCATTTGCCATTTTCATTTTTTTACATAATTTAATAATACAGTCACACTTTGCATTAGAGTCCTCAGGTTGTAGGATAATTACATAAGGAAGAAGGGCTGCTTAGTAATGCTAATCAACAACATGCACTTCATATGTAATTATTTTGTAGAGTGACATGTAATTAAATGCTGTTTTTGATACCATTAATTAATTATATTAACATGTAATATGAAGACTGGCTCTGTCTTTGTTGTTGTCAACATGTTGTTGACTCTAGCATACAGGGTAAAAATGTGGAGGAAAGCTTCATGTTATAACATGACACTCTGACATAACAAATTTTATTAAAAATAGGTGATAGTTGATATATACATATATTTGAATCAGCCTGTAAATCCGTGAGGAGTTGTATTTAACACTGTAAATGCAATATATCATATATCAAAATCCAAACTACATACTTACTTACTATATACAATCAAGATAACCTTTGAACCAAATGTTTTTTAATTTTTTTCCATAAACCTTAAAAAAACAAAAACAATTCCCATGGAATAATTAATTACAGATTTGATTGTTTGGTTCTCTTTTTTCTCCCACTTCATTCCCCACTGTAACTTTGTCAGTTTGATTGACACATAGCAGAACATTTCAGGGTCTGTCTCTCGGTGGTACGTGGAGCTGTCAGAGCTTGACTGAAATCCACTCAGCCTCCTGGAGACTGTTCCCAGGTGGGAATGCTGTCTGGCTGCCTGCACAGCAGTAGAGCACTCCTCCTGGACTTCCACCCTCAGTCTCAGGATCTCTGCCACAGCTGAACATTTTCCTCACATTCACTATCCAGTCCAATGATTTTTTTTTTTCTTTTTCTAATTTATTTATTTTACAACCCCTTCCTCATCCACTGGGGCCTTTTTGACAGTTACACCTCACACTCGGCTTGTGTTTGAGAGAATGCCCAAGTAGACTTTTTGAAAACTCGAAGATTAGTAAATTATAGGTACATATGAATATATATGCCATGTGTTTCTTTTTTTTTTTTTTTTTTTTACCATGACAAAAAGTGTATCATCAGAAAAAAATAATTGATTTGATTTATATGGAAGCCCGTTTCCACCACTGAATTAAAAAAAGGTAATTGCGACTTTTTGTCTCACAATTCTGACTTTTGCAAGTTTACATCTCACAATTCTGATTTTCTCAGAATTGCAAGTTTGTGGCACTCAATTCTGAGAAAAATCAGAATTGCGTAAAACAAATTTGCAATTGCAAGTTATGAAGTCAGAATTGAGAGATATAAACTCACAATTCTGAGAAATAAAAACTTTTTTTTATCAGAATTGCAAGTTTTTATGACCTCGAGAACAACAAATTCTGAAAATATGTTGTCTGTTTTTTTCCCCTCAAAATTGGACATTATATCTCAAAATCCTGAGAAAAAAGTCAGAATTGTGTGAAAAAAAGTCAGAATTGCAAGATATAAACTCGCAATTGCGAGTTATAAGGTCAGAATTACAAAATATAAACTCATAATTCTGAGAAATAAAGTCAGATAAATTACTTATTTTTTCTTCAGAATTGTGTGTTTATATCTGAGTTTTTAATTGCGAGTTAAGTCAGAATTATATGAACTTGTTTTTTCCCTTCAAAATTGGACTTGATAGCTTGCAGTTGCAAGTTTATATCTCACAATTCTGAAAAAAATCAGCATTGGGAGGTTTTAGCTTGTAATTATGACTTTATTTCTCACAATTGTCAGTTTATATCACTCAATTCTAAAAACAAATCAGAACTGCGTGATATAAATTTGCAATTGCAAGTTATTAAGTCAGAATTGTGAGATATAAACTCACAATTCTGGCTTTTTTTTCTCAGAATTGCATGATATAAACTCACAATTGCGAGTTATAAAGTCAGAATTAAAAAATATGAACTCACAGTTCTGAGAAATAAAGTTTTATATGACTTTTTTCTCAGAATTGTGAGTTTATATCTCGTAATTGTGACTTTTTTTTTCTCAGAATAGGGAGTTTTTAATTGCGAGTTAAGTCAGAAATGTATAAACTCGAGAACAACAAATTCTGAGAATATGTTGTCTGTTTTTCCCCTCAAACTTGGACTTTGTAGCTTGCAGTTGCAAGTTTAAATCTTACAATTTATTTTAAAAAAAGTAAGAATTGCGAGATATAAACTCACAATTGCAAGGAAAAAAGTCAGAATTGCGAGATACAAATTTGCATTTGTGAGAAAAAAATATCAGCATTGGGAGGTTTTAGCTTGTAATTATGACTTTATTTCTCACAATTGTCAGTTTATATCACTCAATTCTAAAAACAAATCAGAACTGCGTGATATAAATTTGCAATTGCAAGTTATGAAGTCAGAATTGCGAGATATAAACTCACAAATCTGACTTTTTTTCTCAGAATTGCATCATATAAACTCGCAATTGCGAGTTATAAAGTCAGAATTACAAAATATAAACACAATTCTGAGAAATAAAGTCAGATATATGACTTTTTTCTCAGAATTGTGAATTTATATCTCGCAATTGTGACTTTTTTTTCTCAGAATAGGGAGTTTTTAATTGTGAGTTAGGTCAGAATTGTATAAACTCGAGAACACATTCTGAGAATATGTAGTCCCCTCAAAATTGGTACAAACTTGCATTTGTGAGAAATAAAATTCAGCATGGGGAGGTTTTAGCTCGTAATTCTGACTTTATTTCTCACAATTGTGAGTTTATGTCACTGAATTCTGAGAAAAATCAGAACTGCGTGATATAAATTTGAAATTGCAAGTTATAAAGTCAGAATTGTGAGATATAAACTCACAAATCTGACTTTTTTTCAGAATTGTATAAACTCGAGAACAACAAATTCTGTCGCAATTGCAAGTTTAGATCTCAAAATTCTGAGGAAAAAAGTCAGAATTGGAAGGTTTTATCTCACAATTCTGACTTTATTTCTCACAATTGTGAGTTTATATCACGCAATTCTGAGAAAAAAAATTCTGAATTGAGAGTACATCTCGCAATTCTGACTTTATAAATCACAATTGTGAATTTGGGGTGGGGGGGGTGGTCAGAATTGTGAGCAATTTATTATTATTATTATTATTATTATTATTATTATTATTATTATTATTATTATTATTATTATTATTATTATTATTTGCTTATTTTTATTCAGTGGTGGAAACGGGTTTCCATAGATTTATAATACTCATGACATTCATAAATAATTTTTACAATGTTATTTTAATATGTAATTTTGGGTAATTTTTTATTGGTTTGTGCTAGACTGTAATATTCTATGATATGCTTTTATCAGTTTTTTTTTATTTTATTAAATCAACTGAAAGTTTTTTTGCTCATTTTATCTCAAAGGTGTAATTTTATTTTCTCTCTCTCTCTCTCTCTCTGTTTTATTTCTACAGGTATTTTATTGATAGACACACTGATTTGGAGAGGCAGTTCAACATAAATGTTGATGACGGGAAGATCACATTAGCAAAACCTCTGGATAGAGAAACGGATATGTGGCACAATATCACCGTGACAGCCACAGAAGTTCGTAAGTACAATTTACCTTTCTTCCTCTTCTTGATTGAAACATAAAATGTTTTATGTTTTATGATTGTGTAACGATATCAAAGACATCATTACAGTAATGCGCAGAGAGATCGTTAAAATCTGTGTAGAGGCACTTCAGACCAATAAAAATTTCACATCACAATCAACATCTTTGTTAATTATGCAACAGGATTTACAATGGAGAAACAAATGCGGATACATATTCATGTCAAAAGGCACTAAGATAAAAAGATGGCCAAAACCTGGGTTCTAACTATAAATGAAGCATAACAGCTAATGTAATACACCTCAGGTACTAATTTACCTTCAACAGATTTTAAGGTGCTAAAGTTTCCTCTCAGAAACCGAAGACAGAGATTTTAGCGAATTAAACAGCTCAGCAGTCAGTTCATGGACATCTAATGAGTAATTTCTACTCACGCCAGAGCTGTTTGCTGTACATAACAGATAAAAGAACATCTGTTGACTGGATAAAGAACTTATTAAACACAAGCTGTGGACCAGAAATAAACACTGCACAAGCCATCCATAAACCTCGAGATTCATTTTGATTGGCATGTACAGCTACATTATTCAGACACTGGAGCCAAAAATCTTTCCCTGGAGGAGGAAAAAATACTGATGTTGTCATATACAATTAACATAAGATGTCTTTGAGCTCAAAGAGCAGAATAAACTGAATTATTTAAGGGCTCCTCACATAGCAACATTGCATCTGAAGTTAAGCGTGAAAAATGTTCATCTTTTTCAGTGGTTTAACATGATGACCAACAAATCTGATAACTTTTTTTTTTTTTTTGGATGATGATGTCTCTGGTGAAACAGAATTTAAACAGAACTATCTGTACAGCATGGCTATGAATGTGAGTCTGTGCTTCTGCATTATGCTAAAACGTCTGGCCAAGGCTCATAAGCTTTTTTTTTTTCAGTAAGGGCGATCAAGGAGGGAAATTAATTGACAGGTCAAATACATTTCAAATGCCGTTTGCTGTTCTAAGTGTCGCACATTACAGCAGTATGCCCTGAATTACCCGTAAGCTGTTAAGGTACCATGTCATGTGCTAAAGCCAAACGAATAGATAATTGCTTTAAAAGTCAGCGGTTGCAATCCTAATTAAATACAATCATTTACATGGGTCCTCAAAAGGGACTGTGAATTACTGCCGATGAATAATTCCAATGAAAACTTAATCTAATTAAATTGCCCTTTATTGTCTTCTAGACTTCAGCTGCCACCGTTTTATTAATATTCATTTTTTTAACCTTCATGTATAAAACATGCACCTGTACAGGGGATTTCAAAAGCACTTTGAATGTGTTTTTTTTTTCCCAGCGTAATCCTGTTTTGCATACTTGATAATGTCTAAAGCTCAGACTGATGCTGCGTCTCATCTGTCTCTCCATCAACCCAGAGGATGGGAGAAAGAAAAAAAAAGAGGAAGAGAGAGAAAGAAATAGGTGTGAGGCAGAAAGAGAAGGGAAATAACTGGGTCATTGTATTTACCTGGGATTTGCAATAGCTTTATTCTATATTTGGCTGCTATACTTCTGTTTTCAGTGTTTTAATAGCTCATCTCTTTTCCTATTAGGAAACCACAGCCAGATTTCCAGAGCCATTGTAGCAATCAAAGTCCTGGACATAAACGACAACGCCCCCGAGTTCGCCACCGAGTACGAAGCATTCCTTTGTGAAAACGGCAAACCTGGACAGGTAAGAGGGCATCAATCAGGCTCGCCAGCAGCATCTCCCTCTCACAGCTCCTCCGTAACGATCAGCCACGGTAAATTATAGCCTATTGATTTAAGAGAGAGAAGTAAGAGACACCTGGGTGGCCTTTTTTAGCTACTCACTCTCTCCCTCCCTCTGCAGAAAATGAAAACAATCAGATCCATTCAGGCCCGCTCAGAGCCTGCATCTCTCTAGCCGACATGCAGTGTCTGTGACTAACAGTATCAGTATGTACTTCCTTATCCTCGGCCCTCGAACACAGTCACCGTAAGAACATTCTCCATCCATGTGGGGAAAAGAATGACCGGGACGGCCGGGTCCCGCTTTTCAGCGTGCTGTAAATCATAAAGAAAAAGAACATGTCTTGAACAGGGGTGGCAGATATATAGATGGACTTGGCACAGAAAAGTGGGCTGCCAAAGCTTGCGCCCCTTAGCTTAGGGTCTCTACTTTTATGAGTGAATGGGACAGATTTTTCATCCTGTGTTGGCTGCTGTCAGTGTCTAGCCCCATATGATGTCAAAAGTAGAGTAATGGATAACCGGTCTCTCTCTTTGTGTCTGTGTCCACAGTTGATTCAAACCATCAGCGCCGTGGACAAAGA